>NW_006921693.1:4209779-4217820 GCF_000298275.1 Orycteropus afer afer
CATCTTCCTTCCGAGGAGTGGCTGGTGGGTTTGAACTGCCAGCCTTCTGGTTAGCAGTCAAGTGCCTTAGGCACTATGCTACCAGAGCTCCTAATGTATACAGTATATACTGTACCTTTCTATACATCAAAGAATTGAACACTTAACTAAAACATCTTTAACATAATGATATGGTAATAATGATAACAATGTTTTGATGTACATCGCAAAGTAGCACCCGTTTGTTGTTATGAACCATTGTATTACCTCAAAATTTTAATATTACAGTCTTTACTGGGGTTGGTTTGTAACTTCAGGTCACATGTAAGTTGGGTGGGGTTGTGTGTAAGTTGAGTCTTTGAACCTGGGGACTAACTGTATTTGAATTGGGTAGAACACCAGTCCTGTTATATATGCAAACACTAGCAAAGAAATAATGTAGATCGAGTGACCCAAGTTTTCTTTTTCCTGAATATCACAGGAAATTATTACTATAAATAATTTATAGTAATAAGTATCAATACCAGTTGCTTACAGCTTAAATGAACAAATTGTAACACACACACACATACATTCTACAGATTAAAAAACAGTACTTTTTTTCATAAGGTCATATTTCTGGTTGACAGAAAGAACCTTTGTATTTAATATTGACTGAATGCACCTAGCAAGAACTTTGTGTTGAGTAGCTTGGGGTATGATGTCAGTATCTCAGGAAGCTGGTGTTTCTACTTTGTCAATAAAACCATAGACACATAAGATGATTTTTAAAGTACTTGACATAATAGAATTAGTTCCTCCTAAGGCGTTAAATCACTTGGAAAACAAAGGTTCACCTAACCCAAGCCTTTGTATTTTCAACAGCCTCATACGCATGTGAAAGCTGGATGGTGAATAAGGAAAACCGAAGAACAGTTGATGCATTGAATTGTGGTGCTGGCAAAGAATACTGAAGATACCACGGACTGCCAGGACGATGAACAAATCAGTCCTGGAAGAGGTGCAGCTGGAATGCTCCTTGGAAGTGAGAATGGCCAGACTTCATCTCACCTACCTTGGTCATATTGTCAGAGGGACCATTCCCTGAAGAAGGCTATCATGCTTGGAAAATGGGGGATCAGCAAAAAAGGTGAAGACCCTCAACGAGATGGATTGACACAGTGGCTGTAAGGATGGGCTCAGGTATAGCAAGGATTGTGAGGATGGTGCACAGCGGCATGGCATTTCATTTTGCTGTGCATAGGGTCACTATTGTTGTTGTTGTTATGTGCCATCGAGTCGGACCCAACTCATAGCGACCCCTCCTTGGTTTCGGAGCTAACTAGGAGGCACCTTACAACAAAACATTAAAAAAATACCACTGTATCCTGTAATTTACACTATTTCCAAAATAATTTAGCTAAAATGATCTATTTTAGTTTTTTAATTACTGATTTATTTATTTTTAAATCCTCATGTTTGAATTCAATTGACAATGGACCACATGCATGGCTTCTCCCCATTGTTGGTCTGTGCGTGGCCTTTATTTCTTTCATATGACATGTTACTGTTTCTCTCCATATTAGGGTTGATGTATAAAATACCAGATGCTCAGTTAAATTTGAATTTCAGATAAATATCGAATAATTATCTTTTTTTGTACAAGTGTGACTCAAATATGATCCACAATCAGTGACCCAGAAGCAGCTGTCAAGAAATCCAAGAACATATTGCATTGGGCAAATCTGCTGCAAAAGACCTCTTTAAAGTATTAAAAACAAAGATGTCAGTCACTTTGAAGACTAACTGTGCCTGACCCAAGCCACGGTATTTTCAATTGCCTCATATGCATGTGAAAGCTGGACAATGAATAAGAAAGACCAGAGAAGAATCAATGCATTTGAATTATGGTGTTGTCAAAGAATATTGAATATACCATGGACTGCCAAAAGAATGAACAAATCTGTCTTGGAAAAAGTACAGCCAGAATGCTCCTTAGAAATGAGAATGGCAAGAGTTCATCTCACATACTTTGGATGTGTTACCAGGAGGGACTAGCCCCTGGTTAAGGACATCATGCTTAATAGAGAGTCAGTGAAAAAGAGAAAGATCCTCAATGAGATGGACTGATGGAGTGGCTGAAACTACCAGCTCAAACATCGTCATAATTGTGAGGACGGCACAGGACCGGACAGTATCTCATTGTGTTGTGCATAGGGTCACGGTGAGCCAGACCCCACTCGATGGCACCTAACAACACCACCATGGCCCACATACCTGGAGGCATAGTGCCTAAGGCATTTGACTGCTAACCAGAAGGCTGGTAGTTCAAACCCACCAGCCACTTCTCAGAAGGAAGATGGGGCAATCTACTTCCGTAGTGATACTGCCTTGGAAACCCAAGGAGGAGTCGCTATGAGTCGGATCTGACTCAATGGCAGTGTTTGGTTTTGGTTTTTTAATGCAATAGTTTTTTGGAAAAGAATATATAAACTATTTATTATTGCTGCTTTTCCACATGGGTTCTCTCAGGCTGGCAAAGGCTGGAATGTTGGAAGCTCTAAAAGTTTCCTTTCATTCAGTATTACTTGGATATAATGAACTATTATTTGGTGTTTATCAGAAATTCAAATTTAACTCAATACCTTGTTACTTTCTGTTTGCTAGATCTGGCAGCTTACTCCTTATCCTCCAGTCTCAATCTAGAGTTCCTTAAATGTCTAGTCCTGGGTATTTAATATGTATCCTTAATTTTATACATACTAATGTATATTGTTGTTGTTGTTGTTATGTGCCGTGGAGTCGGACCCGTCTCATAGCGACCCCTCCTTGGGTTTCCGAGGCAGTATCACTTCAGAAGTAGATTGCCCCATCTTCCTTCCGAGGAGTGGCTGGTGGGTTTGAACTGCCAGCCTTCTGGTTAGCAGTCAAGTGCCTTAGCCACTATTCTACTAAAGCTCCCAATAATGTATATTACGCATGTATATCTTTACAATTTAAGTAAATAGCATTGCAATTTGAATCACAAATTGTTTTCTCTTTCAATCATCATTATTTTGTATTTTGTACTCTATCCATGTAGATATAATTAATTCTATCTTGCCGGTACACAGTATTCCATATAAGTGTACCACATACAATTTACCCCTAGGATGTCTAAATTCTTTGCAAAATGCAGTGCTCAAATTATATTCTTATTCATGTCCCTTTCAGGCCCTCTGTTGGAATTTCTCTGAGGTGTTTACTGAGGAGTAAAACCACTGGATGGATTATATGTTTATTCTTCTTTTTAATATGAATTTCCACATGATTCTCCTGAAGGGCCACTTCAGTTTACACTCTCAATCTCAGTGAATGGCATTCTGTGTCTCTTCATCTTCTCCGGCACTGCTATTTCTCTCTCTCTCTCTCTCTCTTTTTTCCGTCAATCTAATGAGTATAAAGTATTTAAATATATTTTAATTTGCATCTCTCTGAACACTGGTGAGATGGAGCATCTCTTCATTGTCTTCTTTCTCTACCTCCCATTTTCCTGTTTCCTCACATGGTGAGTAATTTTAGATTCTATCCTTCACGTTTTGAATGGTATGAAATCTGTTCTGGTTCTCAGTGGATTGTTGCAGCTGTCTGCTGTTTGGTTAGACAAACTCTCTTCTGTAGAACGCTGTGGCTGAGCTCTCCATGTAATTGATACGTTCTGTCTCCTTATTCAGCTAAGTTGTTTGGCTTCTGTCCTACCCAGTAATCAGAGATTGGACAAAGTTAACACATATAACCTAACTAAGGTCCCCCTTGGCCTCTCTTTTCTTTCAGAGATTACCCCCTCACATTTGACCAATTACTATTACCACCCCAGCCTCTGTCTTCCTTGTGCCAGAAAGAAAATGGTCCATGTCTGCTCTCTGGAGCTTCAAGGGCCCTGCACGTGCCAGGAGCAGAGCCCACCTTCAGGCCAAAGCTGCAAAGGTAGGGAACTCACCTATTCCCATCTCTTCTTGCAAGTGTCAGCTCACCTCCAAAGGCTGTAGTTAGTAGCTGTTTTTTAACTTTTGTTCAGAACATATAGTTGTTATCTGTACCTTGGGCTGATCTCTTGTGAAGTAGCTATGTCATATATAGAAGCAGAAATCCTCATCCATTAAGTTTTATACCACAATAATTACATCTTTTTTGTCTATAATTTTATTTAAATTCTGGTAATATTCTTATATTCTCTTATTTCTTGTATGTTTTATAATATACTCTTCCAATTACCTTCTTCTATATATGATAATTCTAATATCTGTTGACTTTGGGTACAACTGTTCTGTTTACAATTTTTATTGCTTCTTTTTCTTGGACATTTGTTTCTATGTGTTTTTGGTCATCTATCATTGTTTCCTGAGCTGCTAACTGAATCGATTTAGTCTGTGGAAATTCTAAGGTACGTGAACTGCACGTGCTTTTCTCAAGACAGGATTTTCATGTACTTTTACCGCATGTTTGCTATATTACTAACACAGAACAACTTTGATTTAATTTTTTGGCCTGCAATCACCTACTCAGGGCCAGCTTCCTGGGTGTGTGAGCTTTGCAGTAGCACGGGGCCCCTGCACTCAGAAGAGTACAACACTTAGTTTAACGCTTCACTGTCACCATCTCAAAATGCTTAACAATTTTTAAGAAAGAGACTCTACATTTTCAATTTGTACTTCTGCCCCAAAATTATGTACTTGGACCTCAGGAGGGTACATATTTGAAGATGTTTGGTACAACTTCTAAGAAAATATTGTTGTTTTTTGTTAAAATTATTTTCATGGCACAGGAGCCAAAATAAAGAAGCGATCTCATTGTTTTCATTTATGTTGATGTTAGCTGCCATCACGTTGGCCCCTGGCTTGTGGTGACCCCAGGCACAACTGACTGAAACACTTCCTGGTCCTGTGCCTTCTGTGACCGGTTACAGGTGGGGCTGTTGTCCCACGTCAGGGTCTGGGGGCTGATTTTCAGAGTGAGATCACCAGGCTGTCTTCCTGGTCTGCCTTGGACCGGAAGCTCCACTGAAACCTGCGCGGCATCACTTGTTGCTGTTCTTAGAGTCCATTCTGACTCACGGCAGCTCCACGTGTCACAGATTAGAACTTCCCCATAGATTTTTCTTGGCTGTAATCTTTATCAAAGCAGATCACCAGGTCTGTCTTCCACGGTAGCACTGGGTTGGTTCAAACTGCTAGTCTGTCCATTAGCAATCAAATACACACCATTTGTGCCAATCAGGATCTGTCCAGCATTACAGTAACACACAACCACCACTGACTGATGAACGATAGTTGGACATGAGGTGCCTTCGCCAGGAATCAAACCTGGGTCTTCCATGTGGAAGGCGAAAATTCTACCACGGGGCCATCTTTGGTCGTATTTCATTGATTGTTGTTAGTTGGGGCATTGTTGTTGTTGTTGTTATGTGCCATCGAGTCGGACCCAACTCATAGAAACCCCTCCTTGGGTTGCCAAGGCAGTATCACTTTGGAAGTAGATTGCCCCATCTTCCTTCCGAGGAGTGGCTGGTGGGTTTGAACCGCCAGCCTTCTGGTTAGCCGTCAAGTGCCTTAGGCACGATGCTACCAGAGCTCCTTAGTTGGGGCATTACGTAGAACAGAACAAAATATTACCCAGTCCTGCACCATCTTCTCCCTGCCCCATTCTCACTGAAAGTGTACCTCTTGGAGTGTCCAGGTTTATGTCAGACTTTCCACTCTGCTCCTCCACTCGAGGAACCAATGCTGGTGACCTGTTCAGATCTCCTCCAACTTGTTTTAACCTGAAGATCTTCTTCAAAGGTCTTCTCTTCATGTACTCGAGCTATTTTACTGGCTCTGCACAGAAACTAAATTTCCTGGCAATTTACAACACCCATTCACCCCTACTTATCCACCTACCCCCCACTCTCTCCCACAGCCCCAGCTTGCACATATATACACCATTAGCTAATGACTGATAGGTGCATGAGTTTGAAAGCCCAGTTTTCTTTCCTCAGGTCAGGACAAATGATAACTTACACCTTACACAACTAACACCATATGTAATTTATAGCTTAACTGGACTTTGCCTGGGATTGTACCTTTGCTTGGCTTTCCTCCATTCCTCTCCTGCTTACTCCACTCTTGGCTGCCACCTCTGGCAGTACTTCCTTAATTTCCTGTGGAAGAATCCTTACCTTTGGTTCTGCTTCCACGGAATCCACCTAGGACTTTGGCATGGTCCTAAGGACTTGTGTCCTATTCCCTCAAGCTGGAATACTACCCTAAACTCTGAGTTCCCGATGCTATCTTTAGATCCTGGGGCAGCCATTGGTTTGCCAGTCTTCATACAGCTTCCTCTCTCCTTTGAGACCTTTCCACCCCACCCCTCCTTTGGGGAGTTCCTATGCATTCTCGGGAGGTCAGGAATGAATTTAGAAGTAAATTTGTTGTAAAGTATCCAGATGTGAATCTTCTAAGCAGCTGAACTACTTTTAGAACACCTGGCCTGCCGTGCTGTTGGAAGAATAATACTTTTCACTCATTTTCTAGTTTCTCGTATTGAATGCTTACTTCATGGTTGTTTAGTATTTGCACTTTTCTGATAAATGGATTTATAAGGGATATAATTCTATAGTGGCTAAGTCACTTGCCTGCTAACCAGACGGCTGGCGGTTCAAACCCACCAGCCACTCCTCGGAAGGAAGGTTGGGCAATCCTACTTCCGGAGTGATACTGCCTCGGAAACCCAAGGAGGGGTCGCTATGAGTCGAGGCCGACTCGACGGCACATAACAACAACAACAACAACATAGTACATATTTTCAATGCATTGTTTTTATTATCAATTAAGCCATATTTTGTAATTTCCCATATGTCGTGTTCAGCATAGGGTTTTCTAAAATTACTTTATTAGTTAAAAGATGTTGTTGTTGTTGTTGTTTGCCGTCGAGTCGGCCCCGACTCATAGCGACCCCTCCTTGGGTTTCCGAGGCGGTATCACTACAGAAGTAGGATTGCCCAACCTTCCTTCCGAGGAGTGGCTGGTGGGTTTGAAACGCCAGCCTTCTGGTTAGCAGTCAAGTGCCCTAGACACTATGCTACCAGAGCTCCTAGTTAAAAGATATGAAATCTATTTTTCATTTCAATTTCATGCGTGTATATATGTACAGATGCAGGTCTAGGTATCTCCTGCACTATGGTCAGAAAATCTGTGCTGATCAGGGTTGCTTCTTGAGAACTCTGTGTGGATACCTGCGGCCTCACACATGATAGGGCGCTGGGACCGCTCCCACCATTACAGAAAGTTCTCTGTGGGTTATCTGTGGATTCTGTGCATGCATCACCTCATACACATCTGTGATCTTGCTTGGTTTTGTCAGCTTGCTCTATGCATTTCTGAGAGTGATACATTAAAATTTCCAATTACACGATTATTTGCTGCATTAATCTGCCACTTACAGCTTTAATATATTTAGTACATAATCACGTGCATGCATTTTGCTGACGGTTCTATCATTTGGATCTATTGCTGTTTCTCCCACTGAGAAGCCTTCCTCGTTGTCACTGATTAGGTTTTTGCCATAAAATCTATCTTGTGTTCTACTCCCATTGGCACTCTGTTTCTTTTGGTTTACATTTATCTCACCTTTTTACCTTCACTTTGTTTTTAACCCTGGTATTCTCCGCTTGAGGAGCCCTGGTTATGCAGTGGTTAAACACTCAGCTGTTAATTGAAAAGTCAGTGGTTCGAGCCCACCAGCTGCTCTGCAGGAGGAAGATGAGGCAGTCTGACTCTGTAAAGATTGCAGCCTTGGAAACCCTATGAGGCAGTTCTCCTCTGTCTTATAGGGTTGCTATCAGTTGGAATCTACTTGATGGCAGTGGGTTTGGGCTTTTTAAAATATATTATTATATGTTGTTGTTGTCGTGTGCCATCGAGTCAGACCTGACTCATAGCGACCCCTCCTTGGGTTTCCAAGACGTTGTCACTACGGAAGTAGATTGCCCAACCTTCCTTCCGAGGAGTGGCTGGTGGGTTTGAACCACCAGCCTTCTGGTTAACAGTCAAGTGCCTTTGGCAAT
>NW_006921693.1:4218910-4227707 GCF_000298275.1 Orycteropus afer afer
GACCCCTCCTTGGGTTTCCCAGGTGGTATCACTATGGAAATAGATTGCCCAACCTTCCTTCCAAGAACTCAAAAATCAAATTCACGGCCATCAAGTGGATTCTGACTCATAGTGATCCCTCCTAGGGTTCAAGGCAATATCTCTACAGAAATAGATTGCCCAACCTTCCTTCTGAGCAGTGGCTGGTGGGTTTGAACTGCCAACCTTCTGGTTAGTATTCAAATGCTTTAGGCACTACACCACCAGAGAAAAACCAAACCCCCTGCCATTGAGTCTATTCCAACTCATAGTGACCCCATTGGATTTCCAACATGATAAATCTTTACAGAAGTTTTATAGCCTAGATTTTTGTAGTATGTAGAGCATTTTTAAAATTTAATGTATTTTATAGACCTGTTACATGCATACTTTTAAATTCAAAATACAATGTTTTCAATAAATTAGTTGACAATGAGGATGATAGGAAACACAAGTTATGGGATTGAGATTTTAAGGACTGTTTCTGCCAGGGAAACATGACAACCTGAGCACTGATATAAGGAGGACATTATTCTTTTATTAAACATACACTGCACTTGCGCACATCTGAAGGGACTTCCTGTCACAACACTGAAATTCAGTGTTTGATCTTTAGGGTCAAATTTAAGCTGACACACTGCAGTCACCCCCCTTTCTTGGAAGGTCAGCATTCTTCACTTGGGTAATGTCCTCAGGATACACCTCTCTGTCAGTGAGGTGGCAGGAAATGTTAGCACCCACAAACCTGGACATTAGGAATCTAGGGGGATTAGAAGGTAAACACATGACACTCAGGGACTGCTTTATACAGACATCTCTCAGCAATTTGTTCCTTTCTATTTTGACTTTGACTCAGAAAAGGGGGCGGGCACTGGAAGCCTCATTTAGAAGGTCACTCCACATTTCTAGTTATTAGAGCCTCTTTTCATTCAATTTCTTCTTCTTTTTTTTTTTTTTTTTTATTATAACCCAGTGCTCTTGGCTATTATCTTTTACTCCCATTCATTTTTTGCCTCATCAGCTTGTCTATATAAGTGGAGAAGACCAATTAGCTTCCTAGTCTCTAAAGCTTGGCTGAAAGCAGAGACTACTAAAAGATGTTTACTTACAATTTAATAATTATAAAAAGAATCCAAACCAAAAAAGCCAAACTCACTGCCATTGAGTCAATTCTGACTCACAGCGACCTCCTTTGGGTTTCTGAGGCGGTAAATCTTTATGGAAATAGATTGCCCAGTCTTCTTTCTACAGAGTGGCTGGCGGGTTTGAATCACCAATCTTCTGGTAGCAGTGAAATGCCTTAGGCACTCCATCACCAGAGCACCTCATTAGACTATATACCCCCCCAAAAAAAAGACTAAACTCACTGCTGTTGAGTCAGATCCAATTCATAGCAACCCCTCCTGGGATTTCCAAGGCAGTATCTCTACAGAAGTAGATTGCTCAACCTTCAAATTACAGCTTACAATAAGAAAATGGGAATTCCAGACACTTCCTTGTGCTCATGCGGAACCTAAATAGACCAAGAGGCAGTCATTTCAACAGAACAAGGAGACACTGCAGGGTTTAAAATCACGAGAAAGGGTGTATCAGGGTTGTATCTCTTCACCATACTTATTCAATCTGTATGCTGAGCAAATAATCGGAGAAGCCGGACTATATGAAGAAGAACGTGGCATCAGGATTGGAGGAAGAGTCATTAACAGCCTGCAATATGCAGAGGACCCAACCTTACTTGCTGAAACCAAAGAGGATCTGAAGCCCTTATTGAAGAAGATCAAAGACTACAGCCTTCAGTGTGGATTATACCTTAATATAAAGAAAACAGAAATTCTCACAACATGGCCAATGACATCATGATAAACAGATTGAAGTTGTCAAGAGTGTCATTTTACTTGGATCTGCAATCAATGCCTATGGAAGTAGCAGTCAAGAAATCAAATGATGTATTGCATAAGGTAAATCTGCAACTCTTTCAAGTGTTAGAAAGGAAAGATATCACTTTGAGGACTAAGGTGCACCTAACCCAAGCCATAGTATTTTCAACCTCCTCATGTGCATGAGAAAACTGGACTGTGAATAAAGCAGATCAAAGAGGAGATGATGCTTTTGAATTTGGTGTTGGCAGAGTATATTGAATATACAATGGGCTGCCAGAAGAACAAACAAATCTCTTGTGAAAGAAGTACAGCCAACATACTCCTTGAAGCACAGATGGTGAGACCTCATCTCCCGTACTGTGGTCATGTTATCAGGAGGAACCAGTCCCTGGAGAAGGGCATCATGCTTAGTAAAGAGCAGAACCATTGAAAAAGAGGAAGATCACCAAAGAAATATATTGACACAATGGCTGCAACAATGGGCTCGAAACATAGCAATAATTGTGAAGATGACATAGGACAATACAGTGTTTCTCATTCAGTTGGACATAGGGTTGCTATGAGTCGGAACCAACTTTATGGCACATAACAATAACAGTCTCTGAAGAGGAGTTCTTCAACCTTTTTATAGGAAAGACCAGACAGAGGAAAGGAGGTAAAAGATAGACTTCCTGACTGAGTCAGAGCCTGAGGTTAAGGAATAACCGGATTGTTCTCTCAAAAACAACCTTCCGTTCCTGTTCTGGTGTTGTCTTGGTATCAATACCTACAAAACTCCTAAAACTCTCTGGCTCTGAGTTCCATACATATCCAGGAAGGAAAACAGATGTGGACAGGAAGGATTGAAAAGGATTGAAAAGGATCATTGAACTATGGGGAAAACTCAATTCATCAAAATCCCATTGCAAACCAATAATTGAAGGTGATTTCTAGGTATTGATGATTTTAGTAGCACATGTACCTTACTCTTAAGTTTTACAGTGAGTTGGAATTGTCTCAATGGCACACAACACAACACCAACACCAATGCTTAAGGGAAGGTGGTGGTGGTTCAGTGATAGCATTTTTGCCTTCCATGTGGAAGACCTGAGTTTGAATCCCAGTTAATGCACCTCAAGCACAGTCCCACTCAGAAGAGCCTTGTGGGTTGCTATGATGCTGAACGAGGAGCTCTCATGGCATAGTGGATAAGGCATTTGGCTGCTAACCAGAAGGTCAGCAGTTCAAACTCACCAGCTGCTCTGTGAAAGGAAGATGGGGCAATCTACTTCCATGAAGTTCTATAGCCTCGGAAACCCAGTGGGGGTCGCTGTGAGTTGGGATTGATTCAGTGATGCCGAGCAGGCATTAGCAGAGCTTCTGGACTAAGGTGGACCACCAGGAAAGGCTAGAGATCTACTATTTCTGAAAATCAGCCCATGAAAATCCTATAAATACAATGGTCTAATCCAATTGTGCATGGGATCTCTAGGAATTGGGAGCCGACTGGATAGCAAGTAATAACAAAAACACTCCTTAAGAATTTGAAATATAAATATGGAATAAATGAGAGAATTATTTTTAAAAAACTTTATTTGCAATGTTAGGTGAAAGGAAGGAAAGAAGACAAAGCTTGCAACATAAATAAGAGATGAAGAGCTAGAATAATTTTGTGAAGAAAAACAGTTCTTTGGGGGTAGTTATTGTTTGGTTTTTGATTGAAATTCCGGCTCCTCACAGTGTGGAGAAGAGACTTGTGTATAATACTAAGCAGCTTGGTTGTTTTGTTTTCTCCCCCCTCATCCCTATCAGGATAGGAAATGTGGGTTAATGGAAGGAAAATGGACTCTGCAATCATGCGAACCTGGGTTCGAAGCCCACTCTATTCCTACCAGCTGAGGGAACTAGCAAAAGCTAATTAACCATCCTTAGTCTCCACTGCCTCCTTAAAAAGTGGAGAGGGACTGCACAGGGCAATGATGTCCAATTGATAAGTGTTTTTTTTTTTTTTTTTGTTTTTTTTTTTTTGATAAAACGAGAAAATATTCAGACACTTGGAATTGCCTAGCAGGAATCATACGGATCTTAGGATTTCGATAAATAATAATTCCATTCCTCACTTCCTTTCCCTCCCCTTCCTCCCTCTCTTTTTCTTTCACAATTGGAGATCAGTGAAGGGAAGGGTCAATAGGCTGTCATTAAGAAGATCCTTTGGACTACTGTGGAGCTCTCCCATCTACCTTCCCCATTCCCACTCACTTTCCATGGAGTTATCTCACTACTTCGTCCAACCTGTAGATCCACATCCCACATCCCATCACACTATCAAATTTGATTTTATTATTATTTTTTTTTAAATTCCTTAGCTTGAAATAAAAGCTCTAAAGCATGGAGTTTAAATCCATCCATAAGCTGGACCCTGTCTGCTTCAAGAGCCCACAGATAACAGAACTTTTCATTCATTCATTTAACAGATACTCACAGGATATCGGTATGAGCAAGGCACTGTGTTAGGTCTGTGATTAAACTTAAATATGGGACAACATTTTGACAAGAAAAGGTGGTACAGGTGAATTTCATAGATTTAAATTTTCATTATCCCCAGCATACTTCAAAAAGTAAATATGCAGGCATCCCTTGGTTTCTGCAGTGATAGGTTCCAGGACCCTCCCAGATACCACAATCCACAGATGCTCAAGTCTCTGATAGAAAACGGTGTAGTATTTGTGTATTTCCTACCAATATCCTCCCATACACTTTAAATCATCTCTAGATCACTTTCAACACCTGTTGTTGTTGTTGCTGTTATGTGCTGTCGAGTCAGACCCAACTCATAGCGACCCCCTCTTTAGGTTTACAAGGCAGTGTCACTACGGAAGTAGATTGCCCCATCTTCCTTCCCAGGAGTGGCTGGTGGGTTTGAACCGCCAGCCTTCTGGTTAGTAGTCAAGTGCCTTAGGCACTAGCTACCAGAGCTCCTTTTCAACACCTAATACAATGTAAATGCTATATAAATAGCACTCCACGCTCTCTTAGCCTTTGAGAAATTGTTTTGACCACTTAATTTCTTCCCCTTCCTCAATATTTTTGCTTCACAATTAGTTAAATCCTCAGATGTGGAGCCCATGGATATGGAGGGCCTACCATGTTACTTATATAAGTATTTTCAAAATAGCAGATGAAGCTTATCTTGTCCCTGTTGTACTAATGAGAAACATAGACTCAGGAAAGTTGAATGAATTTCCCCAAATAAAACAAGCTAAGCAGGCAGTGAATTATAAAATCTGCGCTTTTAGTTCCTGTTCCCTTTTGGCCATTAACAAAGAAAAAAACACACAAAAAAAACCAAACCCCACTGCCATCAAGTCAATTCTGACTCATAGCAACCCCCATTTGGTTTCCCAGGTGCTAAATCTTTATGGAAATAGATTGACCAGTCTTCCTTCCACGGAGTAGATAGTGGGTTTGAACTGCTGCCTTCTGGTTAGTAGTCAAATGCCTTACGCAATACGCCACTACAGTTCCTTTTCTGGCCATTAGGATAGAGAAAAAAAAAATGTCTTTTTATCTTTGCCCTTCTAATGAGTTTTTATTTTTTTTAAAAAAATTATCTTTCCAGAAACATTTACACATAAGTACATTTCATTAAACATTTAAGGCCCTTTTTACCTACTCCATACCCCAGTGAAGGAGTATCTTGTCCTAGCCTGAAAACGTTGAATGATACAGTTGAGCAATGCAGTTCCTACATTTGTATAATAATTTTCTGGCCTACAGTTTTCCTCCTTGGGAGGTCTGGAAGCATTATTTATACATGATATTTTGAGATTGGTAACCCTCTTCACAAATTTTCTTTCCTTCCAATTTAAAGGAGAATTAAATTTCCTTGCCTGCATTTTTTATCTCAGGAACTCTCAGACATGTAATTAATTTTGAACCATTTGTATATCAGTACACATGTTGAGGATGCATGATCTCTGACCTTGGTAAAATTTGCCCCAGTTTTCCAACCCAAAGCCAGGAAGGTCTTAATGACTTGGAACTCAAGAGTCAAAACTGTTTTACTCATTACTTTGACCAGGTTCTGCAGTGTCCTAATTGTCACAGAATTTGTTTTGTTTTGCTTTGTTTCATTTTCCTTGCCTCCTTGGGTGGTAGTGTAGCATGAGATTGTCATATTTCTGCCAACCAAGGAGGTGAATGCCAAATCAAAGATGAGGAATGTCTCCTAAGTTATTGCAGGGAGACCATCCTTCCTCCTGTAGGAGTCTCTCTTATTTTGAGATCTTTTCTGCGTGACCACACTGACTATCACCAAAGGCTGCTAGAGCTCCTGGGTCCAGTTTCCTCTGTTCTCATCCTGTGGTATTGGCTTTCCTTAGCCGCTTAGTAATTGCAGATTGTGTGCTCATTTTTGCATGTGATATTTATTGTTGTTGGACAGTCTGATCCTTTACATTTGCTGGCTGCCTTTAGTAAGAATGTCAGGCTTCTGAGAGTGGCTACCAATCATTTCCTCGTAATGTAGCCAACCCTCCAGAACACTGTCTTTTATACCCTTTTCTCCTACTAGAAGTATACATACCAGTGAGAATATATAGAGGGGTCCAGTGCCAAGATGTTCCTTTCAGCAAAATCCTGTAACACCTCTTTTGGTTGCCATTGAGTAGGTTCCTACTCTAAGTATTAACCACTCAGATGGGCAGGCTTTTTGCTGCCAATCTTACTAATATTATCAGACCTCCTATGTGATTTTGGCTGCAATGATGGGCTCTGGCATAGCAAGGATTGTGAGGATGGCATGGGGATGGGCAGTTTCGTTCTGTTGTACATGGGGGAGACATGAGTCAGAACCAACCTGACAGCACCTAACAACAGTGAGTGGTTTTGGCTGTGGTTTCCTTCTTCATATCCATGTTGCCTATAGTATGTCTTTCAGAGATTTCTCATAGCTCCTGGTGCATGGAACAACTTTATTGTGTACGTCATGTTTATGGCTATTTATCCATTGCACGTCTGTCTGTCTATATATATCTTTATGTAACTTTTGTCATTTTGCATTTGGAGCAAGGACGGGAAGCTGAAGAATACCTCAGACTACCATTTTGAACAAGTAAATGGGACATATTCTCTCTATATGCTCAAGAATCCACAAACATCAACAGCAAATCTTTATGGTTGCCCCATTATTTTCTTGGCCCATCAGCAAATGGGGCATTAAAATAATGTCTGTCTTTGAGCGTATTCCAGGCTGATCCCTGATCTCCTGCCAGGACAAAAGAAGCAAAGGGAAGGCAATGTCTGTCATTTTCATGAGGATTCTACCCCTTGGAAAAACGAAGTCAAAAAGTAAATGAAAGAAGTGTACGCAGTCTCCACAGTAAGCAACTGAAACAACACAAAAGATCAGACTGTGAAGACAGATTCACACAGATCGCAGATGACATCCACTCTACTTCCGTAGTGATACTGCCTCGGCAACCCAAGGAGGGGTCGCTATGAGTCGGGTCTGATGGCACATAACAACAACGACAAGGTTTTTAAGGATACAGGTAATCTTAAACTACCCACTGCCCTCTAGTCTACTCCAATTCACAGCAACACTATAGGACAGAGTACAGCTGCCCCATAGGATTTGCAAGGCTGTAAATCTTTATGGAAGCAGATTGCCTCATCTTTCTCCCCTGGAGCAGCTGGTGGGTTTGAGCTGCTGACCGTTTGGTTAGCAGCCAAATGCTTTAACCACTGGCAATCTCAACATACAGACAAACAGGGAGAGGCCCAGAACTCCAAGTGTTGTTTTGCTCCCACATCAGTGAGCTCTGGCTCAGGTTAATAGAGATGTCTAAGTGAGAAGGATGGTCATTTCACTAACATAGAAGGAGTTTTATCAGTCATGAAATATCTTCATTTTATACTCAGAGTTACCTCACTTACCCAACCTCTTCCAGGGACACATCCTCAAAAATCTATAAATAATCATGGACAGCCAGGCACATCCTATTAAAAGCATTCCTTAGATAAGCATGCTCCTGCTAGCAGAAATCATGAAGTTTGATTGACAGGAGGTCTAGCATTAGTATATTAAAAGGAGATTATACTGGGTCACCAGCCTTCTTTTCTGATTTGGGAGTGTCTTTCCACTCCCTTTGACCACCCCATCACCCCTCCCTGAAAACAAACAAACAGATTGGAGACTTGCTGTTAACTTCTTTTTTCCCAGGAAATAATTAACATGAAATCAATTTTATCTTGTAATGGTCACTGCTGAATTTAGTTCCAATTTAGTGAGAACCTGAGGTGTTTGTTTTTTTGTTGCTTTCTCAAACCTTTTGAGAATTGAAAATTTACATAAAAAGCATAGAAGTAAAGCAATATGACAGATCATTATTTACCTATACAGAACATAGTTTCCATTTCTAAAAATATATTTTAAAAAAATTGTCAACAAGTCAATTCCAACTCATAGCAACCATATAGGACAAAGTAGAACTGTCCCATAGGGTTTCCAAAGCTATAAATCTTTATGGAGCCGGACTGGCACATCTTTCTCCTGCAGAACAGCTGGTGGGCTTGAACAGCCAAACTTTTGGCTAGTAGCCAAGTGCTTAACCACTGTGCCACCAGAGCTTCTCAAAATATGTTAAGCAAAGCTTTTAGTTTGCTCCACCCTCACCCCTCCTGCCTCATATTGTGCCATTAAATGTATGAAATCCTAGGTATTAGAATTTCACTCTTACAGATTATGTTTTCAATGTTTAGTAAATAACACATCTGCTTAGAGAAAAACTGGCTCTTCACTAAGGCAGATATAGACAATGCCTATCTCTGGTAGCATAGTGGCTAAAGCACTTGACTGCTAACCAGAAGGCTGGCGGTTCAAACCCACCAGCCACTCCTCGGAAGGAAGGTTGGGCAAT
>NW_006921693.1:4227807-4236951 GCF_000298275.1 Orycteropus afer afer
GCTAAAGCACTTGACTGCTAACCAGAAGGCTGGCGGTTCAAACCCACCAGCCACTCCTCGGAAGGAAGGTTGGGCAATCCTACTTTCGTAGTGATACTGCCTCAGAAACCCAAGGAGGGGTCGGCCAACTGATGGCACATAACAACAAACAACATCCTTTGTCTATCAACGCCTATCCTTTGATAGTAATTACTCAAAACACTATGTTGAGAACAATTCTGAAGCTAGTTCTAGACTTAACAACAAAAAAAAGTACTATAAACTGATTAGCAATCATGGTCATGGGCACGAACCTTGCTATTCATGATCTAAACTATTATTAAACTTTCATAGTTTAGTGGAAATGAAGAATCTGGGAAGAGTTTTGATGGAGATGAGTGATAGGCTTTGTGTCCCAGTTTGCCTCAGACAATTTCAAGTTTCACCAGCCATCCTAGTTTAATTTTTAGTAGCAATTTTTAGTACCATTCATTCACTCTTGAAAATGCCTTGTTGTTGTTGTTGTTGTTATGTGCCCAAGTCAGCCGTAACTAAATTATATGGTAACTCTAGAGATGGAGTACAAGCAACTGAATGAGGAACTATTAGATTAGTCCAGTTTATAAATTTAAATTATAGATCACAGAAGGTAAGGCTTAATAAGGGACCTTAAGGAGCTCTGGTGGTGTGGTGTCTAAGACATATGACCACCAACCAGAAGGCTGGTGGTTCAAACCCACCAGCCACTCCTGGGAAGGAAGATTGGGCAATCTACTTCCGTAGAGATACCGTCTTGGAAACCCAAGGAAGGGTCACTGTGAGTCAGAAGCAGCCCTATGGCAGTGGGTTTGGTTGGTTTTGGAGGGACAGTCAGATGTGCAAAGATGAGGGGAAGGGACATGGCCTTTATGATTCTAATGATCCCCGCAAACTTTCTATCTTAGTTTAAATATCTTATTTCACTGGTGAGGTAGCTAAGACTGAGCAAGTTTAACTGAATTTTCCATCACACAGCTAGCTAGTCATGCACCTACTGGTTCCCACGCCCAGGCCTTTCACATGCAGCTTGCTGTGACACCATTTTTTATGATTTGTCTTAGGACAGCCCTCCTCATTCATGTGTGTTTCATAAAGGTACATTTTATCGTCATCTTTAGAGGACAGGGAAAGAATTATGCTTATTCACAGGTAATTCATATTATGGAGGGATGAGTTTCAGTATTCTTTTGAGGGTAGGGTTAGACATTTAGAAAAGTCTGGATTCTGATGTATACTTCCTCACCACATGGATGAGTGGGGAAAATAGATAAATTTGGAAAGACAGTCAGGGAACATGCCATGGTGGGTTAGGAGTGATTGGAGCTGTATATTTAAAACTGAAACTCATGATGATGATGGCAACTTCAAGCAAAAGCTAAATAAACAAATGATGATGATGGCATCTTCAAGCAAAGGCTAAATAAACAAAGAAGAGATCCACTTAAAGAGCACGATGTCAATTACCAGGTGGGTTATTATATAATAAATTGTATGATAAAGACATCAGTCATAATAAAGCATATATATTTTATAGATAAAATTCACTTATATTTACTACTATCTTAAGCACTTAACCAAATATTGTCTCTCATAATATTCATGGAAACCCTCACAGGTGGGAACTATGATCATACTTTTCTTACAGATGGGAATCTGAGGTATGGGGAGGTTACATATCTTGCCCAAAGTGGCAAACTTGGTTGAGGCCAGGATTCAAACTCAGGCTCTTTAACCAGGAGCCAGTTCACTTACAGGAGTGTGTTACACTGTGATGATGGACCAGCATAATTGAGGTGGGTGCCTCATGGTTTTTAAATCAGGTAAGCCTGAAACCCAGGGTACAAAATTGGGAGTGACTCTGTGAGAATTAGAGAAGCCCTACTGACAGCCATGACAGCCACACATGAAATAAGTTGTTTCTTTTCCTGCACAGCCTCATCTAACAGTTCTTCCCTTGTCATGTTCTTTCCTGCTTGTGGACACGTTTGTGATGGCTAGAACCTTATTTTAGTAGTCACTAACCACAAGTACCTCACTTTTTCAATCAGTTTATGCTGCTTATGAATTGCCATGTCAATTCCCCCTGGAGTTAAGTCTCTTGAGTTTTCATAGCACTAATAAACAAACCACTTTGGCTATGTGACCTATGCAAGAGCTGGGTCTGGCTGAACTCTGATTGGGTGAATTCATTTCTGGCATGATTGTTCTGAAATATGGACATCACGTGTTTCGTAGAGCACATGATAGTTTTTACGTGTTCTGTGTAAACACATGGCAATGCCTCTTATAACATTTCTGCAAATGCAATGTCCCCATATACAATAATGTTCTGATAAGGTAGTAACAGAGGAATTGAGGTTAAGAGCCTGTAAACTCCAATCTCAGCTCCCTCACTTGCTGTCAGCCTTAGACAAGTAGCTAATGATTCCAAGTCTCAGTTGCTTCGTCTGTGGGTGATAACATGTCTAACTCATAAGACTTTATTGAGGATCAAGCCTGCTAATGCATGTAAAATACTTTCACTGATCATAAACACTTCACAGACATTTGCAATGATCGTTATTATTAGAATTGGCTCAAATCCACATATATTTATATTATGCCAATTACTAGTCTGCATAGGCACTTGACTGCTAACCAGAAGGTTAGCGGTTCAAACCCACTAGCCACTCCTTGGGAGGAAGATTGGGCAATCTACTTCCGTAGTGATACCACCTCAGAAACCCAAGGAGGGGTCACCATGAGTCGGAGACAACTCAGTGGCACATAACAACAACAACAACAACTTATAGAGATTAAACAAGGACATAATTGCTTTCAATGATAATAATGTCTCAAATTTTCAACTGGTAACCAAGATGTTTATTACATGAAATGGTTACCTCCCTAGTGGTGACAAATCTTGTAGGTTGGTTCACTTAACAATTATTTCCAACTATGCCCTGTTCCATCATAGAACCTGAGGGGCTGAACTTGTGATTTCCTGGCCACAATCTACCTAATGAAAGAAATAGAGGTCTTCTGGAAAAGAAGGTTTCCCTTCCTAAATAAAAAGACAAAACTCATCCTAGCAACCCAGATCTCAGTTTCTAATGCCATCATCCTATTAAAGAAACCTAGGCTCCTTGGATAAGTGAGTTACTCTAAGATTGGGGCAAGAAATACACAAAGGCATCATGGAGCATCTTGTAGTGCCAGAGAATAAGGAAGTACTCAAAAATGAATGAATAAATGAATGAACAACAAGCAAACCAGCAATGGAATATATCAAACGTACATACACAGGAGCCAATGCAAGCACTCCAACAGCCAACACTGGAATAATCTGAGCAAGAAAGCAAATGAAGTAGTATTTTATAACTCAAACTATAAAAATCCATGAGTCCTTTTTGATATAAAATACTGATGTATAAATAAATGGGTCCCAAGTATCTTGAGGAATAAAATAGGAAGGTAAAAGAAGGAAAGAGAATGGATCAGCCTTTAGTGAAGACTTCCCAGATGAAGTGGGAGCATGCAAGATTTTGACAAGGACATTTCTGGCAGAAAGAGCAGCCTGGACTTAGACAAGGAGCAGGGGAGTGCACATTTTTGGCAATTATGCATTCTCCTACTAGCAGAAAATTGGGTGATTCAAATCCACCCAGAAACAACATAGAAAACATAGAAAGGTCACAGCCTTGAAAACCATATGGAGCAGTTCTACTCTGCATGCATGAGGTCACCATGAATTGACATCAACATGACAGCAAGAAACAATCACACCAACATGGCTCAGTCATTTTGCTTGGAACCCAGGCTTCCTATCATCAAGGGCTTCAAATGGAAAGAGAATTAAATGGTTCTCCATAGTGCTAGGACCTTAAAGTGTTAGAACAGAGGAGGGTCATGATGAGCACTGTGCCCTATAATGATATGCTGCTGATTGTCTTAAGGATAGATGGATGAAAGTGCCAAATGAAGACCTCAAGACTGGTCCAAAAACCATCAAGATCATCAGGTGAGGAATGGCAAGGGCCTAAACTAGAGCAATAGCAATGGGAAGGAGAGATAATCAGCCTGAAACTGTATGGTAGTGCTTCCTCCAAGTCAGACTCAGGGCTTCAAGTTTCACTTGGATTATTTAATCATCTGGTAGCATAGTGGCTAAGGCACTTGACTGCTAACCAGACGGCTGGCGGTTCAAACCCACTAGCCACTCCTCGGAAGGAAGGTTGGGCAATCCTACTTCCGTAGTGATACTGCCTCGGAAACCCAAGGAGGGGTCGCTATGAGTCAGGTCTGACTCGACGGCACATAACAACAACAACAACAAGTTATAATCATTCTCAAGTTCATGAGAATTCTATTATTGCCATGCCCATTTAAGTGGTGAGGGAACTGAGGCTGAAGTTAGATGACAGTCCTTGGGGCAGTCCTGGGTTATGTTTTTTTTTTTTTCCTGTTCTCATTACTATGGTAGTTTGTCTCCAAGAGAAATACCATCATCTTTTTCTCCATCACCATGACTCTGGTCATCCTGTGATTGTGATCAAAAGAATAGTGTGGAGGTGACACTGTGTCAATTTAAGGTATCAACCTTAGGAAGGCTTGTCTTCTTTAGAACACCTGTTTTTGCAGATGCTACCTCTCAGAACCCAGCCACCATGCTATGAGAAACCCAAGTGAAATGAAGAGGCCATGTATAGGTTCTCAGGTCAGCAATCCCATCTTATCTTCCTGTCTACAGCCAGCATCGATTGCCAGTTATATGAGGGGGTCATTCTCGTTGTCCAATCCAGCTGACCTTGGTTCCTGGGATGTAAGCCAGCAGGGGCTTCTAGCCTGTCACCTGACCAGGTTTTGGGTTCATTAGGCCAAAGATGAGCCTTCAGGGACACCAACCCCAGATAACCTCTGATAGCAACTGCATGAGAGACTCCAAGTAAGAACCACCCAGCCAAGTTAAATCACCTTGGAGAATCATGAAAGACAATAATAATAATAACAATTATTATTAATTGTTATTGGGCATGTGGCCTGCACCCGTGATATAAATTAATGTTCTGGCAAAGCTTATTCTCCTTCTAATCCTGCAATTTCTTTGGTGTCTGACCCTGATTCCTGGGATGTAAGCCAGTAAGGCCAGTAGCCTTGTCACCTGGCTATGATATCAAGTGAATATTATAATTAATAACCAAATTAAATAATAATAATTTTTATTATAGGAGCTCTGGTAGCGTAAGGCACTTGGCTGCTAACCAGAAGTCTGGCAGTTCAAACCCACCAGCCACTCATCCTCGGAAGGCTTCCACAGTGATACCACCTTGGAAACCCAAGGAAGGGTCGCTATGAGTTGGGGCCAACTCAATGGCACATAACAACAACAACTATTATTATTGCTGTTCAAACCTTCCATAACCAAATTATTTTCTGCTTTGAATTTTTTTGATAGTACGTGTTTTCACTAATGGAAGGTTTGCTGAAATTGAGGGGAAGAAATTTTTTTAGGTAAAGTGGATACTGATACAATTATGTGTGACACATATATACCAAGTGGACTCTGGTGGTACTATTGGTAGGGTAAGTCCTATTTCTTCAGATTTATGTGGTTATACAGGTCCCCACCAGATGGCAGCACATACTACAACTGGGATAGCAGCATCCCAAGAAACCTGAGAGGCTGAAAATGTTGGTGGGTGATACATGTCCCATGGGTCATGAAAGGATTAAGCCACTAAGTGGTGTAATGGCTTGTCCTACAGTAATAGACAGCAAGATCAATTGCCTTTCCTCTTGCTCCAAGAGTCTCCCTGTGGACAATATATTACAGATTTGGAAAGTATAAACAACTGTTAGAACCAGAACTCAAGCCCATGGTTTTTAACCATAAACTACTACCTAAAAGAGTAAATGGTGTATGAGTATAAACTCCCTGTGAAAAGAAGCTGCTTTATGCTTGATGACATAGATTACCAAGCACATTACAGATGTTGAATGACAATGGTTGCTAACTGAATAATTAAATACATGAATTGGTTAAACACATGGATGAAAGTCAACTGTCCTCAGCTGATTAGATGGTTGGGGAGACATCATCCAGGCTGGGACACCCTAAATCCATGGGTCAGATGACAGGCTGATGGCCACTGCTGACATATATGGTTGCAGGGGCTGATGAACCCAAAGCCTATAGGCCAGGTGCCAGGCTACAGGCCTTACTGCCTGCTTGAACAATGTCTCTTAGAAAGATGAGCACAAGGCTGGTCCCCATGAGGCGGAGGTCAAAGATGTCCCACATGTCCAAACGACCATGCCACTCCATCATCTCAGACATTAACCCCTCCTCCTCCTCCCAGTAATTTCCCCAGTCTTAGGGTTCTGAATTTCGCTGTAACGCCTCACAGAACTCACTGACACCCAAGGGTTCGTCTCACGTAGTAGTAGTGGTGGAGGCTGGCAGGCTGGCGAGTCCCAGGTCCGTGAGTAGGTCTGGCGGATCCTCCCAACTCTCGGGGTTAGATGAACCTCGATCAGCAGATCAGACGGCGACGGCTGCTGTCCCAAATCCAGGGGTGAGATGACGATGAGCCAAGGATCAAAGCTGGAGCAAGAGGCGAGCGAGCGAATCTTCCCAGGAGATTCGTAGGTAAAACCCTCAGGGAAGCTAAGGGTGGCGATTTTAATTATACCCTCCAGCAAGGCAGGACTCAAGATACATTCCACTTGTGTTGTCCCAACAGAATTAACCTAAATCCCATCACAGAGTCGATTGCCAGTCATTATAGGGAATGACTACTACCAGCTGCCCAGCCAAGTTGATACCTAACCTTAACTACCACACCACCCCAAACAGGCATGGATAATGGGATTTACAAAACACCACAGAATGGAGGACAATGGCTAGAAGGGCCATATCAAGCAATTCACTGCACTGGCTTACATCCCAGGAACCAGAGTCAGATACCAAGGAACTTGCAGGATTAGAAAGAGAGCAAGCTTTGGCAGAACATTCATTTATATTGTGGGTGCAGGCTACATGCCCAAGGAAACTCCTATTCCAACTGATTGGCTGGTCACTTCATATCACAAAATGGGAGGTGAGGCATAGTGTCAGTATCTACCACCACTGGGAACCATAGCCTAGCCAAGGGGACACATAGCATTAACCATCACACACCCTTTTTCAGAAAAAAAGCCAGAGATAAATTTGTCAGATTACAACATGGCCCCACTATCTGTCCTTCAGCATGATTTTAGCCCCCATAGGGAGGAAAGAGTTAGGAGGGGAGGGAAGAGGAAGGATGAAACCTATTGTGAAGTTTTTGCAATATCTAAGGTGGACCCTTTCCAAAACAAATTCCTTTTTTTTTTTTTCCCTTCTAAAGTGAGTCGGGCCGACTCGAAGGCACATAACAACAACAACAACAACAAAGTAGAAATTACCCCTAGCTTTTATAGTGGCTCAGGGCTTCCTCAAGCACTTTTCTCATAAATTTTAACATTAACATCCTTGGTGCTGCTTAACTGGAGGTAATGTGGTTTTTAAAGCATATTCTTCTCCTGGAGCTCATTAAAAGCTCTCAATCTGCTAATGATTCCTGGGCTTCGTGTTAGACTTACTCACTCACAAGGAACAATAGATGCCCATGTCAGATCTGTTTACCGGCTGCAGAGGCTACTTGCTGCTGGAGAGGCATTTATCTTAAGTGGGCCATACTGACTGTGGCTAGCTAATGCAATTCTTTCTGGTGGAAACCAGTCCTTCCTGGACCCAGATTCAGCATGGAGAATTACACTCTGGGCCGTGCAACTTCCCAGTGTGGCTTTCATTAAAGAAGTTATTACAGGTGTTGCCTCTGAGTCTTGGCACGGGTCAGAAGATCCTCCTAGGCAGGCACTGAATCTGTGTTTTATTTATTATTGTGTTTTCTGTCCAATAAAGTTCCTTATGATTTAGTCTCTTCTCTTCTTTTTACGTCTTCTGTTTCATTTTAATCAGTGTTTGAAAATCTTAGGGTCAACCTTCTTAATAACTCTCAATTTGAGCACCTCTCAGCACCATTTCCACTCCTGTTACTTTGAGTTCAGGCCACCATCATCTCTTACCTGGATTCTCAGACAACCTTCTAATTAGTGTCATCCTCCTCCATCCATTCTCCAGTCTACAGGAGATGGAAAATAGAAGCAAATCTTGCCACACTATTGCTTACAATGCTTTATAATTTCCCTTTTCTGTCTCTTATCATAAGAAAAAATAAATCTAAACTTCTAAGCCAGCATTCAAGGCCCTTTTTGATCTAGTCCCCAATATTTTCTGGCCTCATTTCTCACTCAACATCTGTAGGCAAACTAAGGTCCAATCAAGCCAGACTCTTTCTCATACCCAGAATACTCCATCCACTTCACTACTTATTGTATGATATTTCCCGGGCCTCTAATAGTCTCCATTCCTTGTCAATCACTTCTTAGGCCTTGCCAAAATTTTACTCTTCCTTTATAGCTCTTTGAAAATGCTTCCAACATTCCCAAATTCCTTTCTACATTTCCCTGTTTAAATGACTCACTCTATCCCATGTTCACACTACACATTATTTGTTCTATTAAAGCTGGTGTGAAGATAGAAGAGGGTATGGGTTAAAAGTTGAAATCTAGAGGCTGCCTTCTGGGTATGAATCCAGACTGCCACTCACTGGTCATGTGACTTTGAGCAAGTTACTTTTTGATCTTGTCTTTCTTGGTTTCTTCATCTATAAAATGAGAATGATTGGCACAGAAAGTACTCTGTAAGCATTTTTTCAATTAAAAAAAAATCAGCAGACGAGGCAGTGAAAAGCAAATGGAATTTTGAGTCAGGCATACTCAAAACCCGAGTTCTGTCATTAACTTCCTCATGACCTCAGATAATTCAGCTAATCTCGTACTCACATTGTACAGTGTCATCACTGTGACTTGGGTCCACGCTACCAGCATCTCTTGCTTGAACTGTAGAAGTAGCTCCTAAGTGATCTCCAAGAGCATTCACCCTGTCCCCTCAAAATTCCATCTTGACATAGCTATAAGTTGTTGTTGTTGTTGTTATGTGCCGTCGAGTCAGCCCTGACTCATAGCGACCCCTCCTTGGGTTTCCGAGGCAGTATCACTACG
>NW_006921693.1:4237721-4241394 GCF_000298275.1 Orycteropus afer afer
TTTTTTTTTTTTTTTTTTTGAGTCAAATAAGAACAAATCTGTATTCGAGTAAGAAAAGACATTATTGAAAAAGACTACTGCAATAGAGAGAACATTTGGATCTCAAGATTTTCAAGCATTTCAAAATCAATTAGAAAAACCATTTTTTAAAGATAGGGAGACATTAAGTAGGGCTGGTAGGAACTTTGTGGGAAGAGGGAAAGGAATTGGGGTGAGCAGACAGCAAAATTGGAGAGTTTTCTCTGAGTTTGGCCATTCTCAGAATGAGCTGTTAAAGGGGCATATTCTGCATGTTAGTGATTTAGTGCTTTTTTCAACTGAGGACAAGCTAAGGTTTAGTGGGTAAGGCACGGGTAGTTGTGACCACTTAGCCACCCCTCCCATCTGGAAACACTCTTCTCCCAATATCCAAATGGCTCACCCTTGGTTTAACGCCAGCTTCTTGGTGTTTTTCCTAGGCAACATATTTAACCACAAACCAAGTTTCTTTTCCCCCATAATTGGGATCAAATTGTAAAATGTAAAACCTTTGGTGGAAGTCCCCTCTAAACTGGTTTCTCAAGTGTTAGCTACAGCTTTCAATGCAGGTTTACAGGGAAATGTTAGCACTGTGATTATAGTGATCTCCTGAGTCACTGATTAATGGCTCTCAAAGTGTGGTCACAGATGAGCAGCATCAGCCTCACTTGGGAACCCCACCCTAGACCTGTTGTATCAGAAAACCTGGGGTGGTTACTAGAAATATCTATTCTAATAAACTCAAGTGGTATACATCTCTGGGTGTTGCAAAGGTTGATGCGCTCAGCTGGTAACCAAAATGTTGGAGACTGAGTCCATCCATAGGCTCCTCTGAATAAATCAACCATCAAAACCCTAAAGAGAACAGCTCTACTCTGATCCACATAGGGAAGCCATGAGTCGGAATCTACTCCACACCAACTGGTTTTGGGTTTGGTTATCTGGGTGGTGAGGATGCTTGATAAAGGTCAAGAACCACCATGGAATGAATGTCTAACATGTCTTTCATTTCTGACCATTATAATTAATTAGGAACTCTGGTGGCATAGTGTCTAAGGCATTTGACTGCTAACCAGAGGCTGGTGGTTCAAACACACCAGCTACTCCTTGGAAGGAAGATTGGACAATCTACTTCCATACTGATACTGCTTCGGAAACCCAAGGAGGGGTTGCTATGAGTTGAATCCAATTCAACAGCAATGAGTTTGGTGTGTTGACAGTGGTAGCCGGGCACCATCTAGTTCATCTGGTCTCATAGTCATATAGGCTGCAGATCGCATGGTGTACCAGTCGCTAGGACTAATTGTTTCCATTATTTTTTTGGTTTTCTTCATTTTTCTTTGCTCTGGATGAGGAGAGACCCATGTTGCTTCTAGATGGCTGCTTGCAAGCTTTTAAGATTCCAGTCACTACTCACCAAAGTAGGATGTGGAACAATGTTTTGTGTAGTATGTTATGCCAATTGGACTTGATGTTCCCAGCAACCATGGTCCCGAGCCCACAGGTTCAACTACTCACTGCCTCTGGGTAGCTGGCTGTGGCCAAGAAGTGACTACAACCTTGACCTTTGTCAGCTCTACTATGTACCTGGGAATTCTTATAGAACATACCAATACACTTGTAGAAACATTGTCTGTCAACCCTATATATGGTCTTGGGCACACTCTCCCCTGCATAGACACACTTAATAGTTTGGCCTGTGCACCCATCTATCCACCCATATATCCATGTTTGCCTTCATTGACAATGCAGTACTCTATGTGCAAAAGTGTTCATTTTTGTTGTCTGTACTTCCCATGCACCTCTCTATGTCTTCCTCTTCCTCAATGCCACTGTGTTCATCACTCACATTTGGTACATTGCCCTTCTCTTCACCCAAATCAACACCTGTCTCTACTTATCTAACAGTGTTCTCTCCCCTCCCCTCTCACCCCTGGTAACCAACAAAGAAAATTTCCTTCCATATATAAACCTTTCCTTGACTTTTTAAAATAACAAACTAATGCAATATTTGTCCTTCTGTGATTGACTTATTTCATTCAGCATAATGTCCTCCAAGTTCATTCATGTTATGCAGGGTTTTGCAGATTCTACGTCATTCTTTAGGGTTGCATAGTATTCCATTTTGTGTATGTACCCAAGTTTGGTTATCCATTCTTCTGTTGATGGGCATCTAGGTTGTTTCCACCTTTTGGCTATTGTAAATAGTGCTGCAATGAACATGGGTGTGCATATATCTGTTCCTGTCCTGGCTCTCACTTCTTTAGGATATGTACCTAATAATGGAATGGCTGGGTCAAATGATATTTCTAATTCCAGTTTTTTAAGGAATTGCCATACTGCTTTCCACAGTGGTTGTATCATTTTACAGTCCCACCAGCAATATATGAAAGTCCCAATCTCTCCACATCCTTCCCAGCATTTGTTATTTTCTGTCTTGTTGAAGTTTGCTAGTAGTGCTGGGGCAAGATGGTATCTCGTTGTTTTGATTTGCATCTCTGTAATGGCTGATGATCATGAATATTTCTTCATATGTTTGTGGGCCACCTGAATTTCCTCTTTGGTGAAGTGTCTATTCATGTGTTCTCCCCATTTTTTAAATTGGATCACTTGTTTTTGGTATTGAAATGTTGGAGTTTTCTATAAATTCTAGAGATAAGTCCCTTGTCAGATACATCATTCCTGAATATTTTTTCCTAATCTGTGGGTTTTCTTTTGACTCTTTTGGAGAAGTCTTTGGAAGAACATAAAAATTTCATTTTGAGAAGGTCCCATTCATCTAGTTTATCTTCTCCTGTTTGTACATTTTAGGTTATGCTTGATAGTCTATTTATGGTGGTGTAGTGACTAAGGCATTTGACTGCTAACCAGAAGGCTGGCAGTTCAAACCCACCAGCTACTCCTTGGAAGGGAGGTTGGGCGATCTACTTCCATGGAGATACCACCTCAGAAACCCAAGGAGGTATCGCTGTGAGTTGGATCCGACTCCACGGCAGTGATTTTTTTTTTTTTTTTTTAAGTTTGTCCCTAGCTTTTCCTTGAGGAACTTTATAGTTTTAGGATTCACATTTAAATCTTTGATCCATCTGGAGTTATTTTTTGTGTATGGTGTGAGGTACAGATCTTGTTTCATTTTTCTGCAAATGGATATCCAGTTTTGCCAGCACCATTTATAAAACAGACACTCTCTTCCTTATTTAAAGGATTTTGGCCCTTTGTCAAAGATCAGCTGACCATAGGTAGATGGATCTATTTCTGGGTTCTCAATTCTATTCCATTGGGCTATGTGTCTGTCATTGTACTAATACCCACAGTTTCAACTACTGTGGCTGTGCAGTAGATTTTGAGATCTGGCAGTGTGAGACCTCCTACGTTGTTCTTCTTCAATATTCCTTTGCTCATCCAAGATCTGTTTCCTTTCCATATAAGGTTAGTGATTGTTTTTTCCATATCCTTAGAGAATGTTGATGGGATCTAGATTGGGATTGCATTGAATGTATAGATTGCTTTGGGTAGAATTGATATTTTCACAATGTTCAATTTTCCTGCCCATAAGCATGGGATGTTCTTCCATTTATGTAGATCTCTTATGGTTTCTTGAAGTATTGTTTTACAGTTTTCTTTGTACAGGTCTTTTGTGTCCCTGGTAAGATTT
>NW_006921693.1:4243109-4256748 GCF_000298275.1 Orycteropus afer afer
AACAAATCTTGGACAATTTTCTCAGTGGTTTTATTTTTCTCTTCCTGTTCTGGAATTCCAATGACATGTAAGTTATTCCTTTTGATGGTATCCCATATAAACCTTAGATTTTCTTCATTTTGTTTTTTCAGATTGATCCCTTTCCAAAGAAGTATTCAGGTATTTGTCTTCAATTTCATGAATTCTGTCTTGAATTGATTCAATTCTACTTCTTTGCCCTATCAATGTGTTATTTATTTCTGACAATTTAGTATTAATCTTCTGGATTTCTATCTGTAGATTTTATATCATTTCTAATTTTTCATTTATTTTGTCATTTTCTTCTTGTATTTTTTTTTCTGGAATTGTTCTAGGGGTTTTTCTGTGTTTTCCTTAATTTAGCAGTATTATCATTGATCTGTCTCTCACTCTTTTGAAGATACCTAAATATAATTCTTTTGAATTCTTTATCAGGAAGTTCCAATGCTGCTTCTTCCTCAGTGATGTGTTCTGGGTCTGTATCCTGCTCTCTTGTTTCTACCACTTTATCTTTCTTCTTTGTGTGGACTGTGATCATCTGTTGTCTCCAAGACATTGCGACATTGTTGTATTTAGATCTCTGTTAACTGTTGTGCAGAGCAGCTAAGGGTGAGTAAGGCTTCTCTTGGTGGTTGTTTATTCTTGGCCAGTTGGTGGAGAAGGAAGTGGTGGCTCTCACTCATTAAGTGAAGCTGCAGGATGTGTGGGTGTAGTTGTATCATATGGGCACTGTTGCTATTTCCCGCTCAGTGAGACAAAAACAGCAATGAAAAAAACCATAAAAAAAAAGTAAAAACAAGTGAACAACAACAACAAAAAAAAAACACCATATAAACACAAAGGAACAATCACCAAAAAGAGAAAGAAAAAATATGTATATTTCTGGGGAGAAGACAATAAGAGAAAAAAGGTAGAGTAGGAGAATAATGAAGAAAAAGATGAGAAAAATGCAAAAAGGAAAATAAGGAATGAGGTTAACCACAAGAAAGAAAAAAATGGGAACCAGGAACAGTGAAGAGAGAAAAAGCTGAAAACTAGAACCTGGGAAGGGAAGAGTAAAGAATAATAATAAAAAAGATGAACAAAAACAGAAGAATTACTGTAATAATAATTTTAAAACAGACAAAAACCAGCAAACTAAAAAAAGGAGGGGAAATCTGGGCAGGGTGGGGCAGGACACCCAGGTTCCATCAGAGCACACAGACTGGGATGGAATTTCTGCTGGCCCAGAAGGTGGGTGGGAGTGAGGGATAGCTGCACCTCTGTTCACCAAGAGGGTGTGGGGTATAAGAGTACCAAGGGAAGTATCACACCTTTGCAGTCATTTGTGTCCTGATGTTTTTGTGGTTCCCAGCAAGTGGAGCCTATTCTTAAGTCCCTGGAATCTGGGAGAATGCTCTCACTTTAAATAACCAAATGGTCACACAGCCTGTAAACATTCAAAATGGCTGCACCCTCTGGACAGGCAAAAGTTCACAGCTCAACCCACCTTCTTCTTCGCTGCTTCCTCTTTTATTCACCAGCCACCAATGCAATCCTCTGTGCAGCCTCTAGCTGGCAGCGCTGATTTTTAGGTTAATTCTTAGGTCCTTACACCACTTGGCAATATCCAAGCTGTCCATGCTATCAGGATCACTGACAGACTGCGGCTTTGTATGTCTCCTTTTTTTATATTTTCATGCAGGTTCTTTTACTAGTTGGATTTTAGTCCACTTCCATATCCTTCCCTTCAAAGCTCAGGGCTCCAGGATTATCTTCTGTATCTGTGTTAATTGGTTCCCCTTTTCTTTGTTGAAGAGGATCTGTGCAGTCTGTCTGCCTATTCTGCCATCTTACTGGAACTCCCAAAGACAAATCTTTAGCACTGATCTGTTAGAAGAATAATCAAAATAAAGAATGAAAAAAAAAAAATGAAGAAAGCCTAAGAATTATATGAGACACCATCAAGTGGAATAACTTTATGTAATTGGAACTCCAGAACAAGAAGACACACACACACACACACACACACACACACACAACCCCACACAGTAAATTGTCAAAGATTTGTTGGAAGAAAACTTCACTAATATCCTGAAAGATGAGAAGATAAGCATTCAAGAAACCCAACAAACCCTAAATAGGAGAGGCCCCCAAAGAAAATCACCAAAGCATATCATAATCAAATTTTCCAAAACCAGACAAAGAATCCGAAAAGCAGCTTGGAGAAAATTATGTCACCTACAAAGGAGAACCAAAAACACTTAGCTCCAATTTGTCAGCAGAAACCATGAAGGTAAGAAGGCAATGGAATAGCATAAAAACAAACAAACAAACAAAAACCTGAAAGAAAAAAAAAATTGCCAAACAAGAATTATGTACCAAGCAAAATTTTCTCCTAAATATGATGGCAAGTAGGAAGTTTCCAGATAAACAAAATTCAGGAGAATTTGTAAAAACTAGACCAAATTTAAAAGAAATGTTGAAGGGAGACCTTCATGGAGAGAACCAACAATGACAGACAAAAACATGAGAGTAAGATGCACAATAACATCAACCAGAAATCAATTCAGTATGTTGTTGTTATGTGCAGTTGAGTCAGACCCGACTCATAGCGACCCCTCCTTGGGTTGCCGAGGCAGTATCACTACAGAAGTAGATTGCCCAAGCTTCCTTCCGAGGAGTGGCTGGTGGGTTTGAACTGTCAGCCTTCTGGTTAGTAGTCAAGTGCCTTAGCCACTATGCTACCAGATAGAATTATCAAAAAATAAAATAAAACTACAAGATTGACAATAGGGAACAAGAGGTGTCAATTTGTAAACAATGACAACTACAAGGCAAAAAAGAAGGAATAAATATTGTACTTACAGAATTTCCAAATGGAGAAGTCAAGATATCAAGATTGAACAGACTGTTTCAAATTTAGGAAGATAATAATAAATTACAGAGTGTAGTGCAGTGAATTTCGTGATATGGCTATTCTAGCCATAGTCCTCCAGTTTGTGATGTATTGTAAATAGTAACCTATATACCTGTGGTTATGGTCCCATTTTAGAGTGAGTTGTCTGTTTGTTAATAAGGCAAGATTAATATGTGTGTGTGTGTGTGTGTGTATGCATGTATAAAACACTACTGTAAGAAATCAAAAGAGACCAACTTAAAGGAAGAATTACTGTGTTCATGGATAGGAAGACTTCATATTGTGAAAATGTCAATACTACCCAAAGTGATCTACAGATATAAGGCAATCACCATCCACATCCCATCATTCTTTAAAGAGATGGGAAAACTGATGACCAACTTGATATGGAAAGGAAAGAGAACCCAGCTAAGTAAAGCAGTACTAAAGCAGAATGACAGAGTAGGAGATCTCACAGTTCCTGGTCTCAAAACTTATTATTCAGCCATGGTAGTAAAAACAGCCTGGTAATGGCACACAGACAAATACCTAGACCAGTACACCTGAACTGAGAACCCAGAAGTAAATTCCTCTGTCTGTGGACAACTGATCTCTGACAAAGCATTGACATCCATTAAATGGGGAAGAGATAGTCTCTTTAAGATATGGTGATAGCAAAACTGGACATTTGCATAAAAATGAAGCAGGATCCATACCTTACACCATATACAAAAACTAACTCAAGATGGATCAAAGACCTAAATATAAGGCCTAAAACTATAAGGATCATCATAGAAAAAATAGGGGCAAACTTAGGGGCCCTAATACATGGCATAAATACACTATCAAATGTAACTAAAAAACATATAAACAGGAAGAGACAAACTAGAAGACTGAGAAGCATTTATGCTCATCAAAAGATTTCTTCAGAAGTATGAAAGGAGAACATAAAAACTGGGAAACATTTTTGGCAATGACATATCGAACAGAAGACTAATCTCTAGAATTTATAGACAACTTCAACACCTCAACAACAAAAAGACAAACAATCTGATTAAGAAGCGAGCAGAGGGCATGAGCAGCCTCTTGGCCAAAGAAGACATTCAAGCCGCCAACAAGCACTCGAAGTAATGCTGGTGATCTTCAGCCATTAGAGGGATACAAACCAAAACAACAAGGGGATATCATCTCACCCCAGCATTAACAGCAAAATTCAACAAGATAGAAAATAGCAATGCTGCCAAGGGTGTGAAGAGACTGGAACCCTCATACACTGCTGGTGGTCCTACAAAATGGTGCATCTGCTGTGGAAAATAATTTGGTGCTTTGTTATAAAGTTGGATAATCCAGCAATAGAAATACCATATGATCTCACTTCTAAGTATATATCCTTCAGAAATAAAAGCCATGACATGGATAGATATATGCACATCCATGTTCATTGCATCACTGTTCACAGTAGCAAAAAGCTGGAAACAACAAATTTGGAAACAAATTTACTACACTCTGTAATTTATTATTATCATAGTGGCTAAGGCACTTGACTGCTAACTAGAAGGCTGGCGGTTCAAACCCACCAGCCACTCCTCGGAAGGAAGGTTGGGCAATCTTACTTCCGTAGTGATACTGCCTCGGAAACCCAGCCTCGGAAACCCAAGGAGGGGTCGCTATGAGTCGGGGCCGACTCGACGGCACATAACAACAACAAGTTTGAAACAGTCTGTTCAATCTTGATATCTTGACTTCTCCATTTGGAAGTTCTATAAGTACAATATGTATTCCTTCTTTTTGCCTTGTAGTTGTCATTGTTTACAAATTGACGCCTCTTGTTCCCTATTGTCAATCTTGTAGTTTTATTTTATTTTTTGATCATTCTATCTGGTAGCATAATGGCTAAGGCACTTGACTGCTAACCAGACCATCAATGGATGGATGGATAAACAAACTGTGGTACATCCACACAGTAGAATACTATGCAGTGTTAAAGAATAATGATGAGTCCATGAAACACCTCATAACATAGATGAACCTGGAGGACATTATGCTGAGTGAAACAAGTCAATCACAAAAGAACAAATATTGTATGGAACCAATGCTATAAAAAGTCAAGAAAAAGTTTACATACAGGAAAATACATTCTTTGAAGGTTATCAGGGAGGGTAAATCACTAAGTAAAGGAGAGACACATATTAACTTGGGTGAAGGGAAAGGCAATATTCAAGAAGAGGTTGTTGTTGTTGTTATGTGCCATTGAGTCGGCTCCGACTCCTAGTGAGCCCTCCTTGGGTTTCTGAGGTGGTATCACTACACAAGTAGATTTCCCAATCTTCCTCCTGAGGAGCGGCTGATGGGTTTGAACCACCAACCTTCTGGTTAGCAGTCAAGTGCCTGATGTGGTACACCACCAGAGGTCAGTTTGAACCACCAGCTTTTTGGTTAGCAGCCAAATGCCTTGACCACTGCTCCACCAGGCTCCTGTATACATTCATGAAGGATAAACAGAGAGAGACAGCGGTAGCTGGTGTAGACATAGGTTATGATGTAAATGGAGAGATACAGACATAGATATATTCCCTTCTGTGCCAGTGCTTCTGTCATTCATACATGTCTTCAAGGGCTCAGAGCTCCCCTCTGAGAGGGGCAGGCTCCAGGCTCTCTGTTCAGCCCCATTGCTCTGAATGGCGCCATTATGAAAGCTTGGGCTGCTTCCAAGCCCTCACATTTGTCAGTTTTGTGCCCCCCACCCATCTCTCCTGCCTCTCTAGTCCTTGGCTCATATACCACAGTTAATTTGTGTGGCCCTGAGGAGGATTCCCTGCTCTGGAAAGCGCTGACAGAGAAAGATTCTTTAAAGCAATAATCTCTACCACTTTCCAGTCAAGCAAGCAATAAATGGCTGCTAAGACTGATTAAATAGACAAGTCAAACAGAGGTCTCTAATCAGTCAGGAGTGCTATGTGTCTGGATCGCACTGCCACAAAGAACGAGCAACTCTCTGGCCTTCTACCCCACAGTCTCCTCACAGGTATGTGAACTGACCTCGCAGAGCTGAGGCTGTGGCCACTCTTGTTAGAAAGAGTCCACAGCTGAAGCCATGGAAGGAGTTTTTGTTTGTCTGTTTTCTTTCTGATGATCATGCTGTCACATGGCCCAGTGTTGCAAAGTTTGGGCTTTCTATTTCATCTAGGAAATAAAAAGATTCTACAATAATGCTGTTAAATTGAAATAAGCTTGGGCCACGTAGACAATTTAAAATTTTCTAATAGCCACATTGAAAAATAAAACTGATAAAAGTCATTCTAATAATATGTTTTATTTGTCCCAATTTATCAAAACAGTATCATTTCCACATGTAATAAATATGAAAAATCCTAAATGAGATATTTTCAATCTTTTTTCATACTAACTCTTCAAACTCCAGTGTGTATTTGACCTTATAGGACATCTTAGTTTGCATGCTGAATTTTCAACAGTTTAAGTGAAAGGTAGTCTTACCAAAACACTTAAGTTATATTAAATGAAACCAATATTTTAAATTTAAATTTAAATTAAATTCAAAATTCAATTTTTCATTCACACTACCCACATTTCAAATGGTCAGTAGGCATAGGTGAGTGTGGCCACCATATTAAATGTACATTTCTAGATGGTTGAGTCTGAATTTCACTCTTTTCATAATATCTGCAGCACCTGGTGAAGTACTCAGTCTTCATTCAATGCTATTGACTGGCTATTACCTAATAAAACTATGAAATTATTATTTATCAAAACTCACTGTTTATTCCTTTGAGGAGCTGCGCGATGATTTTCCAATGTGGCTGTACCATTTTACTTTCCAGCTGCAGTCTATGAGGGTCCAGATTCTCCCAATCCTTGCCAACACTTGTAATTATCTGGCACTTTCATTCTAGCCAACCTAATGGGTGTGAGGAGGTATCCCATTGTGGTTTTAATTTGCAATTTACCTGATAACTAAAAATGTCAGATATCTTTTCATATGCTTATTGGCCATTCATGTCCTCCTTGGAAAAATGTCTATTTTGATCATTTGCTTATCTTTTAATTTAGTTATTTCTCTTCTCATTATTTAGTTGTAGAAATTCTTCATATATTCTAGATAGAAGCACCTTATCAGATATAAGATTTACAAATTTATCTACAGGGTTTGGATTGTAGTTTTACATCCTTGATAGTCTCCTTTGAAATACATAGCTTTTAACTTTGATTAAGTCCAATTTATCTATTCTTGCTTTTGTTGTTTGTGCTTTTGGTCACATCTAAGAAGCCATTCTTGTATCTGCAGCCATGAAGGTTATCCTTTGTCTTCTTCTAAGGGTTGCATATTTTTAGCTATTATATTTAGGTCTTTAATCCACATTAAGTTAATTTTTGTATATAGTATAAGGGAAGGGTCTAAGTTCAATTTTTCTCATGTTGATATCCAGCTGTGTCAGAACTATTTGGTGAAAAGATTGTTTTTCCCTAATAGAATGGTCTTGATACCCTTGTCAAAAATCAGTGGATCATATTATTGTTGTTATGTGCCGTGGAGTCGGACCTGACTCATAGCGACCCCACCTTGGTTTTCCGAGGTGGTATCACTATGGAAGTAGATTGCCCAACCTTCCTTCTGAGGTTTGAACCACCAGTCTTCTGGTTAGCAGTCTATAGTACTAAGATGTACTATAAAGGTCAAATACACACTGGAGTTTGAAGAGTCAGTATGAAAAAGAACAAAAATATCTCATTTATGATTTTTCATATTTATTACATGTGGAAATGATACTTTTTTGATAAATTGGGACAAATAAAACATGTTATTAGGATGACTTTTATCAGTTTTATTTTTCAATGTGGCTATTAGAAAATTTTAAATTGTCTGCGTGGCCCATGCTTAGGCACTATGCTACCAGAGCTCCCTCAGTGGATCACAGACACTTGGTTTTATGACAAACTCTCAGTTCCATGAATCTTTATGTCTATATGCCAGTACCTGTTTGATACTGTTTTGATCACTGTAACAAAATTATAAACTAAGTGACTTTAAACAAGAGAAATTTATTCTTTCATATAAGAAAGACTTTGTTCATCTCATCTAGGTTATCTAGTTCCTTGGCATACAATCGTTCATGGTTGTTATTATTGTATGCTGTTGAGTTGATTCTGACTGATAGGAACTCTACAGGACATAGTAGAACTGCCCCATAGTGTTTCCAAGGTAATCTTCATGGGAACAGATTGCCACATTTATCTCCTGCAGAGTAGCAGTGCATTCAAACAAGTGACCTTCCAGTTAGCAACCATGCACTAACTATTGGGCAACCAGGGCTCCTTTAAGTTCATGATATTCCTTTATAAGCCTTTTTATTTATTTATCTCCTGCCTTCTGCTTGCTTTAGGTTTAGTTTGCTCTTGTTTTTTAGCATCTTAAGGTGGAAAGTTATCAATTTGAGATCTTACTTCTTAACATAGGCATTTACAGCTATGAATTTCCCTGTAAGCATTGCTTTAGCTGCATCTCATAAGTATTGGCATGTTCTGTCTTCATTTTCATTTATCTCAAAATATTTTAAACTTTCCTTTTTATTTTTTTGAACTATTGATTATTTAGGATTATGTTGTTTAATTTCCACCTGTTTGTTAGCTTTTCAAAAGTCTGCTATTATTTCTAACATTAATTCATTGTGGTCAGAGAACATACTTTGTATTATTTATATATTATTAAATGTATTGAACTTCGTTTTCTGGTTTAGTATATGTCTATCCTGGAGAATGTTCCATGTGTACTTGAAAAGACTGTATATCCTGCTGTTCTTGGGTGTAGTGTTCTATAGATGTCTATTAGGTCTACCTGGTTTATAGTGTTGTTCAAGTATTCAATTTCCTTGTTGATATCCTGTATAGATATCCTATCCATTATAGAAAATGGAGTATTTAAATTTCCAACTATAACTGTTAAATTGCCTATTTTTTCCTTCATTACTGTCAGTTTTGTGTCATATATTTTGGGACTCCCACCATCAAAATAAGGAGGCTTGGTGGCACAGTGGCTAAACACTCAGTTTCTAACCAGAAGGTCGGTGGTTCTAGCCTACCACACACTCTACTCTAATAGTCAAAATCAACTCAATGGCAGTGGGACCACCCATACATATGTCAGTTTGTTGTATTGCAGTGACTTGCATGTTGCTATGATGCTAAAAGCTATGCCTCTGATATTCCAAGCACCAGCAAGGTCATCCATGGTAGACAGGTTTCAACAGAACTTCCAGACTAACACACACTAAAAAAAAAAGGCCTGATCTATTTCCAACAATTAGCTAATGAAATCCTTATGGATCATAATAGAATATTGTCTTATATAGTGCTGGAAGATAAACCCCCTGGCTTAGAAGGCACTCAAGATACACCAGCCACAGTGATGGAGCATGCCAACAACCATGAAGATGGCACAGGGCTGGGCAATGCTTTGCTCTGTTGTACATAGGGTCGCCATGAGTCAAAGTCAACCCAGTGGCAACTAAAGACAATGACAATCCCTTGATCATATAGCATTTTGTTCCTATAATATGTGCTTCCATTTACTCATACCTTACACTGCCTTGTGTCATTTCTTGTAGGCTTTGCTTGTACTATAATTTAAGAGTCTGTGTCTTTCTGTCCAGTGTTTCCAATAGACTAAAAGATGTATCTTATACTACATGTATATCCCTGTGGTATTTAGCACAATGCCTTATACATATTAATTTTGCAGTAAATATTGATTTAGTCTACTGTTGCAGGTATTGTGTCCCTTAAAGACCTATTTCTTTTTTTATGATCATCCATAAAACCAAAAAACCAAACCAAACTCACTGTCATTGAGTCAATTCCAACACATAGTGACCCCCATTGAATTTCCAAGGCAGAAAATCTTCACAGGAGTAGATTGCCCAATCTTCCTTCCACAGAGTGGTTAGTAGGTTTGGACCACCAACCTTCTGGTTAGCAGGCAAATGCCTTAGGCACTGTGCCACCGGTGCTCACTGTGATCATCTATAGGTCATACTTATGAAGTGAATTTTTGGTCAGAAAGATCTGAAGGCATGATGATTTTATGTTGTAACTTATGCCACCATTCCCATAACCTGGGTGTGGTGGTTATGTTTGTGTGTTAACTGGGTTGGGCCTGGTTGAGTGGCTGGGCAGCTAGTGGTAGTTATACTCCATGATGAGACTGTCAATCAGCTCTATGGTGGGATCTACCACAAGCAGCTGAGTAGCTGCTTTGGGTATGTGGTCTGCTTCCCATATATAAGAAGCAGCTTTGGGAATGGTCTCTAGCTTATGGCACACTTGGACCCTGCATGTAGCTATGTTGTTGTTCAGCAGCCTGCCATGCTCTGCCAACCTGGGAATGGACTTGAATTAATAGCCTGCTGTATGGTTTGGTAACATCAGGACTGTGCCATTTTACTTGTCAACCTTGGGCTTGGCAGCCTCAGCAGCCAGCAGCTGTCTGAGTGAAGAAACACCTCTAGCTCCAGTGGGCCAGAAGTTGGAGGCAGAGCTGAAACCCAAGCCTGAGGGGCTTTCACCCAGCCCCTAGAGCCTGGCATTTGGAACTTAGACTTCTAACCTCCTGAACTGTAAGAGAATAAACTCCTATTTGTTAAGGCCATCCCATTTGTGGTATATTCTTGTCAGAGTGGCACTAAGTAACCAGAACACTGGGCAAAGAGAGAAAGAGGGAAAAGTCAAGAGTCTTTATGATCATAATGAGCTAAAGGTCGTGACCATATAATTCACCTTGTTATTATACACTGCTGCTCCTTTAAGTAAAATACCAGAGCCCCATTAACATGAATGAGATAGCAATGTCTCAGAATTCCACCCAAGCATCACTAATGAAGGAGTGAACTTCAAATTTATTCAAACCGCACAAATCTCTTGAGTTTGCAAAATTGAGCTAGAAATCAGTTGTAGGAAATTTATGGGATTTCTGGTGCAAGAGGGAAACCACGAAAATTAAGAAATTCAAAGCCATGGGGAGAAAAAAATTACCTTGTCTGAAAAAAGAAAGTTTCATTTCCAACTCTTTGTTTAAATGTAGGAAAAGTCTAATACTAATTTTTTAATCCCCTTATCTTTTTTCCAATTTTTAGATCCTTAAATGAGGCAGAAAAGGAAAAAGAGCCATAAAATCCAAGTCAAAGTTCTATTTTCCCCCATTCAACACCTGAATACCATCTATGAAATATACTTACCTACCCCACCCACCAGTCACTCCTCGGAAGGAAGGTTGGGCAATCCTACTTCCGTAGTGACACTGCCTCGGAAACCCAAGGAGGGGTCGCTATGAGTCAGGGATGACTCGACGGCACATAACAACAACAACAACAACAACAACAACAACCCCATAGGGTAATAATATGTATTAAATAAGAAGATAAATTGGAAATATATTTTAAAATAAATATACCAATGGCAGGGCAACATATTAATTTGGAATGGAAGAAACAAAACTGATATAACTGGAAAAGCTTTCTGGGATGGGTAATTAATATTTTCAAATTGTCATTCTTCCCCACATTAGTTTATAAATGAAGTATGTATTTTTAAAATATTCATAAAATGAATATAAAATTCAACTGGAATTTTAAATGTATGAGAATAGCTGAGAGATGTTTTTTGGGGAAAGAAGGATGGACTTGTCCTATCTCCCATACAAAGCATATTACTGAAACACTGGTTCTCAACCAAGGGGATATCTGACAAAGTCTGGGAGAAAGTTTTAGTTGTTATAGTGAAAAGAGAGGGCTTGAGTTGCTACTGGCATCTAGTGGGTAGAAGCTAGAGATGCTGGTAAACGTCCTACAATGGACAGGACAGCTCCCCACACAAAGAATGACCCATTCCAAAATATTAATAGTACCAAAGTTGAGAAACTCTGAGTTAAAAGTATTAACATTGTATGCAGGTATGGGGAATGATAGACAAGTCATGGAGCCAATTAGAAAGTCCAAACACAGACTCAAATATACGTAAACCAAAAAATCTAAACTCACTGCCATCGAGTCAATTCCAACTCATAGAGACCCCCATTGGGTTTCTGAGGATGTAAATTGTTATGGTAGATTGTCCCATCTTTCTGCAGAGCAGCTGGTGAATTTGAAGCCCTGACCTTCTGGTTAGTAGCCATATGCCTTACCCACTATGCCACCAGAGCTCCTTCAAGTATACATAGAAACTATGTATAATAAATATGTCCCACAAGTTTTGATGGCTTATTTAATGAACCTTAGTGAATCAATTTACCTATTAGTTGTAAAGGTATAGAGTTAAATCCTCATTTTATACCAAAAAGAAAAAAGGATTCAAATATTTTATAAAAGGAGCAAGAGGAAATATAAATACTTACTTAACTTTGGGATGAGAAGCTATTTCTGGAAATGACATATATTCTATCCATCCTTTAAGATTCAGTTCAAGTTCAAGTTCCTGGACCCATGTCCCCATGTAGAGAGGAGTGTGAGGGTACTTTTAGTGGGGAGAGCAAATGTCTTTTGCCCGCAAAACAAAGCAAGCTTCGATTCTAGGAATGCTGGCCTTATGCCTGCAAATAAGCAGGAGGCCTGGCTAAATTTGGTTTTGTAAAAAGAACTTAAATTTCACTTCTTAGTTCATATTTTCCAAACAAAGATAGAGAGTATTCCCAAAGAGATATGGATGCTAAAGTGTTAAGACCTAGCTCTGGCAATCAGCTTCTGTTAGAGAACATAAAAGGCCAGAAGTGTATACCCCTACTCACAATTGCTGGTTTATTTACCCCCTTGAAGACCATATGAGTTGGCTCACCTTGGTTGAAGAAAGCAAAATTAACACACTAATATCATTTTCTAAGAGAAAGGGGGACGTATTTAATAGAAAAGGAGATAGGTACAATTAGAATACCATCCTTGCAGCTGTACTTTAGTCAAGGGGAATTTTCCTTTCATATAACCGGAAGTCTCTTTCTATTCGATAATTCCTCTTTAAATTTACTGCATATTGTCCCAGGATGTGTGGCCAAGGAAAAGTGCTCAGATTACAGTCTGGTCTCAGAGCAATAACTACAGAACAGTATCTCCAACTATGTAGCTTCAATGGGCCATGTTTAATCTTACGACATTTTGGGTGTGTTTGAAGATGCTTATCCCAAACCATTCCCCCTCACTCACTCATGATTTGCCCATAGAAGTCCATAATGGCCCGTATTCTTGCCCAAAATCAGAATATGGAGTCAGTCCCATCACTGACCACAGTGGTATCCTGAGCAAGGCGATAACAGAAGCTGAGGGCTGGGGTTTTAGAAGCAAATGAGGTTTTCTTAAAGAGAGAGAGAGAGAGGGAGCAGAACACAGGTGTGTGAGTTATGTGGTAACCAAGGAGGTAGGGCATCAAATTAAATAGGAGGGCCTATCATATTTCAAAGAACACAACTAAAAATACAAACTGCCATAGAGTCAATTCTGACTCACAGCACCCCTAAAGGACAGAGTAGAACTGCCCCATATAGTTTCCAAGGCTGTAAATCTTTATGGAAACAGACTGCATCCTCTTTCTGCTGAAGAGTGGCTGGTGTGTTTGAATCACCCACATTTTGGTTAGCAGCTGAAAGCTTTAACTGCTATACCACCAAAGCTCCTTTCAGAGAACAAAGAACCTTCTAAATCATGAGGCTTAAACAGTAAGATGGTGGTAGGCTGCAATAAGCAGACAGCA
>NW_006921693.1:4271735-4275667 GCF_000298275.1 Orycteropus afer afer
CATCTTTATGTCCATGAGTGTTGTTGTCTACTCCTCCTACTGCCCCAAGCTAAGCATGTTTATTCTGGAAGCTATTTTGTGAATCCCAAGGAAGCATTTGAAGAAAATTAAAAATCTCTGCCAAAAACTATAACCATCACCAAGCTCAGTCATAAACTTTAATTGGAAAACTGATATTAAGTATGTATCTTTATCACATTTTAAAAGCATGAATAATATATGCAATTGTCCAAGGGCTGAGCTGTGAACGTTGCTTTAATACTCAAACATAAATGAAAGTGCACTGTATTGTCAATTGGTGTCCAGCTTCTTTGGAAGAGGCAGGAAAAAGATCCGTTAGACCTCAGCTGGTGATTTCCATTCTCAAATATCTTTATTCACAAGCCTAAAAAGCAGGCCAGTAACAGTAGCCAAAGCAGTTGCCAAGACAACTTATCCCTGGGTTGAGTATTACTGCATCAGGAAAGGCGCCTACAAAGAATTTAACTAATGCCTCATCGTGGTTGACCAGAAAAAGATGAATAGTATTCTTTCAACTCAAAGCCCCTGAAGAATGAGATTCAGTGGAATCAGAATAGACAGAAACACCTCACATGGACACACACACTCAACACACTCAGACGCAGGATAAGTATAAAATAATGAAGCTGGTTTTCAGATAGAGTTTATAAAATCTGCTGTGGTAGTTTAGACATGTTAAGTGAACAAATGTGAATGTGTATGTTGCCAGGATGTTTCTAATATATGCTATATCCTCTTACTTCTCCCTTCTTTCCCAAAGGACTCCTCTTCCCTAAAAGGAATACGCAGTGTATCAGAGTGTTAATTGAAACAGAATACTAGTATCAAAGACAAAATGAATCAGACATAAAATTGACAAGGGTTTTACACTTGCTAGGACTGCATCATAATTTAATTCTGAGCTTCCAGGTAACCAAGGCAATAATGGAAATTGAAACAATTGCACAGCTTCCATTATTCCTTACAGGAGACAATGCTTTAACTGTCCTGTATTCTAAAAGAAGAGATTATTGGATAGGGAAGAGAGGAGGGAATTGATTGAAAACCATGTAATTGTTTAACTAACATGATGAAATTCCTAATGCAAGTGTTATACTTTGTATTTCATGCTCTTCATGTGATATTTTCTCATTTGATCCTCACCATTCTCACTAAGATGCAATGTCTACAGAGTAGTAGAAAGTACTACACAAACCTCATATAATAATATTAATCGTATACACCAGGATTATATATCCTTTTTTCTCACATGATGCTCCCCTTGATAAATGTCCAACTCAGGGCATAGAACCTGGGATGAACATCAAGTTTTTATGCAGTGACTAAGGCATTAGACTGCTAATCAGAAAACTGGCAGTTCAAATATAACAGCAGCTCCATGGAAGGAAGATGAGGCAATTCACTTCTGTAGAGATTTAGGGGGTGCTATGAGTCGGAATCAACTCCAGGGCACTGCGTTTGGATTTGTTTTAGAGATGGTCCAGGTTGGGATTCCATCTCACATGTTTTGGGCTATCTTTCTCCAGAATGGGCAATATTTGGGAAACTTTTCCCATCCCTTGGGAACTCCAAATACGCATTGTGAAACCTCCGCATTCACACACTAACAATCCCAGGGCTGAGTAGTGCTTTGTATTCTTAAACATGTTCACATAGTTTATTCATCATAACAAATAAGAGTAAGCTGGTAAATGCTACTGTCCCATTTGTATGCATTAAGAATCTGGGTTCTGTTAAAACACAAAATTTTCAACCCCTACTCTAGTGCTTTCTAACTCTACTGTTTTTTTCTTCCAGTATATCTGGCAAGTAAATCATAACTTACATACCTCCAAGAGATTGTGTTAGCCCATCAAACTACTCATTTGCTAAATAGCAAAGCAATGACTCAATATAATATCAAGATATTCCTAATTGTTGGCCTTAGGATATAATTTGAACTGAGAAAGTCAAGTTGAGTTTGTCCATGAGGTAGCGTTAACCCTTTAACTTGTTTCTTCTTCTCCAAAGTTGTTTTGGCTATTCTAGATTCTTTGCATTTGCATATGAATTCTAAAATCAGCTTGTAAATTTTTACACCCCCCAACCCCCCTCAAAAAAAATCTTGCTGGTATTTTCATTGAAATTGTGTTAAATCTATAGATCAATTTGGGAAAACTTAACATCTTAACAACACTCAATCTCCCACCTCTCCATTTACTTAAGGTTTCTTTAATTTCTTTGAGTAATATTTGATCATTTTCAATGTATAGGTCCTACACATCTTTTGTTATATTCAACTCTAAGTATTTTGTCTTTTTGTGCTGCTGTATATTATATTTATTTCAATTTCCAAAGCCCATTTTTGAGTATACATAAACTCAATTGATTTTGTGTATTAGTCTTGTATCCTGCAACTTTGCTAAACTCATCAATGAGATCATCTGAAAACAAAGCCAGCTTAACTGCTAAATCTGAACGTCTTTTATTTCTTTTTCTTGCTTAATTGCACTGGGAAGACCTTATGGTACAATGTTGAATAGATATGGCAAGAATAGATACTCTTGTCTGTTTCCTGATCTTAGGGAGAAAAATTCTGGTTTTCACCATTAAATATAGTGTTAACTAACTGGTGATTTTTTCCTGCTCTTTATCAGGTTAGGAAAAGCTTTCTTCTTTGCTAATTTGCTTAGAGATTTTATTAGGGATAGATGTTGCTTTTTTTTTTTTTTTTTTTTTTTTTTTTTTTTTAATAAGCTATGTGAGTTGCAAATATTTTTGCCTGAGTACAGTCTTCTTACGTGCATGCACTGATCAGGACTCACTTGAAGACTACAAGGGGGATGCTCTGCAGAGCTCCAGGGTTCTCTCTCTGTTCTTCTTTCTTTTCTCCAACACTTTACTCTGCAAACACTAACCACCTTGGACTTCTCAGATTCTCATGCACATCTCTCCAACACAGATAGAACACCAGGCTCAGCCTGGATTCCACCTGCCAGTAACACATGGAAACTGTTTCAAGGCAAGCATAGGACTCACCTCACTTATTTGCCATCTCTCAGGAGTTATTATTCTTTGATGTCTGATATCCAATGTCTTAAAGTCATTGTTTCATATATTTTGTCCAGTTTTTTAGTTGTTTTGGAAGAAGAGTACATATTGTCTCTACTACTACATCTTAGTTGGAAGCAGAAATCTCTCCTGGGGAATTTTTATGCATACAAAGTTATGCCTTACTCCATACATAAATTAGGGGCTGGTCTTGATAATTTATATATTTTTGAAACATTGCACTGAATTTGAGGACAATCCTAACTTGGGAAGCACAGATTTTCTCCTTATTTTTATCTGCAGAAACCTGAGAAGTAAGTTCCAGAGCTTTTGGAAGAGGCTGGACTCAGATTAAGGAACTCTAGTGGTGCAGTGGGCAAGGCATTCAGCTGCTAACCAAAAGGTCAGCAGTTTGAACCCACCAGCTGTTCAATGGGAGAAAGATGAGACAGTCTGCTTCCATAATGATTCACAGCCCTTAAGAAGAAAGTATTACCCATTTTTTTTCTTTTTAATTGTGATTTGGGTGAAAGTTCACAGAGCAAATTCACTTTCCATACAGCAGTTCACATACACTTTGTCTCATGACATTGACAGCAATCTATTACAGTGCAACAACACCCCTCCCACTTCCTCCCTATAGTTGCTTCTTCCCTGTGTCCTTCCCTCCATGCACTTCTGCTCCCTGAGTTAAGTCCCTGTGCATACACAGCCCTTCTATTCTCCCATGATTGTTCTCTCAAAGGAGTGTATCTACCTAGTGTAAATGTTCACCTCATAAGCCTGTCTTTTGTTTGGCTGAAAGCCACAGGTGTGGGTTCAATTCCAGACCTGAAGGACAGCCAGAGGCCATAGCCTCAATGGTTCTACCAGGCTCTATC
>NW_006921693.1:4276929-4279019 GCF_000298275.1 Orycteropus afer afer
TGTGGAACACAAAACTCTGTTTCAGCCTTCCTCAGAGTATACCAAGAACTTGTGATGCAGGAATAACACCTGTATCACTATATTCTCACATAAATTTTTCCAGGTAATGCATTTCATGTTGTTGTTGTTGTTATGTGCTGTTGAGTTGGACCTGACTCATATCAACCCCTTCTTGGGTTTCCTAGGTGGTATCACTATGGAAGTAGATTGGCCCATCTTCCTTCCGAAGAGTGGCTGGTGAGTTTGAACCGCCAGCCGTCTGGTTAGCAGTCAAGTTCCTTAGGCACTATGTTACCAGAGTTCCCATGCATTTCATAGCAGTTATAAATTTGGCATATCCATTCTTCCTTCTCAATTGTTCTAGAAGTACTCAGCAATCTAGAAAATAGTATACTCTACATGTACTTAATATATCATTGTAAATACATCTATGATCATATAACTTAAATATACATAATATGAATATAGATTTACTTCTTGTCTGGTATTTTGCCCAGGAATATCTGAAAAGAAGATAACTGAGTTATATTCAGTTTAATTAATATTAAACAGAGTGAAGTTGGCAAATCCGCTGTCTCCTGTGCTGCCAAACTTCGATCATCTGGGCATTTAAACTGCTTCACGAGGCCTGAATATGTAGGGAGTTATTTTCACTTGGGATTCTTTGATGCCAAGCACATCCTGATCCTACAGCCACAGCTTCTCAAAGTTGTCCACATTCCCTCCACTTGTCCTTGAAGTTTAGGGAGTCAAGAAAAATCACTGCTGGAGGAGCTTAATCCCCGCAAGCAAATGTTAACTCTTAGTGAAGTTTTGTCCCTTTGTTCCTCAGATAATCATCTAAATTATTTACAGCCTTTCAAACTTAATATATAAGCACTTAATGAAATTTCATCACTGTTCAATAGTTTAATTTTAAGGCAAAATGCCATATTTTAATTGTGAGGCTTGACTAGCTTTGAGAATTTAAAAGGATGGGGCTATGTGTGCACTTGCAGCTTAAACTAAGACTGTCTTGCCAGTTTCAATGGGTCTTGGACCCAGGAAATGATTACCTCAACCATCTGCAACAGGGATCCAAAAAAGAGGAGTATCCTGATAGAGGATCAGCCAACCCAATGACTGGAAGAATTCTGACAAAAAGAGTGATCGTGTGCATTTTGATCTGAAAAAAGAATTAGAAATCACCTAGTAGTGTTCTCAAATTGTAGGGGAAGAGGGGAAGTATCAGAACTAACTGGTGCACTGAGGGAGATGATGGAGGTGTCTTGAGCATATAATAGTTTGACAAGAGCCCCAAGGAGATCATGTTAACCTCCCATAAGTTATGAATCACTGATCCAGGCAATGCTTCATAGCCCTGGCTGCAATTCAAACTATCTGGAGAGCTTTCAAAATTCCTACCACCTAGGTCACACTGCAGACCAAATTAGAATCTCTGGTGGGACATAGGTACCAGTGCTTCAAGAATCCCCTGGGTAAAAGAGTAGAGGTCTGAAGACTAACAAAGAAGATGAGATTTGCTAACAATGGAACAAGAACAGTTATCAAGATCTCTTATTTCTAGTCCTCTGGTTTCTTTTCATTAGAAGTTATGTTTCTGGGTATAGTGTGAAATCTGTTTCTTGAACCAATAACAAGCAAGTCTCTCTGGTGGTAAGGTGGGAAAGAGCTACATAAAAGCCAAAGGACAACAGAGCACTGGGGCTCAAGTAGCAATGCCATGGAACCCTTCTCATTGGTCACAGTGGGAAAGCAGCTTCTATTATGTGTTTCTAAGAGAGGAAACCCACAGCCAATCATAGTTTCTAGAAATCCATTAAGCGATGGTAGCAGGAGTCATGGGTGTAGCACACAGAGAAGCTACCGGGAGAAAAGTGACCACAGTAGTATAGTTAAGGGCCCAGAGGGTGCTAAAGTCAAGGGCTTAGAGGCAGAGAAGGAGCAGTGATGAGAATGGTGACCCAAGGGGAGTATTAAGATTGGCAGAATACCATGGAGACATTATGAGACAAGAGCTGGACTGACATGAGACCATAGAAAACCTGCCCACCTCCATCTCATCACACCCTGTTGTTGTTGTTATGTGC
>NW_006921693.1:4279599-4281475 GCF_000298275.1 Orycteropus afer afer
CAGTTATGTAGGTCATGGTCATGGACTCAGAAACATTTCAGCCTGAGTGAAATTTTGAAACTACAATGTGATCTCACCAACCTGAGGACCTTGTTATTAGGCTATTAGGTGCCATTGAGTCAGTTCCATCTCCTAATGGCCTTACATATAACAACAAAACATTGCCCAGTCCTGCACCCTTCTCACCATCACTGGTATCTTTGAGCCGATTGTTGCAGCAACTGTGTCAATCCATTTCACTGAGAGTCTCCTTGTTTTCCTTCTCTACTTTGCCAGGCATGATGTCCTTCTCCAGCAATTTGGCCGTCATGATGATGTATCCAAAGTGAATGAGACGAAACCTCAACATTCTTGCTTCTAAGGAGCATTCGGGTTGTGTAAATCAGTCTTGGAGGAAGTACAGCCAGAAAGAGAACTTTAGGGTGACAACTGTGTATAGAAAGAACTACAATCACCCTGTGGTCCTTGCCATTAGGATCTAGCTGTTTCTGCCTCTGCCCTTCTGACAGTGATAGAAACTGACTGAATCATGAGTGGCTGCCTCAGTTCATAGATGTCTTTGTCACCATGTTCACCAAGTAACTGCATTTTGTTCTCCTTGATGACTAATAGGTGGGCTGTAATTGACAGAAGAATCTAAATTATCATCTTGTCAAACACAAATTTAAACTAAGTCTGCACGGTTTTGCTGGTTTAGGGCAAGGGTTAAGAAATATTTAATTTCTTTAGTTGGAAACGTGCAGAGGTGATGAGACGCACGAAATCCCTGTTACAGTAGTCAATGACGGGTTTGGCTGAGAAGTCCAAAACACCTCCAGATTTCAATGGCTTTCACTGAATCACTTCTCCTCAAGTCTGTGTGCTGCCTGGTTTTGTGATCGGACAGACCTAGGTATCTCCACCCTGCCACTAGCTATGTGACCTGAGTTTAATTGCTCATTTTTCTGGGTCCCAAATTTCTCAACTGTAAAAGTGAACACAATAGTAATTATTTTTTGGAGTGATGTAAATATAAGATGGCATAATAGAGGTGCAAAGCTTTGATACAATTGACAGTCTATTATAGATTCTCCATAGATGTTTGCTTAATGGTAAATGGGCAATCAATAAATGCTTCATTTCTTTTCCTCCATATCCTCACTCTGGACTCATCTAAGATGCAAACATAGAAAATGAACATTATAATTAAACTTCCATACGCTTTATAGTTTACAATATGTGACATTAGCTATCTAATTTGATTGTCATAAATCCCTTGAGAGACTGGTGAGGCAGGAGTTATTTCTATTTATAGAAAAAGAAAGTGAAGCTCTGAGCATCAATTGTAATTATTGAAATCTGTGTAGTTTTTTTTCTTTTTCTTTCAAATAAGGGTCAGTAACTCAGCCCCAGCTCTTCTGACTCCAAATTCTTTCCATTGCCCCATATGTCCTTGGACACTGAAGTAATCCATTTGCAATCACTGGATTAGGTGTTAGCACAGTCAAAATAAGCATTTGTTTCTGGACTAAAACTGATTAATGACTTAATCTATCCTCAGTATCATTTTTTTAAAAACACAAAGGAGGCTTTTCCTATAAGGCTCTGGGAAAAGGTTCAGGTTCAGAAGAAGTATTTTAATCATCTTCAGACTTGATATCTTCAAGATGGCTTTCTAGTGGAGCAAAGATTAGGACACATGGTCATTTCAAACATGTCATTCCCAGTGTTCTGACCTTTCACACAGCTTCTAGAACAATTATAGATAAAGCTAGGAGCTCGGGTAGCATAGTGCCTAAGGCACTTGACTGCTCACCCGAAGGCTGGCGGTTCAAACCCACCAGCCACTCCTCGGAAGGAAGGTTGGGCAATCCTACTTCCGTAGTGATACTGCCTC
>NW_006921693.1:4282323-4285537 GCF_000298275.1 Orycteropus afer afer
TTGAACCACCAGCCTTCTGGTTAGCAGTCAAGTGCCTTAGGCACTATGCCACCAAAGCCCAATCAAGAGGATAGAGTTGTTAAAAATATATAGTTCTCCATGCCACATTTTAGCACCAATAGTCTGATTCAGTATGTCTGGAGTGGAGCTCAAATTTCTGTTTTTTTAACAAGTTTTCTGGGTAATTATAATGGATAGCTAGATGTGTGAAGTTATACCATTTTTCCTACTCCAGGGGAAAAAAAATCTGTATTTCTTATAGCAGTGATGCTTGGCACATTCATCCCTTAGCTAGTGTGATAGATAGGAATTACTCCTTGACAGCCAAGTTACAAGACAGATCCCATTTCTCCAAATTTGTAAATCAAATTATGTCCTGTTCAAACTCTCAGTTATCAAAGTTAATGAGGAGGCTAGTGTTAGTCCCTCTTGATGACATTGAACCATACTGAAAGCTGCCTGGAATGCTGAGATTAGGAAGGGACTGCTTGTTAGGCCACTCTCAGTCGTCACCTTTACATAATCTGCTGCACAACATTGGCTCACCCCATTGGCACAGGCCACAAAGACATTCTCTGTGGTTCCATGAGTTGCTGTCATCCCCCATTCACATCCTTTCAAGAATCTGCCACTATCCACATGCAGTTGGGGGTTCTTGTTATGAGGTGCTATTGAGGCAGTTGTAACTCATAGTGACCCTACGTACAACAGAACGAAACTCCGCCCTGTCCTGTCCATCCTCAGAATCACTGCCCTGCTTGAGCTCATCATCACAGCCACTGTGTCAATCCATGTTGTTGAGGGTCCTCCTCTTTTTCACTGACTATCTATTTTGCACAGCATGGTATCCTTCTCCATGGACTGGTCCCTTCTGGCAACATGACCAAAGCATGAGAGACAAAGTCTGGCCATTCTCATTTTTAAGGAGCATCCAGTCTGCACTTCCTCCAAGACAGATTTGTTTGTTCTTCTAGCAATACATGGTACATTCAATGCTCTTTGACAACACCACAATTCATCATTTCTTCTGCAGTCTTCTTTATTCATAGCCTAGCTCTCAAATGCTCTCATAAGAGGCTACCACAAATATCATGGCTAGAGTCAGTTGCATCTTAATCTTCAAAGTGACATCTTTGCTTTAAAACACTTCAGAGTCTTTTGCAGCAGATTTTCCCAGTACAATGTGATGTCTGGTTTCTTTCTTCTTTTTTTTTTTTAGGTTTTTAATTATTTGTTTGTTTGTTTGTTTGTATTGTGATTTGGGTGAAAATTTACAAACAAAATTCACTTTCATACAGCTGTTCACATACACTTTGTCTCATGACATTGACATTGACCTCCCACTTCCTCCTGATAGTTACCTCTTCCCTGTGTCCATCCCTCCATGCACTCCTGCCCCCTGAGCTATCTCCCTGATTTCTTGACTGCTGTTTCCATAGGTGTAGATTGTGGATCCAAGTAAAATGAAATCCTTGACAACTTCAATCATTTCTCCATTTATCATGATTCTGCTTATTGGTCCAGTTGTGAGGATTTTTGTTTTCTTTATGTTGAGGTGTAATCCATACTGAAGGCTGTCCTCGATCATCAGTAAGTGCTTCAAGTCTTCTTCACTTTCAGCAAGCAAGTTGTGACATCTGCATATCACAGATTGTTAATGGGTCTTCCTCCAATCCTGATGCTGTGTTCTTCTTCATATAGTCCAGCTTCTTGAATTATTTGCTCAGCATGCAGATTGAAAGGATACAACTCTGACACACACTTTCCTGACTTTAAACCACACAGTATATCTGCTTGTTCTGTTTGAATGACTGCTTCTTCTTCTATGTACAGGTTCCACATGAGCACAATTAAATGTTCTGCATTCCCATTCCACAATGTTATCCATAATTTGTTGTGATCCACACAGTTGAATGTCTTTGCATAGCCAATGAGACAGGTAAACACATTTCTGGTATTCTCTGCTTTCAGCCAAGATACTATCTGACATCAGCAATGATATCCCTCTTCCACATGCTCTTCTGAATCTGGCTTGAATTTCTGACAATTCCTTGCCAATGTACTGCTGCGACTATTTCTGAATTATCTTCAGCAGAATTTCACTTGCTTATGATTTTAATGATATTCTTCGATAATTTCCTCATTCTGTTGGATCATATGTCTTTGGAATGGGCACAAGTATGGATCACTTCTTGTCCATTAGCCAGCTAGCTGTCTTCCAAGTTTCTTGGCATAAATGAGTGCATGTTTCCAGTGCTGCATCTGTTTGTTGAAAATCTCTGTGGGTATTCCATCAGTGCCTGGAGCCTTGTTTTTCACCAGTTCCTTCAGTGATGCTTGGACTTCTTCCTTCAATACCATTTGTTCTTGATCTTATGCTACCACCTGAAATGGCTGAGCATCAACCAATTCTTTTTGATACAGTGACTCTGTGTATTCCTGCCATCTTCTTTTGTTACTTTCTGCATCATTCAATATTTTGCTCATAGAATCTTTCAATACAGCAACTTGAGGTTTGAATTTTTTCTTCAGTTATTTCAGCTTGAAAAAATGCCAACCATGTTCTTTCCTTTTGATTTTCCACCTCCAGGTCTTTTGAGCTGACCTTTAAAATCTTCTGTTTAGACTTTTACCTCATCATTTTTTCCATTCACTTTAGCTTCTCCCCAATCAAGAGCAAGTTTCAGAGTCTCTTCTGACATCCATTTTTATCTTTTTTGCCTTTCCTGTCTTTTCAATGACTTTTTGCTTTCTTCATGAGTGCTGTCTTTGATGTCATCCCACAACTCATCTGGTCTTCTTTGATCACTGGTGTTTAGAAATCTGTTCTTCAGATGGTCTCCAAATTCACATGGGATATATTCAAGGTCATATTTTGGCTTTCATGGATTTGTTTTAATTTTCCTCAGCTTCAGCCTAAACTTACATATGAGAAATTGATGATCTGTTCCACAATTGGCCCCTGACTTTGCTCTGACTGAACATATTGAGCTTTTCCATCATCTCTTTCCATAGATGTAGTCAATTTGATTCCTATGTATTCTAGCTAATGAGGTCCACATGTATAGTTATCATTTATGATAAAAAAAAAAGTACTTGCCATGAATAAGTTGTTGGCCATGCAAAATCCTATCATGCAGTCTCCAGCATAATTTCTTTCACCTATGCTGTATTTTCCACCTACTGATGCTTTTTCTTTGTTTCCAACTTTCAC
>NW_006921693.1:4286252-4290810 GCF_000298275.1 Orycteropus afer afer
TGAAACCTGTACACCATGAATGACCTTGCTGGTATTTGAAATACTAGTGGTATAGCTTCCAGCAGTATAATACAACACACTGACAGATGGCAATTGGGTGTAATTCTCATTTAATCAAGGAAACTAAAAGTCTGGTCATTCTTCTCAATCTCAGGAAAATTCCTCCAAGCCCTGCAACAGCCCTTTCTTCCCACTGTCCACTTTTCCTTCTCCATTTTTTTTTCTTATAATGAAGCTTAATGGTTAACTGAGATGCATAAAATATCTAAGCTCTAAGAATCATCAGATACAATTTTTTGTCCTTTATGAGAATCAGATCATTCTTTAAAAAGCCATGAGGTAGTCTCCCATACTCAAGGATGAGCAGCCACTTTTTCAAAGCAGCAGAAAGAAAACATAAGCTGAGTTCTTCACACCCTGTGACATCACATTCTCATTAACCCAAGTTGCCACACCATTACAGACCTCAAGACAAAGTGAGATGGATTCAAATCAATGTGCTCTTTCTTGCCCATAAGAGGCATTCAGCACTGGGTAAGCACGATTTGGAAAACAAAATAACCACAAAGCATGGTCCTTTCCCCACAAAGACTTTATAAGGATATTATGAAATGGACTCTAGACTGGGGTTTCTGGATTGTTCTGAATTTCATTTTTGCTCCATTGTTTACCTAGATTCTTTGAATCCAGGATTTCCTGCACTGGCCAAAGAAACATAGACATGATTTCATGATTATTGCCCATAAACAACAAAATAATGTGTGGCAAATTCCTTTGAAAACTGTAAAATGTTGGACCCATGTACCAGAAAGGCTAAAAAGAAAAGAAGAAGAAGAGAGAGAGAGAGAGAGAATTTTATCACTACATTATGCAATAACCTTCTTCTTGGCTTTATCTTGTTTTCTCTACCCAAATTTCTTTCTTGCACTGTCCTCACCCATTTAATGTTATATTTAATTTTGTTTTAGTTTATTCTATGTATTTAAGGAAAGTGCCTTAAATATTATCTGTAATAAGTGAGATATTAAACAAATAAGCACCAAGAGGTTATTTACAGAAATCTACAAAGTGGCAGAATTTCAAGCACTGCACAAGGATATAAACCTTGAAAGGAGTCAGAGACAGAAAGAATGAAGAATGTTGGATTAGGAAAAGCTGAAAGGAAGAGATGAAACAATTAAGGCAGCTCTATAGGAATAAACAGGATTTGAACAAAAAAGCATGTACATAGGAAATGGAGTTACCTTATCAGGTCAGAGTTTAGGTTGGTAAGCAGTAATAAAACTAGAAAACAAAACTGGCAAATCAAATCTACAATGTGTGAAAAGTATTATACAACACAGCACAAAGAGTGAAACATTTTTAATAACTTTTTATTGTGATATTGGTAAAAGCTTACAGAGCAAATTGGTTTCCCATTCAATAATTCATACATATCCTGTTTTGTGACATTGATTGAAATCCTTACAATATAATAGCACTCTTCCCTCTTCCTCCTTGTTTACTATTTCCATTCATCTTTCTTATCCCTTCCTGCCTTCTGAGCTTTATCCCTGGGCAAATGCTATCTTTTTGATTATGTATGGTTGATTGTTCAAAGGAGTACATACCTCCCTAGCGTTATTGCTCAACTTATAGGTCTGTCTATTTTTTGGCTGAAAGTTGAGCCTAGAGTGTAAGTTAAGTTCCAGGCTTGAAGGACACCTAAGGGCTACAGTCTCGGGCGTTCCATCAGTCTCAGTCAGACCAGTGAGCTTGGTCTTTTTTTTTTTTTTTTTCTTCATTTTGAGTTTTGTTCCACACTTTTCTCCTACTCTGTCCAGGATCTTCTATTGTGATCCTTTTCAGAACAGTTAGCAATGGTAGCTGAGACCATCTGACTCTTCTGGTCTCATGGTCATGGAGGCTGGGGTTTGCATGGCCCTTAAGTTCTTTGGACTAACCATTCCTTGTGTTTTTTATTTTCTTCACTCTTTGACCTGAATGGGGCATGACTGATAGTTGCATCTTAGATGTCCCTTCACAAGCTTTAAAGACTACAGTCACCACTCACCAAAGTAGGATGCAGAAAAATGTTAGAACTAAGTTATGCCAGTTGACCTTGATGTCCCCCTACACTGTAGTCCTTGGTCTCCAGGCCCAGCAATTCATTCCTGCAAGGTTATGGTTATGGCTAAATTTTCATAACTTTGTCGTTTGTTTGCTCTACTATATTTATGGATATATTTGTGACACATATAGACACATATGTAGAAATATGCTCTGTCAAAACTATTTGTATTGATGGCTATGGTCTCATTTGCCTTCCCACATCCTTTCAGCTTGCATGTCTATCTGTGAATCTATCTGTAGATTACTGTTATTACTGTTATTGAAAGATTGTGTATATAATAGTGTTTACCTTTGTTGCTTTTAACTACAAAGAGTGAAACTGAATTATGCAAACTAGAAAAAAAATTAAGAGGTCAAAGGATCCCAAGGATAAATTCTGAATGTGATGAAACAGTCCAAGTGTACTGCAAATATTTGAAACAACTTCACTAAAAGGAGTGGCAAAAAGATACTCATCTAAGTAAATTTGGAAATGAAATGGAAGCTGTAACACTAAATGCAAAAAACTGTACATAAGTACTGTACTCTAGTTAAGAAAATTGTCTTGCATAGGGGCACAGGTTAACAATTCTGATTATCATGTATATTTGTACCAGAATGAAACAATTATATAAATGGATGGCAGATGGAAGGAGCCTTATTTTTCACTGTTGGAGTCAAAAGTTTATAGATAAGCAAGTTGAGGAGGCTAGCATGATCCATGTAGTAATGAATTAGAGTTGCACACATCAGTGTGAGCTCATATTGAGCCAAATTAGACATGGAGGGTTAGCTATAGAAAGATTTACAAGTGTGTACATATACATGGATTAAAACCAAACCAAACTCACTGTCATCTAGTCAATTCCAACTCATAGTGACCCCCTTTGGGTTTCTGAGGAAGTAAATCTTTACAGAATTAGAACACCCAGTCTTCCTTCTGTGGAGTGGCTGGTGGATTTGAACCACTAACCTTCTGGTTAGCAGGCACTACACCACCAGAGCTCCATACATGGGTTAGTATACACATATATATTTTCTTGCTCCATAAGATGAGAAGGTCTAAAATCAGCATACCCCGGTAGCAACAAGCACACTTAGTGCCCAGACTTTGGTTTCTAATCCATTCTCCAGTAAAAGATACCAGAATTCTTTAGATAAATGGCTAATTCCAGGATTAGGCAGGAAATAAATCTAAAAAATGAACCCAGTGCACCTTGTAGTATCAGAAAGTGATGTGATGCTCATATACTTCATGTAAATATCCATGAGTTCATGATGATATAAGCAAATTATTGGACAAATAAATAAATGAGATAGAAGAGACAAGTTTCCCATGCAAAATTCCACTCATTAAGTGTGGGCTGTGCATAGTGGCTTCCTTCCAAAGAGCACTGTATGGAAAGTGGGAAAAAGAGTAACTTTACATTAGAGAAATAAACACTACCTCAGCCAGGTGATTAAAGTTAACATCAACAATGACAAAGCATGTTGATAGTATGTCCTATTGATAGGAAGTAATGAAAATGATACTTTATTTTCCTCCCAAGAACACATAATGCCAGTACATAAAAACATCACATAAATTCTAATTAAGGGACATTCTATAAAATGCCTGACCAGTACTCTCAAAATGGTCAAGGTCATAAACAGGGAAATTATAAGAAACTGTCATAGTTAAGAGGATCTTAAGATGCTATGATAACTGAATGTAATGTGATCTTAATTAAAAATTTAGAAAATATGAACAAAGCATAAATATTGGTTAATAGTGCATCAATATATAATTATTAACTGTAAAACATGTTCCATACTAACGTAAAGTATGAATAAAGGGTATTATGAGAACACTGTCCTAGCTTTGAAATTTTTCTGTAAATATTAAGAAAAAAAAAAAAAAGGAAGGAAACAACCAAAACTCATTGCTGTTGAGTTGATTCTGACTCGTAGTGACTCCATAGGGTTTCCAAGGCTATAAATCTTCGCAGAAGCAGACTGCCACATCTTTCTCCCGCACAGCATCTGGCAAGTTCAAACCACTGATCTTCCAGTCAGCAGTGAAGTGCTTAACCACTGCACCACAAGAGTTCCTTTAAAAAAAAAAAAAAAAACTGTTCTAAAATAAATAGTTTGCTTAAAAACAAATAAATAACGAATAAGAAAATAACTAAAAGATTATTTTAAAAAGATTAACCAAGACAGTAGAAGCCCTTGAGTGTCAAAGGAACTAATCCAAGGTCGTTCAGCTAGTTATGAATGACCTAGAATCAGAATTACCCCCAGCTAATGGGGGTAGGAGAGGTTTCCAACAGGGAGACAAACTTGTCTGTCGGTTTGTCCTACTGTGGTGACGTGTTGATGTGAGTTTTGAGGCTGAGCCACTGGTGTTTAAAACCCAGCAGGATGCACATGGTGCACAGGTATCAGCCCAGCTTACAGACTGAGACAGACTAGGAAGAAGGAGGAG
>NW_006921693.1:4291607-4292108 GCF_000298275.1 Orycteropus afer afer
AGAAGAATCACCGGTAGTTGGAAAATTTGGGCTTGGTGACAGAAATAATGCTGGAACTCACACGGTAGAATTTCGCAAGACCAATAACTTATTCATTGCAAATACCTTTTTCCAACAACACAAACGGTGGCTCTACACATGGACTTCACCAGATGGAACACACAGAATCGGATTGACTACATCTGTGGCAAGAGATGGTGGAAAAGCTCAATATCTTCAGCCAAAACCAGGCCAGGAGCTGATTGTGGAACAAACCATCAACTGCTCATATGCAAGCTCAACTTGAAGTGAAAGACAATTAAAACAAGTCCAAGAGAGTCAAAATATGATCTTGAATATATCCCTTCTGAATTTAGAGACCATCTAAAGAATAGATTTGAAGCATTGAACACCAACAACTGAAAATCAGAAGAATTGTGGGAGGATATCAAGAACATTATCCATGAAAAAAGCAAGAGATCACTAAAAAGATGAGAAAAGAAGAGAAGACCAAAATGGATG
>NW_006921693.1:4293513-4300850 GCF_000298275.1 Orycteropus afer afer
GTTGATGCTTTTGAGTTGTGGTGCTGGTGAAGAATGCTGAAAGTACCATGGACTGCTAAAGAACTAACAGATCTGTCCTGGAGGAAATGCACCTGAAATGCTCCTTTGAAGCAAGAATGGCCAGACTTCATTTCACCTACTTTGGTCATGTTGTCAAAAGAGACCATTCCCTGGAGAAGGATGTCATGATTGGTAGGTGGAGGGTCAATGAAAGAGGCGGAGGCCTTCAACGAGATGGATTGACATGGTGGCTGCGATGATGGGCTCAAGTATAGCAGGGATCGTGGAGCTGGTGAGGGATTGGGCAGTGTTTCATTCTGCTGTGCATGGGGTCGCTATGAGTTGGAAACAACTCGATGGCACCTAGCAACAATGGACTAAAAGGAACTCTGGTGGTGTAGTGCCTGAGGCATTTGACTGCTAACCAAAAGGTTGGTGATTCAAACCCACCAGCCACTCCTCAGAAGGAAGACTGAGCAAAAGGAGTCCCTGGGTGGTGCAAACTGTTAATGCCCTGGTCTGCTTACTAAAAGGTTAGGAGTTCAAGTCTACCCAGATCTGAGTCCTCAGAAGAGAGGCCTACTTCCAAAATATCAACCACTGCACACCCTATGGAGCAGCCACATACAAGGTCACCATGGATTGGAATCAATTTGATGACAACAATAACAAAAGCAAAAAAAAACTCACTGCCGTTGAGTCGGTTCTGACTCATGGCGACCCCTCCTTGGGTTTCCAAAGCATATCTCTACAGAAGCAGATTGCTCAATTTTCCTTTCGAGGAGCAGCTGATGGGTTGATGACTGCAGGTATATTTGTTAATGGGATAAAGCAAAAGAATCAAACAAAAGGAGGTAAAGACATAATATGCTTAGAATATCTTTTATGGAAATAAAAATAGGGAACTCAGCTTACTCACCCTTCTGATTTTCAGAGAATACAAATGAAACTCAATGACCCAAGTGTGAACTGATGACGCTGCTGACAGGAACCAAAGTGTCTGGAATGTGTTTCTTTTTCAAGTTATAGGTTTTCCTGAGTTGACTTAAGATACATTAAACATTCCACCCCCAAGCCATGCAGGATACAGCTAGTTATGACTATTCCTATAGATAGGAAATATCTGCTGTTCATGATCACGTACATGTTTCAAGATTATTAAGAGCATTGAACTTGTCCTCAGATCGGGTTCACTGCTTCTGACATTTTCTCTAATCATAGCTCTCATGCTGGGTCTTTATCACAGCCACACACACTGCCTGTGTTATCATTTCACCTCTCACAATAGCACCAGTGGCTGGTGGGTTTGAACTGCCAAACTTCTGGTTAGCAGTCAAATGCCTTAGGCACTGTGCCACCAAAGCTCCTTACAATAACAGTAGGAAATTAAAATCATTAGTCAGGTTTTCAAGATGGAGCAGAGTGCACTTCCAAGAGGTTAGGTGACTTGCCAAAGTCACACAGTGAACCAGAATTGGAACCCAGGTATATATTTATTCAGAAAAGCATAGTGCCTTTCTAGCTCTGTGACCTTAAGACAAATTATTCCTTTTATTCTTTCAAATACTTTTATGGTGATTATCATGTGCCAGGCACAATTCTAAATACTTTGAAATGTGCATTCATTTAATATTCATAACCCCTTATTAGATAGGTGTTGTTAAGATCCTCATTTTAGAAATAAAGGAAGTGATCTTTTCTCTCTGAGTCTCAGGCTCCTGTTCTAAGCATGATTTCTTGGAGCACCTGCGATTCTAACAGTTACACGTACAATAATGGCCTCTCCAGCCCTCCTCCTGAGATGGCCATGCTGACGGCTGGCCAAAATAATTTGAAACAGTACCTATAAAACTCTGGACAAAACAATGGCACAAAAATCTCCTCAAAATTTAACTTTCCTTGGAAAAGTTATGGCAGATAAAGAGAGATGACATCAGTTGGCATTTGTGCAGCTTGCTATTTTAATATATATGCATTTGAATAGGGTGTCTGGAAAGATAATAAAGAAAGGAAAGGATCCAAAAAGTTCTGTCAGAAGTAGTCTTTCATCATTTGTACTTAATAAAGAACAGAAAAAGAAGAAGGGAGTGAGGGGTGAGAGGAGGAAGGGAGGGAGGAAGACAGGAAGAAAGAGGAGAGAAACAGGAAGAGACAGATGGAGAAGAAAGAAAAAGAAAGTGGGTGAGGAAGATAAGTAAGGAAAGGATGACATCATCCTTGATCTAGTAAATGGTTTCTAGAAGCTAATGAGACACTAGATAAAATAAGGGAAACATAAACAAATGTGATACAATAGAGTTAGTGTTAGTTGGGCTTGGGGTGAAATCTTTCTCCCACCCCTTAAGAACTGTGTGACTGCTGACCAGCTACTTCACCATTCTATACATCAGTCCCTTTATCTACAAAATCATCACATGTCCACTTCCTAGGATTTTTGTGTGATGATTAAATGAAACAATGTATACAGAGTCTAGCACTGTGCCTACATGTCCCAAACAGTAGTAGATAAGTCCTGAGAAGTGACTGTGCCTACTCTAATATAGTAAGGCTTGAGAACATAACAAAAATGCAAGTGACAGATCTTACCTTGGGCCTTCACAACAAAGCTAGTATTCCGATGGCCAATCTCAAGACGAGGCAGAAACAAGTGGTCTCTGCAATCAGGGAAATGTGTTTTGCTGCACTGCAGGAAATGTTGGCCCCTCCCAGCAGACCCAGCCTTTTTCATATGCCTTAAAACAGTGAGCAGGGTAAAAGGAGGCTAACACCGACACATCCCACATCAAAATAGTAAGAAGCATTTCTTGAGTGTGTCCTTGAGGACTTTGTTCAGGGTCATGTACAGTAGCAACATTTCAGTCTGTAAATCATGTCCTCTTTTCTGTTATAACATGTTCTTTGTCTCCTAAGCCTGAGATTGACTTATTTAGTCAAGAGCAGCCCTCTGTCTTCAAATCCTTTGATCAGTTTCTCTTTCATGTTCACAAATATCAAGGAGACTTTGGCACTAAAGAGCTGGGTTCAGATTCCAAGTCTTTCAGTTGCTGAGGTTCGGCGTGTTATACCATATCTCTGGGTCTCAATTTTCTAATTTAAAAGTTGGAGTTCAGAATATTTTCCTTATGACAAATTAAATAGGCTACTATACTTGAGAAGTTTCTGGGTGGTGGAAATGGTGAGTGCACTCAGCTGCAGACTGAAAGGTTAACTGTTCAAGTCCACCCAGAGGCCCTCAGAAGGAAGGGCTGGTGATCAACTTCCAAAATATCAGCCTCTGAAAACTCAGTGGAGCACATTTCTACTGTGACACACATGGGTTGCCATGACTCAGATGAGAAGCAGCAACTGTTTTTTATGGGTTTGTTATACTCAGAAGACCTATCAAAGTGCCTTCTCACACATTAATTACTCAATATGTGACAAGTACTAAAGCATTTATTAATATCACTATTTATTTTCATCTCTAAATCTTATTCCTTACTGATGGTCCCGAACAACTCCATTCTTAATGGACAGTGTCCCATGCCTCAGACACTAAGCTTAAAATCCTGTCCCTCTGAGACAGTTTATGATTTCCAATCTAGACGACTTTGGGTCACGTCCTTCACCAAGAGCTTCTGAGGAAACACTGTACTTCGAAATCTACACAAGAGAAAAAGTCCCATTGTGGATTTCAGCAAGGTGATGAGATGGAAATAAATCTTTTCTTAGTTAGCTCAGAAAGGGGGACATGCTATTCAACATTGTGGTTAATGATCAGAAAGAATTGCCGGCAGCCAAGAGGACTGATTTGTAGATTACCAAATTACTCAAATTAATCTGGAAGAAGAACAGCCACAAGAAGAACTAACAAAACCAAGAAATTAAACAAATTGCAGAGGGGATGCTTAGCACAGAATGAGCACATAAGGTCACATACATTGTAAAAAGTAACATAAACAACCTGAACTTTCTGGATTTCCAAGAGCTTGTGGTTTTCTTCATACATTCTAATGGAATCCTTGCGATAATTAAAATGTCTCAAAAAGCAGTGAGTGAAAGTGTCAAAGCAGATAACTCAATAGAGATGTCAGCTTTCGGTACAACAGCCGTCACAACAGTGACTAAGATTTAAGACTAGAGTGATTTTCTCTGTCCTTGGCCGATGGGTGGATGACAGTGATTTCTCACTGCGTCTGTTCAATAAGGTGTAAGCTTTGGCAAAGAGGAAGGGACAGGAAGGCAAGGAAGCTGAGCTGCTGGAAGATTATCCCAGAAAATTCTGCTTTGAATGCTGCGAAGACCTACATTTACCTCTTCTTCATATGCCAGAAATAATTTTCAAAAATGTGAAAATAATTCATGGATTCTGTCCCTCATTGAAACTCTTCAAGTTGGTCACATGTCATAGGGTGTATAGCCCGGACTCTAACTTTCAGGCATCAGAGGCACAGATTTCCATGAGGCCTGGAGTCAAAATTAAGTGATCACATGTCTCCACTCTTATCCATATCTGTCCTGAGCATTTTTCTTGAGTTTTTTGGGAACTCTTATGTCCCTTTTAAGAGTAATGACAGGCTCACTCTTGCATATTATACCACGGATGATGATGTAGTGGTTAAGACTGTGGGCACTGGAACCAGAATGCATGACCATGGATGCCAGCCTGCCAGGTCTTGTTGTGTGACTTTTGGCTGGTTAACACTCTGTGCTTCAAATTCCTCATCAATGAATCAGAAATAGTAATAGTAGCTAACTCCTAGGATTGTTATGAGCATTTAATAGTTAATGCATGCAAAGTAGCTGGTAAAGTAAGTGTCATTATTTGAAGTGTGATGAACACAGTCATCACAGACTCAGGTGGTTGTGGTGCTGTTGTGGCATCCCTGGACCGGGGAAGACCTGACTTGGAAGCCCATTTGCCTCCTAAACAGCTGTTTGTTGTTGGACAGGGTCCATCCAATCCCTGAGCTACTTCATGTATGAACTGGACATGTTGTTGTTATATGCCGTCGAGTCAGCCCGACATGGAAATCTACAATTCAGAGTTTGGAGAATTAATGAAAGGCACAGATAAAGATATCTGACATGGAAGCAGCAGGCATATTGTGCAGTAAAACCTCCAAGAGCTAGAAACTGTGTAAGGCGGGAACCTGTCGGAAAAGGAAAACGCAAATATTTTCCACTAAAACAAGTGATAGAAAAGTAGTAAGACTGCACCCTATCGAAGGTGGAAAACTTGTGAGACCTGGAGAAAGGAGACAGTCTATGGACTTCTGGTGCTCACGGGTTTCACTGTACTTCCCTAATAAACATTTGTTCCTTTCCTGCTTTCCTCCCTGGTGTTTACCTCTGGTATGGTAGTAACCAGTCCCTTGGTAATTATCAGCAAGCTTCTGGAGACCTGAGTTGAAGCAGTTGGAAATCTTCTTTACATCTTTCACTAGTGTATTAGACCCTTGACCATACTTAAAGGCCAAGGATAGTGTGGATAGGTCAAAGAGTAAAAGATGTGAGATATGAAGACCTAGGATCTAGTCTCAGGTCTGCAATATTGAGGAAGTCACAACCTCAAGATTTCCTCATTTGTAAAATATAAAACAGAATTAATACTACTCACCATACTGGGGTTATGTTGTTGTTAGGTGCTATTGAGTCGATTCCAACTCTTAGCGACTCTATGCACAACAGAGCATTATAGTCAGAGCAAAACAAGGAAGGACTCTCTTGCCAACATATTAGTTAGCATTTATTATCATATCCTTCATTTTGATGTCTGTGTCTCTGTTCACAGTAGAAGAAAGCAACTCATCTGTATGCTGAGATGCTAAGAGTAACAAGCCAGACATACTTAGATGATGTCCTGGAAGGATGACTACCTTTCCAAGTCAGGGTCCTTATGCCTTGGTGTTCTCACAAGGGGTAGAATCAGAGTTGGGTTTGAATCCTTGCTCCAACATTTGCTATATGTGTAACCTGGGCTAAGTGACTTACATTCAAATCAATGTTACTTTAAAAAGACCAGGCTAGTCTGAGAGATTCTAGTGAAACCCCAGAAACTAGGGCCCTTAGACACTCTTCAAGCCTGGAACTGAAGTCATCCCCTTGGCTCAACTTTCAGCCAAACAGTAGACAGGCCTAGAAGGTGAACCCAGAATGCTCCTTGGAATTAAGAATGGCCAGGCTTCATCTCACTTTGGTCATGTTGTCAGAAGGGACTATTCCCTGGAGGTTATCATGCTTTGTAAAGCGGAGGGTCAGTGAAAAAGGGGAAGACCCTCAACGAAATGGATTGACACAGTGACTGCAACGATGGACTCAGATATAGCAAGGATTGTGAGGATGGTGCACAACTGGGCAGTGTTTCATTCTGTTGTACATAGGGTCACTATGAGTCAGAGCCAACTCAACAGGACCTAACAACAACAATAACGGAAGGTGAACAGTAACACCAGGGAGGTATGCACTCCTTTGAACATTCAACCATACATAATTAAAAAGGCAGCATTTTCCCAGGGATAAAGCTCAGAAGGCAGGAAGGGATAGGAAAGAAGGATGAATGGAAATAGTAAAAACAGGGAGGAAGTAGGTAGAGTGCTGTTACATTGTGGGGATTGCATTTAATGTTACAAATCAAAATGTGTATGACTTGTTGAATGGAAAACACATTTGTTCTGCAAACTTCCATCCAAATCACAATAAAAATTTCTTTAAAAACATCAATGTTACTTTGTCTATAAAATGGGGATTAAAAATACTTCTTGTGGGAGGTTTAAATAAAATCATGTCTATGAAGCCCTTGACAGAATACTGAGCTGTATACATTCTAATTTTTATATTATTGTTGCTTTTGTTATTGTTAGTGTTTAGCAGAGTGTCTAGACTTTTCACAAAATGTCTTTTCCAAAACCATAAGCACAAACAAAATGAGGGCCCATATTCCAGCTCCAATATTTCCTGTGCATTTCAAACATTTCTGATATATATTATATATATATATAGGATAGAAAATCTGAGTCAGAATTCTGAGATACCATTTCCTATCATTCTTTGTTCCTAGCTTTATAATAACCTGTAGTAACCAGATAGCATAGTGTAAAGTTCCAGCCAGAAACACCATCCATTTCCTCCAAGAAAATCCCCCCTGATTACTGTGTCCATATTCATCTCTTGCCTTTGAACTGGTAATTAGAGTCCCTGTAATACAGTTTGGGGAGCTCTGGTAGCATAGTGGCTAAGACACTTGCCTGCTAACCAGACGGGTGGTGGTTCAAACCCACCAGCCACTCCTTGGAAGGAAGGTTGGGCAATCCTACTTCCGTAGTGATACTGCCTCGGAAACCCAAGGAGGGGTCGCT
>NW_006921693.1:4300995-4304021 GCF_000298275.1 Orycteropus afer afer
TAATTGGTTTCCCTTTTCTTTGTTGAAGAGGGTCTGTGCAATCCTTCTGCCTAGTCCGCCATCTTGCCCCGCCTCCTGTCATTCCATGCACAAGTCTTTTATATAAAATGGTGTTTAAAAAAAAAAAACTCACTGCCCTTCAAATTGATTCTGACTCATCACAACCCCCACTGGGTTTCCAAGACTGTAAATATTTACAGAAGCAGACTGGCTCATCTTTCTTCCACAGAGCAGCTTGTAGGATCATGAGATTGGACCATTGACCTTTTGGTTAGCAACTAAATACCTTAACCACTACACCACCAGAGCTCCTTATAAAAAAATGGTATAGTATTTGCATATAACCTATGTACATCCTCCCCTATATTTAAATCATCTCTGAATTACTTATAATGCCTAAGACAATGTAAACACTATGTAAATAGCACTTTATGCTCCCTATTAGCCTTTGAGGAATTGCAGTACCACTACAGAAGTAGTTCGCCCAGCCTTTCTTCCAAGGAGTGGCTGCTGGGTTTGAACCGCCAACCTTCTGGTTAGCAATCAAGTGCCTTAGGCACTATGCTACCAGGGCTCCTACTGCAATCTCTTAGTAGATTTTTATTAAGCATTTAATCAAAGAATGGTGGCGTAGTGCCTAAGGCATTTGACTGCTGACCAGAAGGCTGGTGGCTCAAACCCATCAGCTACTGTTTGGAAGGAATGTTGAGCAATCTACTTCCCCAGTGATACTGCCTCAGAAACCCAAGGAGTGGTCACTATGAGTTGGATCTGACTTGACAGCAGTGAGTTTGGTTTGTTTTTTGGTTAGTGAAAGAATCAGTGAATATATGAATAAATTAAATTCTTCTGTGATTCCTGCATGGAGATCTGGTGGTGCAGTGGTTAAGGCATTTGGGTGCTAACCAGAAGGTTGGTGATCAGAACCCACCAGCCACTCTGGGGAAGAAAGAGAAGGCAGTCTGCTTCTGTAAAGATTTATAGCTTTAGAAACCCAATGGGGATTACTATGAGTTGGAATTGACTCCATGGCAGTGAGTTTGGTTTTTTGGCTTGATGATTCCTTCAGGACCTGGCATATTTATAATAATATTGTAGATTTCCAATTTGCATTTTTGAATAAATAAGTAAATGGTATTATGAATTTTGATTAGCTAATTGGTTGCTCAAAATATTATTGATGTACACTAGAGCTTTTCTCCAAAGAGTTCAAACTCACTTTTCTGTTTTTATAGCATAGATGAATCATGAAAAGCATTTGACAGAAAAGACATTGAGAACAACAGCAAGACATGAAGTGAAATATATATATATATCCTCTCATACTGCCACTATTGCTTTGAACTACAAACACTTCATTTTTTTCCTAGTAAGGATACTTTTCTTACCAATATGGCCACACTCTTTCTCACTCATTTATAGCGTAGTTAATTTAGTTTAGTTTTATTTTGAATTTGTGCCTAGAGAGAATATGGCTTCTATATTTTCCTCACAATCAATTCAGTTAAAAATTTCAAGTCCATAGTACAATAAAAGTTGAGCCATAGTTAGTGAACATTGGTGTTTTGGAACTTTTTAAATTACTGAATTAAATCTCATTCAACTAAACAAGGAGAAATCCTACATATCCTTGAAGACTCCTGTTCCTAGACAGCTTAGTCATTCCCTCTTCTCTACTTCCCTAATACATTGCACATATCTCTGTTATGAAAACTAGTATGTTTTTGTTGTTGTTATTTGCCGTCGAGTCGGCCCCGACTCATAGCGACCCCTCCTTGGGTTTCCGAGGCAGTATCACTACGGAAGTAGGATTGCCCAACCTTCCTTCCGAGGAGTGGCTGGTGGGTTTGAACCGCCAGCCTTCTGGTTAGCAGTCAAGTGCCTTAGGCACTATGCTACCAGAGCTCCCCAAAACTAGTATATTTCCCTGCAATATACACTCACATGCCTGGCTCTGCCATGATTTCCTTGGGGCTCCCAAAGATAGGAAATGTGTCTAATTGATTTTCACACCAGTACATCACTGATTACCACAGAGGCCTGCCACCATGGTGAGGCTTGTTTATTAATTAGTTAATTTAATGGGCTAAACTGGGGTGTCAGCTCCCATTTATACCATTTTAAGTATTAGCTATTTATCCTCTTTGAAAAAAAGACCAGTGAGACCAGGACAGAGCGAGGAGTCAGCCACAGGGATCCAGGTGAGTGGAGGGGACCCAAGCCATGCCCCACAAGTGGCAAGGCAGGAAAGCAGGGGAAAAGAGAGAAAAAGGCCAGGGAAACTGGGACAGAGTGAGGAGGCAACAGCAGGGATCCAGGAAAGAGGAGGTTGGAGAGGTTTCGAACAGCTAAGGGAGACAAGCTTGTCTGTTGGTTTGTCCTATTGTGGTGACAAGTGGCTGTGAGCCTTGAGGCTGTGCCACCAGTGTTTCAAACCCAGCAAGGTAAACATGGTGTACAGGTTTCAGCATGGCTTGAAGATTGAGACAGACTAGGAAGAAGGAAGAGGCCATCCATTTCTCAAAGAATTGGCCAGTGAAAACCTTATGAATAACGGAGAAACATTGTCTGATATATCACTGCACAACTTTATGAATAGTCTGGAAACATTGTCCAATACAGAGGAGGAAGATGAGTCACTTAGGTTAGAAGGCTCTCAGAAAATGACTGGGAAAGAGCTGCATCATCAGAGTAAAACCAGCCTTGCTGATATGGATAAAATAAAGCTTTTGAGACCTCCATTTTCTGACATGGCATGACTCAAATTGAGGAGAAACAGCTGCAAACTTCCACTAATAATCAAAACATGGAATGTATGAAGTATGGATCTAGGAAAATTGGAAGTTGTCAAAATGAAATGGAATGCATAACGATTGATATCCAAGGCATTAGTGAGCTGAAATGGATGGGTTTTGGCTACTTTGAATCAGACAACCGTATGATCTACTATGCCAGGAATGACAATTGGAAGAAGAATGGCATGGTATTCATCATCACAAAGGATGTTTCAAGATCTGTCCTGAAGT
>NW_006921693.1:4320393-4320882 GCF_000298275.1 Orycteropus afer afer
GGATTGATGCAATAGTCACAACAATAATGCCACAGGAAGTTTTGGGGCTGAAATAGCCTTCAAAGTCATTCACGTGGGGCAAGGATGGCCAGACCTGTGTATCATGCTTCCATCAGTCATTAGAGATGGGCAGCCTTGAAAGGAATGCAGACTTGGGAGAGGTGACTCTGCAGGTGAGGCACACGAGAAGGGCTGAAAGCAGAAGGTCATGGTGATGGCACTGCCAGCAGTGTAGTGGAGAAACAAGCCCTCCCTTGAGGGAAGATCAGGGTCCCACAGAGTCTACCATGAATGTGGACATGAAACAATGAGTGTAGACAACACATCTGCAAGCTTGGGTGGGCAGGGAAGGACAGTGACTAGAAGATAGAAGCTTGCTGGAGGATTGTTTTGGTGGTACTGCCTTTTTCATTTTTCTCTTCTAAGACAGGAAGAGGAGCTCTGGTGGTTTAGTGCCTAAGGCACTTGACTGCTAACCAGAAGGCTGGC
>NW_006921693.1:4321832-4322903 GCF_000298275.1 Orycteropus afer afer
GGGCAGGGAAACTGGCACAGATGCTTCTTACCATATTGGTAAGAATGGACGACGGTGGCTCCTCTGACCTATCGGCTTTTCAATGCATATGAATGAGAAGATCTAGATTGAGACATATGCAGCCCAGGAGTTTATATGTTTATATTTTGAAACATCTCAAATAGTTAAGACTTCCTTCTCTATCATGTCTTTTCTCTCCTTTCAAGTATCCGTGGTGAAAGGCGATTAACAGTCAGCTTATTGCATTGGAAACCAAGTAAATCAATGTTGTTTTCTTTAAACCTGAAGAGCTCACAAGGAAGGTTTTACAATATTTATTTATCTTCAGTAATCTCCAGTGGACAGATCTCACAAGTGAGCTGCCAAGTGTCAGCAAAGAATGAGGGGATCTCCTCTTACTTAACCTACCTGGGGCCTTTGTTTCTGGTTGGTGTTTGTGTTTGTTTTCTCTGTGAGTGAAATGAAAGCCTCATTACGAGTAAGCTTTGTCTGCAGCTTCATTCCTGGAGCTCCAAAGGAATATAAAAGAAGGGGTGTTAATGGAAGAGCATCATTCCAGGTTCTCGTAATTTTCCATAGATGCATCTAATCCAGTCTGTTTGTGATGAGAGAATACTGATTAGTGAAGAGAATCTTTAATATAAGCCTGTGTGGTACACACCCTTTGGGGAGTTTATGATTATGTAAATTTCTGACTCTATCTCAAGGGGTTTGAGTACGCACTGAAAGACTGCAAAATACCAAATAGACAATTTCATTCCGAGTTTTAGATCCTCAACACTTAGATTTCAAGGGAAAAAAATTGCAAGGAAGAACTTCTGTGCAGTTTGTGAAAGTTTGGCCACCAGTCCTAAATATAACTTCTTGTTGTTGTTGTTATTATGTGCCATGGAGTTGGACCTGACTCATAGTGACCCCTCCTTGGGTTTCTGAGGCAGTATCACTATGGAAGTAGATTGTCCAACCTTCTCTCCGAGGAATGCCTGTAGGGTTTGAACTGCCGGCCTTCTGGTTAGCAGTCAAGTGCCTTAGGCACTGTGCTACCAGAGCTCCTAAATGTAACTTGTTGTT
>NW_006921693.1:4326848-4336433 GCF_000298275.1 Orycteropus afer afer
TAATAGATAATATGGTTGTCTGATTCAAAATGGCCAAAGCCTGTCCATTTCTGCTCACTAATGCCTAAGATATCAATCTTATGTGTTCCATTTCATTTTTGACAGCTTCCAATTCGAGATTCATACTTTATACATTCCATGTTCAATTATTAATGGATGTTTGTAGCTGTTTCTCTTCAATTTGAGTCATGTCATGTCAGCACATGGAGGTCTTGAAAGACTTACTTTATCCATATCATTAAGGTTGGTTCCACTCTGATATGATAGGTACCCATCTTGATACCTAGCAACCACCAAATTAATGGTAGCTATTATTACATTTCTATTGAGTTCCTAGAAGGGAAAGAATACAGCTATCTGAAGAGTATCAAGGAAGGCTTCCCATCAGAGCTGACTTTTCCTATCTGCACCTCACTTTCCATACCTGTGAAACAATTGAATTTAGATTAAACGCTCAGTGACCTCGGAGGCTCCTTCCTGCTCTAGCATTCTACAAATCTATGGTGTGGTTCAGGGTCAGGGGGGTGGTGACGTGTAATACAGTGCCAACTTAACAGGCTTGGGTTGCCCGAGCTCTACAAATTCCAAAAGATTTCAGGACTCATCTTTAATTGTACTAGGATGTAATTTCTGAAACTTTAGGATATTTTCTTCATAAGAGTGTCTTTGTATAGTTAAGGCCTTAGGCTACACCTGATTATTGATACTAACAATGCAATTTACTGTTAAGGCAATCATTTTGTATGTTTTGGGGCCACACTGTATCAGGATAACCTCTTGGGAGGCTGCGGATGTAATAGCTAAAGTCAGTGACATGGTTTCTCCACATCTACATGACTGAGCTCCAGTAAAATCCCTGAACATCAAGCCTGGGGTCAGCTTCCTTGTTGGCACCGTTTCACACATGCTGTCATGTGTTGTTGCCAGGAGAGTTAAGCAGTATCTGTGTGACTTCACTGGGCGATGATTCCTGGAAGCTTATGCCTTGTTTCTCGTAGACTCCATCTATGCACCTTTTTCCTTCCCTCATTTTAAGCTGTATCCTTTCAGTGTCATAAACCATAAACATGAGTATAACAGCTTTTCTGAATTACATGTGTCCTTTTACTGAATCTGAGAATCTGAGAGTGATCTTGGGGATCCCTGCCACAAGTAGGTAGCATTTTCTCACAAAGCTTTCTCTGTTTCTTTCAGCCCAAGTTGTTCTCTGTCTCCATACTACTCTAGAATATACAGAAAAGTCTGTAAAACACATATGAGTTTAAATCGATGTTCAGTCACTTAACTGTTTTATGCCTGGGTGCTTTGTCTGTCAGCCAGGTTCTTAATTCTGTTAAGGCCTTGCTTATATCTTATACATCCCTTAGACCACACACAGCCAGATCTAGACAAACAGTGCACTCTCCTTGCATACTTGCTGCAAGAGAGTGAATTATCTGTCCATATATAAGAATTTGTTGTTTTTGTTGTTGTTACGTGCCGTCGAGTCAGCCCCGACTCATAGCGACCCCTCCTTGGGTTTCCAAGGCAGTATCACTACGGAAGTAGGATTGCCCAACCTTCCTTCAGAGGAGTGGCTGGTGGGTTTGAACCACCAGCCTTCTGGTTAGCAGTCAAGTGCTTTAGCCACTATGCTACCAGAATTAGCAGGGGGGGGCAAAAGAAAAAGGAAATCTTGTAGCTAATCAACTAAACATGTTAAGAAGGCAAAAACCAGGACTTTCATCTCGGTATACAGGCATACAAATTGTAAACTAAATAGATCAAGGGGGATTAAATGGGTATGAAAAGGAATTGTTTGCCTAGAACAGAAACAGGAAAAACAAATAGGAAATCTGTAGCAAAGAGATTACATCAAGATTATATTAGAAATCATAGGATGAAAGGAGAGATGAAAGGCAGTAGGCAACACAGCAGCAAGCTGGGTCCTGGGAGAGGCAGACAGTGCACTGAGTGTGGGACAAGGGAGCCCTTTGTTTTTAAAGATTAGTGGGGATGAGACAGAGAGGATGCAGAGAAGGCCAATAAATGTGTCTTGTGTTGGGGCTTAGCTGTTTTTGGTGCCCTTGGGTGTTTTAATACATGCATAAAATGAGAATTAATTAATTGGAAGTGAAGGAGAAAAGGGGTCTGCTAAATACAGACTTTAGTAAGGCCACATCTGGAGGACCCCAACCCCAAACAGCCCCAAGCACAAGCTGAGAGAAGGTCTTCCTATGCCTTCCAACATTAGGTTACACTCACTGAGGTCCTGTGTGTGCATCTGACCTTGCCTGCCTGGCAATGGATCCAGAAGATAAGGAATTACAGGACAAGCATTCTTCCACTCTGAGGCTCTCACCCTAACCTAGCCTTGGTGTTCTGTTTCTATTCAATTAGCTCAATTCAATAAGAAGTTACTGAGTGCCAGGCACCATAGAACAGACTCTGGCAATGCCCTGGCTGGACAACCAGATCTATCCCAGATGGTAGCTGCATACAGTAACAGACACATCTCTCTTCCTGAAAGTTTTTTTCCAGCAGAGGTTATGATTGTCTAGCTCATGGTGCAGGTCAGGGGAGTTGAGCCCGGGGAGCCACCCTTAACCAACAAGGAATGCAAATTGGTGGATAGTTCCTCAACCTTCAGTGGGAAGGTTCTGAGATATGTTCTACGGAGTTTCTCAGAGGCTCCCCAGGGAGATGAGTCCCATGTGCCCTGAGCTAGCCTGTGAATTAGCACACTATTGACTTTTTCCCTCTCATTCTACTCCCTTGATAGTGCTTTTGGAGATGACTTCCAAGTGAACTACTTGCATTCTAGTCTTTATCCCAGGAACTGCTTTTAGGAGAAACACAGCTATAACACACCATGTCAGGCATGATTAGGAATAGAAAAAAGAGTTAACATTTTATCAAGTGATTACTGTAGCTAAGGACTTCACAAGCATTCCCCATTTTGTCCTCATAATAAGCCAAGGTAGGTAAATTATTGTCCTTGTATTTCAAATGAGGAAACTGAGGTTCAGAAAGATTAATTAACTTGATCCAGGGCACCAACTCCAATGTGGCAGAGCTTGGAGCCAAATGGGGGCAAGACTATATTCCAAATTACAACCCCTTCACTGTATCAGAAACACCATTGCAAGGCTAGTCTGGCAATGACGTTCAGGGTGGATTAGAGACACTTCACAGGCTGGAACTCAAACTCATTGCTGTCAAGTCAATTTCAACTCATAGCGACCCCTCCTTGGTCTTCCAAGGCAGTATCTCTAAAAGTCTCTGCGATAAACAAAGTTAGGACATCTGGGAACCTGAACTGACCATATCAGGAAGCACTCAGGGAAGAAATGAATAAAATATTGAAGATGTGAGAGTGTCAGAATCTGGCAACACACTGATGTGGAAAAGAAGAGAGAGAAACTGACCATCTCCCTAAAAAGAAATAATGTGTTATGACCAGCAGGGTACCATCTCCATACTGTCACCCTAAGAGTCTCTGGGCACAACAGGGAAGAAGTTTTGCAAATGAACATAGGAAGTGGTGTGAGCAGATGACCTGATGGTCTTCTGCTGGGCCCCTCCCCCTCAGTATCGGATGTCCCTGCCTAAAGTAAATCCTCAATAAAGCAAGACAATAGATATGTCGCTCAGGACTCAGATCACTTTCTTTGGGTCTAGAAATACTCTAGGATCAGGGACTCAGGTCTGGACATCAACTCAACAACCCCTACAGTTCCCATCTTGAGTTGAAAAGAGATTGAGGTGGTGCTGGATCCATACCAAAATAGCTCTGTAAATAGAGGTACCAGTTTGTTCATCAACCCTCATGAATCTTGAATTCTTAGAGTCTTAAGAACATCCAGGATGTTGCATTTGAGGGATACAAGTTAGGGCTGACTCAGACTCACATGAATAGCCTAATGAGACCCAAATGAGCCAATAGGCATGAGGTGTCTTCCTGGTTCTGCTGGAAATCAGCCATGGAGCCTCAAGCAAGCTCTTTAACCATGGTTCATGTCTTCATTTTTGCAATGAATTTGGATTAAGTTATCTGTTCTCAGAGGATTTCAGAGGTCTCTACCAGATTATCAGTCCTTATGAGTTCTCCATGAGTGTGGGAGTGAAGGAATCTCTCAGAGAAAGATTAATTGAAACAATGACCACAGGATTAAAAGCAAAATATGTCCAACCAAGGGCCAACAATATATTAGACACTGGAGAAGAAACTCACCTCCCCCACAGAATTCTATATTTCACTCAGAATTTAAAAGCTGTCTTGACAAGACAGTGCTAAACATAAGGTAGCACATGCTGGTCCTATCATAGCAACAGCCCAGGCGGCCTGCATCACTGACTCCCTGAGGCAGTGTCTGAACTACTGCACAAAGCATGGTGTTGTGGGAAACAGGGAGTGTGAAAAGGTCTGGCAATGGGTGTCAGTCATGTCCATCCTCTGCTGACATAGTTCAGACTCAAACTGTTCAGATCTGTGAACATAATCATTCATTTGGAATTTTGTCTGGAATTAAATTTGTTATGTTGTTGTTGTTATGTGCCGTTGAGTCGGCCCCGACTCATAGCGACCCCTTCTTGGGTTTCCGAGGCAGTATCACTACGGAAGTAGGATTGCCCAACCTTCCTTCCGAGGAGTGGCTGGTGGATTTGAACCGCCAGCCGTCTGGTTAGCAGGCAAGTGTCTTAGCCACTATGCTACCAGAGCTCCCGGAATTAAGGACTTCACAAGCATTCCCCATTTTGTCCTCATGATAAGCCAAGGTAGGTAAATTTAAATTAAATTTATAGCCCTCTAAAAAAGTTCAAAACTATATATCAATATTCCAAAAGCCTTGGTGGTAAGACTTTATGGGATATTGGCTGCATAAGCTGTGGAAACAGAAGAAAGCTGGGACTGTAGAGGAGTTCCACAGAAGAAGTGACCCAGCTACTGAGCCATGCTTGGTCAGCGGTCAAAACATGTGCATTTATTGCCCAAACACAACTGCAAATCAGGTACTTGTTGGAATCTAAGGTTAGCATGGACCTGTTCAATCAGTAGAATACAGATGCAGGTAGCCATAGGTAATATTCTAGATCAGGTGAATGACCATTACTCCTAGGTGATATCCCTATATCAGAACAGGATCCCAGTCATCTGTGGAGTTTATGAGGGCTCTGGGAAGGAGAGTTGACAAACCCTAGGAAGGAAGGTTGTTTAAAATTCCAACAAGTATAAAAGATGTGAGAAAAGGCTTCCAATCCCAGCAGAGTAATTGGAGTGACCACCACTCATCTGTCACTTTGTCATACTGTGGTGGTTTGTGTGTTGCTATGAGGCTGGACTCTAGTAGCAATTGCCTAAGGCACTTGACTGCTAACCAAAAGGCTGGCGGTTCAAGCCCCCAGCCACTCCTCGGAAGGAAAATTGGGCAATCTACTTCCATAGTGATATCATCTCGGAAACCCAAGGAGGGGTTGCAATGAGTCGGGGCCAACTCAACAGCACATAACAACAACAACAACAATGAAGATGGAGGCTATGCCACCAGTATTTCAAATACCAGCAGGGTCACTGTGGTAGTTAAGGTTGTATGTCAACTTGGCTGGGCATTGTTGAGTGGCTGGGCAGCTGAATGTAGTTATTCCCCATGATGAGACTTGCAATCAACTCCATGGTGGAATCTACCACAAGCAGCTGAGTAGCTGTTTTAGGGATGTGGTCTGCTTCCCACATATAAGAAACAGCTTTGAGAACAGTCTCTAACTTATGGCACACTTGAACCCTGCATGTAACTGTGTCATTGTTCAGCAGCCTACCATGCTTGGCTGACCTTGGGACTTTCAATGTACTTGAATTAAAGGCCTCTCGTGTGGTTTAGTAACATCGGGACTGTGCCTTTTTACTTGTCAACCTTGGGCTTGTCAGGCTCAGCAGCCAGCAGGTGTCTGAGTGAAGAAAAGCCTCTAGCTTAGGGGGCCAAGAGCAACAAGCAGAGCTGAAGCTCAAGGCTGAGGGGCTTTCACCCAGCCACTAGAGTCTGGCACTTTGAACTCAGACTTAAAGCCTCCAAACTGTAAGAGAATAAGCTCCTGTTTGTTCAAGCATCCTATTTGTGGTATATTCCTGTCGGCAGCACTAGGTAACCAGAACAGAGCTTCCAGACTAAGATATACTTGAAAGAAGGAATGGACCATCCACTTCTCAAAGAATTGGCCAGTGGAAACCTTATGAATAGCAGTGAAACACTGTCTGATATATTACTGGAAAACTTTATGAATAGCCCTGAAACATTGTCCAATATAGTGCCAGTAGATGAGCCCCTCAGGTCAGAAAGTATTCAAAATACAACTGGGGAAGAGCTGCCTCCTCAGAGTAGAGCCAACCTTAATGATATGGAGAGAGTAAAGCTTTCCAAACCTCTATTTGCTGATCTGGCATGACTCAAAATGGGAAGAAATAGCTGCAAACATTCATTAATAATTGGAACATGGAATGTACAAAGTATGAATTTAGGAAAATCTAGGAATCTAGGAAAATTGGAAGTTGTCAGAAATGAAATGGATTGATATCCTAGGCATTAGTGAGCTAAAATGGACTGGTTTTGGCCATTTGAATCAGACAACCACATAATCTACTATTCTGAAAATGACAAATTGAAGAGGAATGGCATGGCATTCATCATCACAAAGAATGTTTCAAGATCTATCCTGAAGTATAGTGTTGTCAGTGATAGGATAATATCCATACACCTACAAGGAAGACCAATTACTACTACTATTATTCAAATTTACACACCAACCACCACAGCCAAAGATGAGGAAATTGAAGATTTTTACCAACTTCTGCAGTCTGAAATTGACCAAACATGCAATCAAGATGTGTTGATTATCACTGGTGATGGAAATACAAAAGTTGAAAACAAAGAAGAATCACCAGTAGTTGGAAAATATAGCCTTGGTGATAGAAACAAGGCTGAAGATCACATGTTAGAATTTTGCACAAACAATTCGTTGCAAATGCCTTTTTTCAACAACACAAATGATGGCTATATATGTGGGCTTCACTAAATGGAGTACACAGGAATCAGATCGACTACATCTGTGGAAAGAGGTGATGGAGAAGCTCAATATCTTTAGCTAAAACAAGACCAGGAGATGATTGTGGAACTGCTCAAATGCAAGTTCAAGTTGAAGTTGAGGATAATTAAGACAATTCCACAAGAGCCAAAATATGACCTTGAATATATTTAGAGACCATCTAAAGAATAGGTTTGATGCATTGAACACCAGTGACCAAAAACCAGAATTGTGGGATGACATCAAGAACATCATCCATAAAGAAAGCAAGAGTTATTAAAAAGATGAGAAAAGAAGAAAAGACCAAAGTGGATGTCAGAAGAGACACTGAAACATACCCTTGAATGGAGAGTAGCTAAAGCAAATGGAAGAAATGACAAGATAAAAGAACTGAACAGAAGATTTCAAAGGGCAGCTCAAGAGCTCAAGAAGACAAAGTCAATTATTATAATGAAATGTGAAAAGACCTGGAGTTAGAAAACCAAAAGGAAAGAAGACACTCAGCATTTCTCAAGCTGAAAGAACTGAAGAAAAAATTCAAGCCTTGAGTTGTAACATTGAAAGATTCTATGGGGAAAATATTGAATGATGCAGGAAACATAAAAATTGTACCAAAAAGAAAGATAACTTGAAAATAATTTGTTTGTAGTGATGTATTTTCTGAGAACATCCTGTATAAGTGGGTTTCAGATAATCATTTATGTCACAAGCAAGATAGGACATCTTGTATCTGCATGACCACAGAGGAAAGATGTCCTTAGGTAGCAGAAACAGGAATGAAGTCTAGTCTCAAATCCTAAAGTAGCCACTTTACTTATGTCAAGTACTTTATTTTAAATGTTTTTGATCAGAATTATCTGGAGATTTTTGCAAAAAAAAAAAAAACTTATGTACAGCCTCTACTCCAGGCCATTTAAATCATAATCTCTGGGTGTGGAGATCAGGTATTCTGAATTTTGTGCAGCCAGGGTTAAGAACTCTATAGATTTTACCTCAGATATTAACAAGTTGTAGTAAGAAGGAATGAGTCTCCAGTAACACCATTGCCAACACTTGCTTGACTTTGAGTGTTAGCTCTTAAATGGCTGAGTTTGTCACTCCTTTATGGGTGGACCAGGGTCAGCCTAACAGCAAAATAGTGCCTCAGTCTTCCATGTTTGTGATCTTCCCCTACTTCCTACCCAGTTTCTGAAGATCTGAGTGTTCCTCAGAGTTCCAGACAGTAAAGTTGGGGTTCATCTTAAAACTAAAGGTTGAGGAAAGTATTTTTATTCTCCTAGAATCCAGATTTCTGGGTTTATGGAACTGGAGTACCCACACAGGTGAACTGCCCTTAGGACCTTTTGAACTTTAATCCTTTAAGGAACTATTCTCCCAAAGTCCCCTTGCAGTCAAACAATAGCCTAGTAAGCAGTTTAGTGGAGATTATTTTGCCTTAGGCATTGGTTCTTTTAGATAAATCAGTTTTGAGATGCAGGAATCCCAGGATCTGACTGAAAAATGTATGGCATGTCCTTACTGACTCTGTTTCTCCTTTTGACTGGAATCCTGCACTTGTTCTGATGTTCTCTTGTGCAAAATTAAAGTAACAATGACATATGTAACCTGCTTTCACTATTCCCTCCTCCAAGTAACTTCTTCAGAAGTTCAGGTTAATGCTGCCCATCCAAATTGTATCAACTCACAATAAACATGTTCTGTTACACTAAAAAAAAAGGGGGGGGGGCAGAATTGTACCAAAGAGATTTGGTTGATGTTCATCCATTTCAGGAGGAAGCATATGATCAAGAACCAATGGTATTGAGACTTCCGGTAAGATGGCAGAATACGTAGACAAGCTCTACAGATCCTCTTCAACAAACAAAAGAGAAACCCATTGACAGAGATACAGAAGACAATCCCGGAGCCGTGAGCTTTGAAAAGAAGTATACAGAAGTGGTTTAGGAACCAACTAGTGGAAAAAGCTGAACGAAAACAATGAGTACAGAGACAGTCGGAGCAGTGGACTGTCACCTACTCTGATGGGACCGATAGCCTGAATATTTCCAAGTGGTGGTGTTGGGACCTGAGAATTGACCTAAAGATCAACCCTGGTCACCAAGGGCTGCAGAGTTGACTGCACTGGTGGGTGGCCTATGACTAGGAAGGGAAAGAGCAAGGAGGGAGACAACCTGAACTGTGGACTTTCCACTGAACAGAGAGCACAGCCATTTTGATTGTTTACAAGCAGTGGCCATTTTGGGCTATGTAAAATGACCAAGGGTGCAGTCATTTTGAATGTTTAAAAGCTGTGGCCATTTTGGATTTTTAAAGTAACCAAGAGTACAGCCATTTTGAATGTTTACAAGCAACAGCCATTTTGGATTTTAAAGTGAACATCATTCTTATTCAGATTCCAAGGACCTAAGAATAGGCTCCATTTGCCAAGGACAGCAGGGACATACAGGAGGCAAACAACAGGAAAGTACACAGGTGGTGAGTGTATAAGTGCTGCCAATTAGCAAATAGAGGAGCACAGCACAGTACCCT
>NW_006921693.1:4336703-4337727 GCF_000298275.1 Orycteropus afer afer
CAATTTCAAAAGACAATACAAGAACAAAATGACAAAATAAATGGAAAATTAGAAATGATACAAAATCTACAGACAGAAATCCAGAAGATTAATACTAAATTTTCATAAATAGATAACTCATTGAACAGGCAAAGGAATAGAATTGAATCAATGGAAGACAGAACTAGTGTGATTGAAGGCAAACAAAGGGAACAATCAGAAAAAAGATCAAAACAAAATGAACAAAATCTAAGGTTTATGTGGGATACCATCAAAAGAAATAACCTATGTATGATTGGAATTCCAGAATGGGAAGAGACAAATAAAACCACAGAAAAAATTGTTGAAGATTTGTTGGAAGAGAATTTTCCTGGTATGGTGAAAGATGAGAATATATCTATTCAAGAAGTCCAATGAACCCCAAACAGAATAGACCCCAAAAGAAAATCACAAACACATATCATTATCAAACTCACCAAAATCAAAGAAAAAGAAAGAATCCTAAAAGCAGCATGGGAAAAACAAATACTTACTTACAAGGGACAACCAATAAGAATAAACTCTAATTTCTCAGCAGAAACCATGCAGACAAGAAGACAATGGGATGGTATATATAAAACCCTGAAAGAGGAAAATTTCCAACCAAGAATTATGTACCCAGCAAAACTGTCTCTCAAATATGATGGTGAAATTAGGACATTTCCAGAAAAGCAGAAATTAAGGGAACTTGTTAAAATCAGACCAACCTTACAAGAGATGCTAAAGGGAGTCCTTTGGACAGAGAAGCAACAATAGCAAACAACAACTGACCATTAACATACATGATGACACAACCCAGAAACCAACCCAGTTATAGAAGTATCCAAAGTAAATAAGCATATAAGATTGTAAACAGGGAACCAGAGACATCAATTGACAAATGAGGACAACTACAAACCAAAAAAAAAAAAGGAAAAAACTGTGTAGTTACAGAACTTGTAAATGGTAGGGAAGTCAAAACAACTACTAGATAGAATGGACTGTTCTAAACTTGGGAAGAAAACTA
>NW_006921693.1:4339062-4344330 GCF_000298275.1 Orycteropus afer afer
AACAAATTATGGATGACATTGAGAAGAATGGCAATTCCGGAATATTTGACTGTGTTCATCAGGAACCTAAACATAGACCAGAAGGGTGTCACTCAAACAGAACAAGGAGATACGACATGGTTTAAAATCAGGAAGGGAGTGCATCAGGGTTGTATCCTTTCACCATACTTATTCAATCTGTATGTTGAGCAAATTATCCAAGAAACTGGACTATATGATGAAGAACATGGCATCGATATTGGAGGAAGACGCATTAACAGCCTGCAATATGCAGACGACACAACTTTCTTGCTGAAGGATAAGATGACTTGAAACACTTACCAATGAAGATTAAAGATCACAGTCTGCAGTATGGATTACACCTCAACATAAGGAACAAAAATACTCACAACTGGACCAATAGGCAGCCTCATGATAAATGGAGAAAAGACTGAAGTTGTCAAAGATTTCATTTTACTTAGTTCCACAATCAACACCAGTGGAAGCAGCAATCAAGACATCAAAAGACACATTGTACTGGGCAAATCTGCAAAAGACCTCTTTCAAATGCTGAAGAACAAAGATGTCTCCTTGAAGACTAAGGTGCCCCTAAACCAAGCTATGGTATTTTCAATTGCTTCATATGCATGTGAGAGCTGGACAATGAACAAGGAAGACCAAAAAAGAGTTGATGCTTTTGAGTTGTGGTGTTGCCCAAGAACACTGAAAGTATCATGGACTGCCAAAAGAATGAGCAAATCTGTCCTAGAAGAAGTGCAGCTGGTATGCTCCTTGGAAGCGAGAGTGGCCAGACTTTGTCTCACCTACTTTGGTCATGTTGTCAGAAGGGACCATTCCCTGGAGAAGGATACCATGCTTGGTAAAATGGAGGGTCAACAAAAAAGGGGAAGACCCTCAACAAGATGGATTGACATGGTGGCTACAATTATAGACTCAAGTATAACAAGGATTGTGAGGCTAGTACAAGATTGGACAGTGTTTTGTTCAGTTGTACACAGGGTTGCTCAGTCGGAGCCAACTTGACGGCACCTAACAAAAACAACAACAACAATTGGAGTGAAAGCTGAGACCCTTGTCTTAGCAAATACATCAAATAGAAGATGTCTTAGGTCAAGAATGTGTCCCAATTTGACTCCCAGAAGAAAATAATTGCTGCTCAACCTATTGTGAGCCTACCAGCCTCAATGGACTTAGTTATGAGGATCTGAAGAACAATCATTGAAAAATCAGATAATTGCCCACTTTCACCTTCACATTAAGTAGTGACACAAAACCTTCCTTGCTGATAGCAAGGACTTGAAGCACTTACTGATGAACATCAAAGATAAGTCTTCATTATGGATTACACGTCAACATAAACAAAAATCCTCACAACTGGACCAATAACAACATCATGATAGCTGGAAAAATGAAGGTCAAGCTTCCTCTCCCTCCTGGATATTTTCTAGACCCAGAGGTTAAATGTAAAGCAGGCTACAATAGCTTCAAGTGAGGGCTAGATTTCATTTTACTTGGATCCAAAATCAATGCCAATGGAAGCAGCTGTCAAGTAATCAAACGATGTATTGCATTAGGCAATCTACTGAAAAGACCTCTTTAAAGTTGTAAAGGGCAAAGATGTTACTTTGAAGACTAAGGTGCACCTGGCCCAAACTATGTTATTTTCAATTGCCTCATATGCATGCAAAAGCTGGACAATGAATAAGGAAGACAGAAAAAGAATTGATGCCATTGAATTACGGTGTTGGCAAAGAATATTGAATATACCACAGACTACTAGAAGAATGAACAAATCTGTCTTGGAAGTATAGCCAGAATGTTCCTTGAAGTAAGGATGATAATCCTTCATTTCACACACTTTGACCATATCATCAGGAAGGACCGGTCCCTGGAGAAGAACATCATGCTTGGTAAAGCAGAGTCATCTAATGAGGCAATTGACACAGTGGTTGCTAGAATGGATTCAAACGTAGCTACAATCATAGGGATGAGACAAGACCTGGCAGTGTTTCATTCTGTTGTATATAAGGTTGCTATGAGTTGGAACCTACTCAATGACAACTAACAACAATAACAACAATAGTGTCTTTACCTCTAAAGAGTGCAATTCCTTCATGTGGGGTAAGGACTTAAAAGATTCAATCTATCATTAAAATGGGAACCCCTTATAGTTTAGTTTGTTCTCATGAAATTGAGGGCTCATTCATTCATTCCTTCATATATATATATATATATATACTTGTCCACCTCTTGTCTACCAAAAACTTTGCTAGATATTTACCTTTTCATGGTCCTGCAAGTAGAAAAGGTTTATAAAATTAGTTGCAACCATTTATGGAGCGTTCTAAACAATTTGTATAGTCTTATCCAGGCTTCAAACAAAACTGTGAAATAGGGAACATAATTATTATTTTACAGGTGAGGAACACAGGCCCTGACTGTGTAAGAAATTTGCATAATGTCACAAAAATAATAACCAACAGTGAATATGCAAATCACTTCTGTTTCACCACACAATGCTTTTACTGACCTACTTTGTTACAGTTTACAAATTACCTTTCTGAAAATGGTACAAATACATGAAAATTTCATCAAAGAGCTACTTCTAAAAACATAAGTTAAAAAAAATAAAAAAAGAAAGTCTATGCATTGGATATCTTGGGATAATTGATCATTTTAATATATAATCAACCCCAATGAAGAGAGGGAGTTCTTGAGGAAAAAAAAAAAAAAATGCAAGCAGAACTTCTCAATTAAAATTCTAACCTAGGACTTTCATTGGAGAAAATTAATGTGATTTCATTGAAATGGACAATATGGAATGTGAAAAACAAAATTGATCTGGGAGTTAGGTAGGCAAGAAACATTACATGTTGAATCTGTACTTAACTTCAAAGAACAAATTGTCAATCAGAGTCCAATTCCAAAAACATGTGAAAGAAAACTGAAATGCCATCTCAACAAATCTACAGAAACTGACACGTCCTTTTGAGAACAATCATCATAGCACAAATCCTAGAGGATATGAGTCTAGAAATGTAAATCTGAATGTCACAGGGACATTCATACTTTGCAAAAGTTGTCTAAAAATCTCTCCTGAAAAATGACAGAAAGACATTTGGAAAAATTAAGATGAAGCTTCATCTCTCCCTCCTGGATATTTTTAAGACCCAGAGGTTAAATGTGGAGCAGGCTACAATAGCTTCAAGTGGGGGCTAGAAGGGAGTTCTCCTGGCCCACTTGTCCTTAAAGATATCCAGCTCTGGGTGCCCAAGGTCCAAAGGGAGACACTCAAGAATTCACCTAACAGGAAGTTTGAAGCCAATAAAAATGTCAACCTTGATCAACATGCTTCAAAGACCAGGGTTTGAAAACCATTGTTATACAGAAATAAGGACAGAACAAGAAGACATGTGATTTAGGTTATGACCATGGCATCTATACCTTCATGTCCATGTGATTTTGGGAAATCAGTTATCTTCTCTATCAGTTTGTCATACTGCAGTGGAAAACTTTATGAATAGCAGTGAACCACTGTCTGATGTAGTGCCAGAAGATAATTCCCTCCAGTTTGGAAGACACCCAAAATACAACTGAAGAAGAGCTGACACCCCAAAGTAGAGTCAACCATAATGACATGGATAGAGTAAAGCTTTCAGGGCCTTCATGTGCTGATGTGGCATAACTCGAAATGAGAAGAAACAGCTGCAAACATTCGTTAATAATCACAATGTAGAATACATGAAGTATGAATCTAGGCAAACTGAAAGTTCTCAATAGTGAAATGGACACATAAAGATCAATATCCTAGGCACTGTGTTGTCATTAGATGCTGTCGACTCTGACTCATAGCAATCCTATGTACAACAGAACTAAATACTGCCCAGTCCTGCACCGTACTCATGATCATTGCTATACTTGAGCCCATCATGGCAACCACTGTGTGTATCAGTCTCATTGAGGGTCTTCCCTTGTTACGTTGAGCCCCTGCTTTACCAACTATGATATCTTTCTCCAGGGAATGGTCTTTTCTGACAACATGACCAAAGCAGATGTGATGAAGTCTGGCCATTCTCTCTTCTAAGGAGCATTCCACCTGCACTTCTTCCAGGACAGATGTTTTCTTTCTTCTGGTGGTCCATGGTATTTTCAGTATTTTTTGCCAACTCACGATTCAAATGAATTGTCCAGCTTTCATATGCATATGAGGTAACTGAAATTACTATGACTTGGGTTAGGCATACCTTAGTCTTCAATGTCACATCTCTGCTCCTTAGCACTTTAAAGAGGTCCCTTGCAGCAGACTTGCCAAGCGCAATACGTCATCTGACTTCTTGACTGCTGCTTCCATGGATGTTGATTATGGATTCAGGTAAAATGAAACCCCTGACAACTTCAATCTTTTCTCCATTTACCATGATGCTCTTTATTGGTCCATTTGTCGGGATTTCTTTTTTATTCACATTGCTATTTAATTTTTTATTTTGGTGAAGATATATACAACAAAGCACACACCCATTCAACCATTTGTACAATTCAATGACATTGGTTACTTTCTACAAGTTGTGCCACCTTTCTAGATGCAACTATTACTATTTTGCTGCATTTGCTTCCTCTTTTTATATGCCCTCCATTTGTGGAGATTTTTGTTTTATGTTGAGGTGTAATCCATACAGCAGACTGTGTAGTCTTTAGTCTTCATCAGTAAGGGCTTCAAGTCATCTTCACTTTCATAAAGCAAGATTGTATCATCTTCATAGCACAGGTTGTTAATGAGTTTTCCTCCAATCCTAATGTCATGTTCTTCATATAATCCAGCTTCTCAGATTATTTGCTTAGCATACAGATTGAATGAGTATGGTGAAGGAATACAACCGTGACATACACAATACTAGGCACTAGTGAGCAGAAATGGACTGGTATTGACCATTTTGAATCAGAAAATCATATGTTCTACCATAACAAGAATGGCACATTGAAGAGATATGGCATTGTGTTCATAATCAAAAGGAACATTTCAAGATCTATCCTGAAGTACAATGCTGTCAGTGACAGGATAATATCCACATACCTATGAGGAATACCAGTTAATATTAGTATTATTCAAATTTACGTACCAACCACCAAAGCCAAAGAAAAGGAAATTGAAGATTTTTACCAACTTCTCCAGTCTGAAATTGAACAAACATGCAATCAAGATGTGTTAATCATCACTGGTGATTGGAATGCAAAAGTTGGAAACAGAAGAATCACTGGTAGTTGGAAAAT
>NW_006921693.1:4347580-4349655 GCF_000298275.1 Orycteropus afer afer
GGAGCAGGAGGCAAAGCTGGTCCCCAAGGTTGCAGGGCTTTCACCCAGCCCCTAGAGCCTGGCACTTGAACTTGGTCTTAAAGCCTCCAAATTGTAAGAATAAACTTCTGTTTGTTAAGACCATCCCATTTGTGGTATATCTCTTGACAGAGTGGCACTAGGTAACCAGAACACCATCTCTAAATATTTTCTAATTTACTTTGTGACTTCTTCTTTGACTGTTGGTTAGACACACGTACTTTTTTATGTCCTAATATCCCAAAGAAACTCTCCCTAGCTCCACATCCCAGGTTTCAGGCAGTTTATTGTGTGTCTCAATCACACAATAAACTCTTCTGCCCCAGTCAGCCCAGGTTGATTGGTTAGTTGCTCAAACGTACCTACTTTTGTAAGGATAACATAAGAGCAGGCAATATTTCGTTCTGTTTGTTATACATGGGGTCACTATGAGTGAGCACGGACTCTATGGTACCTAACAAGAGGAGCGATAGTGTTTTCAAGCAGTGCTTACCCTTTACTTTAGACAAGCTCCTTGCATCAGTCCTTCAGGGAGCCACCAGGAAGGTGAGAACACATGTATCCAATAGTTTGTAAATAAGCTGTTCTGCTCCCTTGTCTCCCTCTGAACCAGGAACCAGAGTCCTGCAGTGGGTGTGGAATCTTCAAGATGGCCTGCAACAAGCTGAGAAGTGAATGGGGAGGGACAAATAAAAAGACCACAAAACTGTCCTACCATTTTCAACTTGGCTTTTTCTTGATGCAGCATGTGTTTAGTTGCTGTAATACTTTGACTGTTTTCCAGCATACTGAAAAAGTTGATTCTGGCAATTTCTGTTGTTTAATTTTGTTTTTGTTTTTATGTTTCCATGGGGACATGAGAGCTTGGAACTGCCTACTCTGCCATCTTGCCTAGTCATTCTGATCCTTTAAATTTATTCATCAGCAATGCAATCCACAATAGCTAATGACATGAGAATGGACCCATTTGTAGGACAAGGAAATGGGAATAGGTCAATTACAGGATAAGAAGTTTTAAAACAACTTCGGAAGATGAAAAGCAAATGGAGCAATGAGGAAAGACTGAAATACCTCAGCCAAGGATGTGTTTGGAGAGAGTTGTCCTGAGCTCAGGGAGCAATATCTTAATAGAATATTGCAGAAGCTCTACACTTGACAACCAATGGTATAACCAGAGGTAGACCTATGACCTGGGCCTAAAAATAGCTATATTACATAAATATCCACTTGTGAAATAGTTAATTACACCCTAAAGACAAGCAGCCATATATTTTACATCGTCCCCCCCCCAAAAAAAAACTCACTGCCATCGTGTCAAATCTGAATTACAACCCATTGAGTTTGAGGCGGTATCTCTAGAGAAGCAGATTACATAGTCTTCCCTCCGAGGAGTGGCTGGTGGGTTTGAACTGCCAGCCTTCAGGTTAGCAGTCAAATGCCTTAGGCACTACTCCCCAGAGCTCCTATTTTACCCCCAGGGAAAGCAAACGTGATGGAATATAGATTTCCAAGACCGGGAAAAGTACTGACTTCTGAGAATTCTGCAGACGGGTACACTTCCTGGGATTAATGACTACATGGTACATCTGGACAATCGAGGTCATGGACACTTGGACTCTCAGGCTCAGAAAAGTCTCTCATGTCCCTGGACAGAGCAGAGCTGTGAATGTCAAGGCACACTATAGGTCTGAAAAACAGTTATCAACAGGGCAAGTGGTGTATGGTCCCAAGACTAGAGAGGTTTTCTCCTTTCCTGTGACCTCTGGTACCTCTGTAGAACCCTTGGGTTAGGAAGAGAAAACCCTAGTAATTACTGATTAAACTTACTGCCAGCCAACCCAGATAGGGATGTATATTTGGATTTAATAAGATGTCAGAAAAATAAATATTGCCTATATATTCTAAGGGAGCTCTGGTGGCATAGTGCCTAAGGCACTTGACTGCTAATCAGAAGGCTGGCGGTTAAAACCCACCAGCCACCAGCCACTCCTGGATACCACCTTGGAAACCCAAGGAGGGGTTGCTATGAGTCAGATCTAACTCGACAGCAGTGTGTT
>NW_006921693.1:4349965-4361618 GCF_000298275.1 Orycteropus afer afer
AGAGAGAGAGACTCTAAGGCTAAAGGCAAGAAGAACTATACACAAAGGTTTACACAAATTAATGGATTCATTTTTCACAAGGCTATGGTTGGCAACTTTGAAACTACACCTACTCCTTATTTATCAACATAGTTAGGTTCCAAAGACCGGGTCATTATGTGAAAACTGGCATTTTGCAAAAATGGAAGAGGACTAGATCAGATCACAAAATGGGAGATGACTATATCATTACATAACTGCCAAACTGCATCATTACATAACTGCCAAAATACATTACATCACTGCTGAATTACATCATTGCATAACTGTCAAACTATTGAGAACCACGGCACAGCCAAGTTGACGTGTAACCTTAACCATCACAGCCAGCATTACTCCTTTCTGTGTGTTTGTTTTCATACTTCTCACTTTCACTTTATTGAAAGCAACACACCAGCACTCTGCGCCTCTCTACTAGCAGCGCCACTACAGCCAGCATTACTCTTGCCTAGCACTTCAGCATTCATTACCGTCAGAAGTATTTCATTAATGTGCTAAATAATCAGATAGAAGATTTTTTGCTATTGTCGTAAATATGAAATGTCAGATAATGAGATAGTAAGTGAGGAGTAGGTGTCCGTATGTGTATTCTGGGATTAAGCAAATAAGTTAATATAATAATGAGAGCCAGATTTCTTACAGTTCGAGAAAGGAGTTACAAACAAGGAAAGGGGGGAGGTTAGCATGAATTCTGTGGTGGTAGACTGAAACTTGAAGGATCAGTAAAAACTCATTAGATAATAGATAGATAGACAGACGAACAGACAGAACTCTGTCTACTGAGAAGTTTAGGAGTAATGATATTCTAATAATAATGAGTAGTTCTTTGTTTCCAAAGCTGTTTTCCAAGCCTCAGAGAAATAGCTGTTTCAAGGACTAGGACAAGGAAAGTATAAGATAAGCCTGGAGCATCACAAGAAGTAAGGAAGTGTTTTATTATTATTATTTTAAAAAAATGATACAGATATATCAAAAAGACACAGGAGCTATACTGATGGCACTCTCAGTGGCCAGATCTGGGACAACATGAAGATCAAAATACATAATAATAGAATGAGTTATAACTCATAGAGCAAGAATTCATGAGTCCATACTAAGTAAATAATCAAGTAAAAATAAAAGGTAGAAGGGAAAATTCTTCCTTGATGTAGAATCCCAACAAATAAATGTAGAAGAAATAGAGGACATAAAAAAGTAGCATGTGGCAAACACCACCATAATAATTGTTTTACACCAGGATCATCTATGAATATTAAAAAAGATTGGGTGAAACTATGATAAGAAACAGAATAGTAAGATAGTCTCGAAATAACTCCCAGCAAGCTATTCATTAATTAAAAAAAGAACATAGTACAGAGTGGAGAAACCTGTCAGTCACCACCTGGACAGTGTGACCAAAGTTAACATCTCCAGTGTTGTACAAACACTAACATCACATGCTTCCTGACCTGATGCATGCCGGATACAGCATCACCTCTCCGCTAGTCCAGGCAGTCATGTGTACTCTCCATCTCATCATGAAGAGACATCACACATAGTCAGATTGAAGGACACTCTACAAAATAGCTAGCCTCTACTCTCCAAAATTATCAATCCATTCCCAAGGTGTTAATGTAAACCACCATTATCTCTAACCTGAACAATGAGAATACCCCCATGATGATGTGCTGTGCCGAATTCCCTGGACAGTGCACACATCTAACAGAAAGGTTGGAAGTTCAAGTCCACCCAGGGGAGCTTCAGAAGAAAGCCCTGGTGATCTACTTCTGAAAAAGCAGCTATTGAAAACCGTGGAGCCCAACCATACTCAGACACACATGGGGTCACCACGTGGGCAACCTAGCTAGGGGGAACTGCATTTCTCCATATTTCCTTCTCTGTCTCATTCTGGGTGAAGGTTGGGCCTAAGAGAAATTAAACAGTTCTGGAAGGAAGAAGGAAGTCAGCAGCCATTATGCCCCAAAGGTTGGGGGAGGGAGTCAAGTGCCAGGGCGCCTGCCCACTGTTGCTTATCTGCCGGCTCACCTCCCTGTTGACATGGAGCAACAGCCAAACCTCCAGAGCCTCAGCTTCTTCCATACCCTTCTATCATCAACTCCAAGCCCTGAGCCTGTATATACAGCTGTTGGTGGAAGGGCTCATTTCTTCTGCAGTTCACCTGGATTGTCCAGGATGGAGGCCATGAGAGAATGACACAATTTCCAGTTTATCCACACTTCCCAAGCGTTTCTTTCATACCGCCACCAACTGACCCACAGCAACTTCACATTGCAATTAAAAGCAGAAGCAACAGTTTTCATAGCCTTCTTTACCAGCTCCTGTCATTACGTAAGGTCTTATCCCTATACTAAATCGCTTACTGCATATCATGCATAGAGGTTATGATTGAATCATAACTCATAGACCTTCCTAATAAATCTCCTGGTCTCCTGCCTGCTTCAGTACATACTCCACACCATAGTGAATGATCTTTTCAACAAAGCTGATTATGGCACCATTTCTATTATTTAAAACCTGTTGTTGTTGTTGTTGTTATGTGCCATCGAGTCAGACCTGACTCATAGCGACCCCTCCTTGGGTCTCCGAGGCAGTATCACTACAGAAGTAGATTGCCCAACCTTCCTTCCGAGGAGTGGCTGGTGGCTTTGAACCGCCAGCCTTCTGGTTAGCAGTCAAGTGCCTTAGACACTACGCTACCAGAGCTCCTAACCTATGATTGCACATTCTTCCCAGGATAAAGATAATCACCCTTAACACTGCTGTAAGTTACTGTGCAGTCTGCTCCTACACACCTCGCTCACTTCACTTCACTTCTCCTCTGGCTCCTGTGTTCCCTCTCTTCTCCAGCCACATGTGCCTTCTTTAGTCCATAGTTCCTGCTATGTGACCTTAAAACATGGAGCCTTTCATGTGCTGTTCCCTTAGCCTGGAACTCTCCCTTCTGCTTCACCTAATTACTCCTCATCTCCCAGATCTGAGCTTGCACTGGTCAAATCCACCATCCTGGGCTTTTGTGGCATGAAGCCAGTCTTCTTCATGTTACTTATTGCCATAAAGTATAAAAATCAAATGTTCCTTTTAATTGGATGATTACTTGAATAACGTCAGTCTCCACTACCACATGAGAAGAGGTATGAAGGTTGAGTCTGTGTGTGGTTTTGCTCATCGTTACATCCCCAGATCTTAACAGAGATTCTGAACTGTAATTGTTATTATCTGCCATATGAGTATGAGTCATCACCTAATTCGTGGTGACCCCATGCACAACAGAGCAAAATTCTGCCACGACCTGCCCTTTCTCCATGATAGGTTATGGATCAGACTACTGAGAACCAGTGACTAATTTTCAAAAGAAGTTCACCAGTTCTTTCTTCCTACTCTGTCTTAGTCTGGAAGCTCTGCTAAAATGCATTCAGTATCATAGGACCCCAAAAGCCAGTGGCTGGTGCTGTACATGGGGTGCATTGGCTGTGAACTATATAAGAGGCAAGCAGTAAAGATTTTGAAGAATGGATGAATGAATAAATAAATGAATAAAATTGCATCTGTGTCCTTCTAATAAATATCCTTTATCGCTCAAGTAATTGTGAATACATTTCTGTGACCTTTAGTCAAAATATCCTGAATGATACAATGGCTTCACTAAAAACCAAAACTGTGTAGTTTTTTATCTATTAAATGAAGGCAACAGTGTCTACTTGCCAATCTGGCTGAGTAGTAGTAGTTGTTGTTGTTAGGTGCTGTCGAGTCGGCTGAGACTCATATTGAGCCTACGAACAACAGACTTCATTGATAAAAGGACGAACGGTTTTATAAAGCCGGGTCATCTCTGGCCAGGCTGGCTCTGCTCTGCTCCACTCTGATCTAGCAGGCACTGGCTGCAAGTGCCCAGAGGCTAATCCTCATCATATAATTACAACTCAACCACACATATGAAAGTCCAGTCTTTGTTGTACTGGGAGAATTGGTGCAAATTGACTCTACTGGCTTAGTGAGAAATTTTACCCACATCCTGGAGAAGAGATTCAGGTGATGACTTGTTAAAAGGCAGGTTTTGCAACCACAGAAGGCAACATGCTCAAGTTTCAGGGTCATGCAGTTGGAGATAAAAGCCTGTATGAGCAGGCTGTTGGGTAGACAGTATATCATTTCCACCCACTGAGCTTGTCACCAATGAGATATGGGGAGACAGGAGATGGCAAGCTCTCCAAACATGCTGCAGTCTGATGATCCTCAATGACATTGCTGACGATGTCCAGTGGCCATGGCTGTCAATGTGGCTGCTCTGAGAGCACCGTGTGTGTGAGAGTGTATACACACACACACACACACACACACACACACTTGCACATGCCAGAGAGATCCTTAAACCAAGCTTCTAACTCAATTGTCCAACACTGCTTCAAAAGTCATAAATGTGCAAGATAGAATAGTACCAGAGATCTTTCCTTAGTTGCTGTGACCTCCAAGTATCCATCAGGGTTAACCCAGATAAATGCAAGAAGAGTCAGCCACAACATACCCTCATCTGACTGTACACAATGTAGCCAAAGTGGCCTTATAAAAAATAGAGCAAAACACCCCTTTACCCAATACATTGTGATATTTCCCCATTACTCTCATGATGAAGGTCAAATCTTTAATGAGTCCATAAGATCTTTAGTGTTCTGGCCCCATCATATTCCATAGCTATACCCCCATATTGCACTTTGTCTCTTCATACACATGTCTACACCTCCTGCTCTCTCTCTGTTCAGACTCATGGGCTCCATTGTGTTCCTCATTCTCTCCATGCTCTGTCCAGCCAGATGGCCTTTGCACATGGTACCTCTGTTCCCTGAAATGCAATTCTTTCATTTTCCATCTGGTTATCTCCTGCTCACCTTCCAGTACTCAGCTGAAATATCTCCTCTTCAAGGAAGTCTTCCCTGACCTTAATGACTAGGTTAAACATCCTGTCCTCACATTCTCCTATCCCAATGTGCTTCTCCTAATTTTCAGTTCATTTTATGCCTCTGTTTGATTGATGTGCAACTCCAGGCACTGGGGATGGAGTTAGGGGACTTGCCTGGTTCTTCTCATCATTATGTGCTCAGTCATTAGCTCAGTGCCTGCATCTTGAAGACAGTAAATATTTGTGGATGAAATCAATGAATTTTAAGCCATGCTTGATGTGATGCAAGGTTTGATTAATGTTCTGTGATGATTGGTGTGCTTTAATTTTCTCTCCTGAAGGATTCACAGATATTATAAAAAAGGGGAAAGTACACACACAAAAAAAGCCTCTACACACTTTAGAAAAAACTAATCTAGCCTCTTCATAAGACCTGTGTCACTGGCTTATAAATGTACCCTGGCCATCTCCTTCCTGTTCTCTTCAAGAAAACAAGAGTCCTGGCACTAGGGGGAACTGCACGATGAAGCAACAAGTTGATGTTCATTAACATTGAACACAGACATTTTCCCTTTTTATTATTTGTTGGACAATGTGTATTTTTATGAGACTATCAAAGCGAGCTGCAGGAAAGCTGTCAATGTGTTTCTGAAGTGATTTTTGACAATCTATTTCCATCAGCCTCATGCGGTTCTGCACCCATTAACATGTCCCTCCAAGATTCAATCCATCAGTTCTAAACCACATGAATCAAATTAAACACCAAGAAATTTCATCAAAATATTCCAGTTAATTTTAACTAATTTCATTCAGCTCAACAACCCCAAACATGGAAATTTATGCAATTTTTTTTGCCAGAAGATGCATAGACTGATTTTCCATCCTTCTAATCATTTTCTTTTTGCTCCATTGTAAACTCTCTCTAACATTTTCACTACCACAGCTTTTAATGTCCGCAGAGTCTTCTCAATCCTTAATAATCTGTGGGAGTCTGTGTGTTGCCGTGGCCACCTCAGTCAGCTTCTGGCTCGGTAGCTGTCGCCCCTCTGATTTCCAATGGTAAGGTAGAGAAAGCAGAGCAGTCTTATGGAACTTCATAGCCAAGTGATGCTCATTCACCCAGCAGGATAGACAAAATGACCCCAGGAAAATATATGCTTCAAATCCATCACAAATGTTTTTCTTTTGGTCAAGAGTGCACAATTTTCTAAACATGCCTTAAGAGTTCCTTAACAGTAAGTATCTAGTGAAACATCTGGCCCTTATTAGATCATCAGTTAGTGCTGAATGAAAGACAGTAAGAAAAAGAAAGTGAGAGGAATAAAAGAAGAGAAGGCCAAGCTGAAACAAAAATTGCACAATTTGCACAAAAGGTTGGATATGAAGCTACCCATACACTTCCCTAACCTGTGGGCCTAGTTCTACAAATGTAGGGATTCAGTCACTCCAGATGTGAACAGTTCCCTAAGCACAGAACTGGTGGCTTCTAGAAATTTCTATTTCAGAGACTTTAACCTGAGAATTTAACTTCATATTTCCAATAGCCAAATATTGTTCACACTACGTTTCTAGTTTTAATTACCTTTTCTTGTCTCCTTTATATTTAAAAAATGTAAAAATCCTTCAAAATTTTCCTAATATCTTATCCTATATCCAAGAAGATATAATAGCATGATGATTCCAAGCACAGGATTTGGGATAGAGCACTCTCATTTGCTGAGTGCAGCCTTGTTCAAGTTATGATGTGAGTCTGAGTTTCATTCTTTTAAAAATAAAGAGAATAATAATTCTAACCTCATATGAGGAGCTCTGGTAGTGTAGTGCCTAAGGCATTTGACTGCGAACCAGAAGGCTGGTGGTTCAAACCCACGAGCCACTCTTTGGAAGGAAGATGGGGCAATCTACTTCCATAGTGATACCGCCTTAGAAACCCAAAGAGGGGTTGCTATGAGTCAGGTCTGACTCGACAGCACATAACAACAACAACAACATGGCTGCCATGAGAGGCATGCTGGTGGTGCAGAGGGTAAGGCATTCAGCTGCTAACCAAAAGGTCAGGTGATTTGAATCTACCAGTCTCTCCATGGGGGAAAGATGAGGCAGTCTGCTTCTGTAAAGGTTTGCACCTTTGGAGACCCTATGGAGCTGTTCAACTCTATCCTATAAGGTTGCTATGAGTCAGAATCAACTTGATGAGATGGGTTTTGGTATGATTGCTATGAGGATGAAATAAGTTAAATACATGAAAGAAATTTAGTAAAGTGCCAGATATATTTAATATACAAAATTATTGCTATTTTTATCATTGCTCTCATTATTATTTTACTTCCTTCTATTTTGTATGTGTGTATGTATTGAGGGAAGAATGCATGCATGCCTGTATATTTTTTTTACAACTGGATTATGTATTCCTGAAAGGCAATAGCTACTTCTAATGTGTCTTTCTCAGTGTCTAACAGAGCTATAACAGGAACTTAAAAAATACTTGCTCAAAGAAATAACTGAAATAAGTGAGAGAGCACAAGACTGAAGGTGCCATTTTTAGTTTAAAGCCGACGCCTATAACTTTCCTCTTGATTCTATAAATCCCTCTCAGAATTTCAGAAGCTGGCACATCCAAATGACATATGAATCCATGGAAGTGGAGAATATTTCAGAGTCATCCAGCCTAAGTTTACAATAAAAAAAAAAAAAAAAGACTTCACTTTCCAGCCTCCATGAGAAGGAATCTGTTCATTCATTTTTTCAAATGGAATTGATTTGGTTTCAGCCATAATTCAATCCAGTCAGTGAACAAGATAGATAAAGCCCCTAGCCTAACAATGCATACATTTTAGTGTTGAAGGAAGAAAAATAATGAGTAGATATACAGGTAGGTGAGTAAAAAGAGGTAGATATATTAGTTAGATAAATAGATGATAGATAGATACATTTAAAAGACAGACAGATAGATGATAGATAGATAGATTACATTGCTATAAACTAAAGAAAAAGCAGTTTGAGGGAAAAAGAATGATGAAAAGCAGGGTACAATTCCACTACAGTAGTCAGAGAGAACATCCCAGAAGTAGTGTGACTTAAGCTGAAACTTATAAGAAAGAGCAAGACATGTGAAAGCCTGGGGAGCATGGTTCCAGGAAAAGTGCAAAGGTCCTAAGATAGAAAGGAACTTGGTGTGCTTTCAGTATGAAAGACCAGTGTGGCTGGACAGTAATGACAGGTGGGCTGGGTTGGACCATGAATGGTTTATAGGAAGTGGAAAGGACTTTGGATTGCATTCTAATGCAGTAGGGAAAGTTGAAATAGGTGAGAGTTATCAGATTTGTGCTTTCACAGATAGCCTGGCAACTGTGTAATGAAAGGGTTGTAGGAATGGAAAGAGTGAAAACAATGGGACGCCAGGTAGAAATCTATCAGAGTAGTCTAGGCAAACAATTATGGTGCTTGAGCTAGGATGGCAGCAGCAGAGTTGGTCAGCAGACCTCTGATTGAAAATTTCTAGTAATGGTGGCTAGTAGAAAGTGGGAACTATGACTCATTTCATTCTTGGGAAGCTCAGATTGTTGGGAAATTTTTATTTAAGCAATCTCACTCTAAATAATTCCTCTTGAAGAAGTGTTTTAACAAAGGTAAAGAAATAGAATAAAGTTGTGAAGTTATTTATTATGACATTAATTACAAGCAAAAAAAAATGTTAAAAAGCTAATAATAGAAATATGATAAAGAAACCTATGGTACAGAGTTCAGTAGATTTTTATGAATTCACTGAAAACTACAATTCCAAACCAAAAAAGCTCACTGCCATCGAGTTGATTCTGACTCATAGTGACCCCCAATGGGTTTCCAAGGTGGTAAATCTTTACAGAAATAGATTGTCCCGTTTTCCTTCTGTGGAGTGGCTGGTGGGTTTGAACAGCCAACCTTTTGATGAGCAGTCAAATGCCTTAGGCACTGCACCACCAGAGCTCCTTAAAAATTACAATTAGGAAGATACAATTCATGATAGAAAATGTTCATGATTGAATATGAAGCAAATAAAGACGACTGTAAAAGGTATGTCAACTTGTAAAGGTATGTCCACTTTTGTAAAATAAATCTATATCCAAACAAGGCCTGGAAGGGAACATGGGGGAAAATAATCAAAGTGTTAAGGAGCCTGGAGGTCACTTTTAAAATATTTTTCATAAATTTTATTGTTACAACTTTGATTTGGGGGGCTCTGGTGGCGTAGTGCCTAAGGTATTTGACTGCTAACCAGGGGGCTGGCGGTTCAAACCCACCAGCCACTCCTCAGAAGGAAGATTGGGTGATCTACTTCCATAGTGGCACCGCCTCAGAATCCCAAGGAGAGGTATGAGTCAGATCCAACTCAATGGCAGTGAGTTTGACTTTGATTTTGGCTCCTGAGAGATTGTGTGTTCCCTCGAAGATGTTTCCAGACCAAGGAAATCCAAATTTTTCTCTGGTGAGTATAACATAAACTTCCCCCCAATAAATTTAACCATAAACCTAACTGAATCACTGGAAATTGCTCCTCTTTGGAATCATAAGTCTTTCTGCAAAGTCCAAGGCCATGGATGGGAAGATACAAATGCACATCTGGAATCAAATCTGGATGCCTGTGTGTCACTTTAATGTCTTGGAGCAAAGGCTATAGTTTGCTAATACTGTTTCTCTTTCTTTCTGTTAATTATGAGCTTCCATCAACCCTCCAGGAGAGAATCACCATTCCTTCCGCCATCCTTCTTGTGCACATACCAAGAAGCTACCTATCCTTGTAATAAGATCAATAAACTCCTAAGAATTCAGCTCACCAGACAATTCTTTCTCGTTCTTCATTGGTCCATAACTGGACCTAGAATGGCAAAACTACAAGTCCCAAGAGTAGACAGTGAGGTCTGTTGAATGTCTTGCCCCATGAAAACCTAAATGTAAAATGTCCTGGGAACAACCAGCATCTGTAAAATGATAGTATATAAAGAAAGCTATGACCCTGAAGTGGGAGCATATCCCATGAACTGCTTCAAACAGAATTAAATGTCTTTACAATAAAATTAAGAAGGACCTTGGTAAGAGTTAGTTACCAAGGTTGCTCTCCCAAGTCTAAATTGACTTATCAATTATATACTCTTCCCCCATTTAACCTTGAAATGTAAAAGGAGCAATTATTTAACTGAACGGATGGCACTCTTAGAAATCTAGAATTAGAAAGCAAGTTCTTTGAAATCAAGGAATTTATTATCTTATGGATATGAGAGATTCATACTAGCATCAATTAGAAAACAAACCAAGACATATGTAATCAGATGTTGAACTAATGATGAAGGGAAAGAATTCCTGATGGAATCACAGACTTAGATTAAATCCCATTGCCACCAATTACAAGTTGTTTTCCAAGTTGTCTGAGCTTGTGTTGTTTTTTCTGTAAAATGGAAACGTTAACAATAACCAGGTCTCACATGTGGGAGAAAAAGCTGCCCTGATGCAATGAAATTCAAGCCTCAGAACGACATCTAGAGAGGGTGCCTGTGGTTTTGAATCACAAACAGAGTCAGCACAGATTCAAAAGTAGGTGGCATATCCAGATGGTCAAAATAATTGTCCCTTATTTATAACAAGTCCCTGTGATGCAGATGATTAACGCTCTCAGCTGCTAACTGAAAGGTTGGAGGTTTGAGTTCAGCCAAGTGCAACTGGGAGGAAAAGTCTGTTGATCTCATTCCAAGAAATCAGCCACTGAAAAATCTATGGACCCCTATTCTACTCTGACCAACATGAGTTGGAGTTAACTCAATAACAACTGGGTTTTTAGTTATAACGATGAGAATAAGGATGCAAGATAAAGGGAGCTTGTCTGAATCATTTTTGTCACTACAGAGAAGCAGGCAAAATGGGGCAGTTTAGAAGAGGCTCTGAATTAGGAGAGGCCTGTGAATTGTTATCTGTTGTCCTGAGGGCACGGGCTAATTAGTGGTGACAGTACAGCAGGGTAACCATGTCAGGGAAAAAGAAATTGTGTTTGGTTCCCACTCCATTCTCCCCAGCAAAATAAAATTCCATATAGAAAAAATACTTAAAAATATAAAATCAACAAGGATATACGAGAAGGTGACAACAGGAAAGGAGACAGGTGGTGAATGTATAAGTGCTGCCCACTAGCAAATAGAGGAGCACAGCCCAGTGCCCTGCTTGCGTAGATAGCATACAAACAAAACTAAGAAAAAGAAAATCATGGGCAAGTCACTCTAACATACAATCACCAATTAAATATAAACACAAAAAACGTCACAATGCCTTGGAGAAAACAGACCATCACAGTCCACACAAAGAAGCAAGATAAAGCAAGAGAAACAAAGGACCAGGATATGGACCCAAAACACAACTCTAAGGAAGACACAGCTTTGGAACTCCCTGACAAGGAACTCAAAAGAATTGTATTTAGGTATTTTTAATGAATTGAGAGACAGATCAAGGAAAACACAGAGAAAACCCTAGAACAATTTCAAAAGCCAATACAAGAGCAAAATGACAAAATAAATGAAAAATTAGAAAAGATTCAAAATCTACACACAGAAATCCAGAAAATTAATACTAAATTTTCAGAAATAGGTAAGACATTGAATGGGCAAAGGAGCAGACTTGAATCAATAGAAGACAGAATTAGGAAGATTGAAGGCAAATACTTGAAAACTTCTCTGGAAAAGGATAAATCAGAAAAAA
>NW_006921693.1:4362368-4369161 GCF_000298275.1 Orycteropus afer afer
AAGGAAGTCATGACAACTACAAGATAGAATGGACTGTTCTAAACTTGGGAAGAAAACTATAAATCACAGGGTAACCGCAAAGAAAAATTATAAACCTTCACATCAAAAAAGAGGACCAGCATAAATATTCAGCAAATACTAAAACAATAGCAATGAAGGAAGTGATAACACAATTCATAAACAAAATGAGCTGAGCATAGAAAATTATATGGAACAAAGAAATTGACACCATGAAAAAGCACATAACAAAAATGACAGCAACAAATTCATATTTGTCGATAATTACATTTCTGACAAGGGACTTATCTCTAAGATTTATAGCGGAAGAGTGGATGACCAAACTATGGTACATACACATAATGGAATGTTATGCAGCACTAAAGAATAACGTAGAGTCTGCAAAACACCGCATAATATGGATCAACTTGGAGGACATTATGCTGAGTGACATAAGTCAATCACAGAAGGACAAATATAGTATTAGTTTGCTGTTGTGGAGGGTCAAGGAAGGGTTTATATATGGAGGGAAACTTTCTTTGTTGGTTGCCAGGGGTGGGAGGGAAGTGGAGGGAACACTGCCCCAAAAAAGAAATGTATTGACCCATGTCACTTGAGTTTTGTGTATTTCACTATACATAAATTATATTTAAATCAAATGCATTAAAAAATAAAAAAATATATAAAATCGCAAAAGTTCTAGAAGAAAATAATTTTTGAAATACTGAGGGTAACATTTGAAAATAATATAAAGATCTTCTACATACAATATAAATTCCAGATGCCATAAAAGTAATTTTGATTAATATTATTTTGTCAAATTCGGCACAATAAAAGACATAAACCGAGTCAAAAGATGAAAAATAAACAGAGGAAAAAAAGGTTAACTCATATTATAGATAAAGGACTAAATTCTTTCATATGTAAAAAACACCTATAAATCAACAAGGTAACAGTGCCAAAAATCTGATAATTAAAATGAGAAGACAAAAAGGAAGTTTTCAGAAAACAAAATACAAATAGCTCTTAACCATATGAAAAGACATGCAACCATTCTAAAATGAAATATATAAATTAATGCTATATGGAAATATCATTCCCTCATTATCAGACTGGCAAAAAGTAAAAAACTTAATACCACACTGGTATGACAAGTTTGTCTGTGGTGAGAGTACAACTTTATATACAAATTTAATCTATCCTTCAGGTATTCCTGCACCATGAAAAATGATACACTGCAGAATTAGTTGTAGCAAAAATAACCTAAGTTTCCAACAGTACAGGACCTGTTAAGTAAATTACATTATATCCAATAACAATGAAATAATATACAGCCAGCAAAAAATGAGAAATGTCTTTGTGTACAAATGTGGCATAAATCCTCAAGGTATATGGTTCAACAGTTTGGCTTAATCAGTAAAGAATGTTTGCCTTGACGCTTGAGCTCTTTGAAGGAAGATCTGTATGAGATGAAGTTGACAACAGCAACTTGAAGGTTTAGGGAGAAGACTTTAAGAGACAGTGGGTTTATGCTAATGCAGGAGGAACAATTCAGAAAAGGAAGGTGAAAATGGTAGCACAACTGGAAAAGTGTAATCAGTCACTGAATTGTCCACGTAGAAATGGTTGCCTTGGTGTCTGTTTTGCTATGTATATTTTCAACAACAAAACTTATTTTTAAAAAATACGTTTTAAGTAATAAAAGCAAGGAGCAAATGTGTACAGGCATGCCTTGTTTTACTATGTTTCACGTTATTGCACTTCAGAGATGCTGTGTTTTGTACACATTGACAGTTTGTGGCAACCCTGTGTCAAGAAAATCTATCGGCACTGTTTTTCCTACCGTATGTGCTCACTTTGTGTCTCTGTGTCCCATTTTGGTAATTCTCACAATATCTTGAATATTTTCATAAGGCTCATTGCACACTTATTAGACTACCAGACAGTGCAAACGTAACTTCAACGTGCACTGGGAAACCAAATTCCTGTGACTCACTTTATTGCAGTATTAGCTTTTTGGTGATGGTCTGGAACCACACTTGCAATATCTCCAAAGTCTGCCTGGATACGATAACAGAGTTTGACTCTGTCTGTGTCTCTGTGTCTTTGAAAATGCATTTGAAAACTCATAGACCTTTTCAGGAGGAATACATAAGAATCTAGTAACTGTGCTCATGTCTGGAAAGGAAAAATGGGTGGCTGAGGGAACTCTGGTAGAGTAGTGCCAAAGGCACTTGACTGCTAACCAGAAGGCTGGTGGTTCAAACCCACCAGCCACTCCCTGGAAGGAAGATGGGGCAATCTACTTCCGTAGTGATACTGCCTGGGAAACCCAAGGAGAGGTTGCTATGAGTTGGGTCTAACTCGACGGGACATAACAACAACAACAAAGATAGAAATAGAAAAAAGATCTATTTTGCACTTCCCCTTTGATTCTACTAAATTTTATGTTTTCTGGTCAAAAAAAAAAAAAAATTTTTTTTTTTTTTAATTTCCTAAGTATTGCCTTGGGAAACTAGGATTAAACCAAGGAGGAAACTTAACTCACTACTGTCGAGTCAGATCCAACTCATAGCAATCCCTCTTTGGGTTTCTGAGACGGTATCACCACTGAATTAGATTGCCCAACCTTCCTTCCTAGGAGTGGCTGGTGGATTTGAACCACCAGCCTTCTGGTTAGTAGTCAAATGCCTAGGGACTATGCCACCAGAGCTCCCAAACCAAGGAGAGAAGAATTTATTATTATTATTATAAGTTTATTTCTGTATTATTTTATTAAACATGTTATTTTTATCTTGGTTTAAAACTTCAAAAGTTAAGCATAAAAATAATTTCAAATTCTCTGTTCTATTTTAAATTCTCTGCCCCACTATCTGGCTGTTTGTGCCAGTTTTAGGAGTAGGGAATATGCTGCTGTCACTATAATAGAGACCAAATGTTCAGTGTATTATGGGAACATAGGAGAGGCATCAATTAATTCAGCAGGGTTGGAACAGGCGGATGGGCGGTTACCAGGAAACTGAGAGTTGGATGGTGCAGGTTAAACTTGCCTTTGAAAGATGTTAAATTTACCAAAGTGGCTGTGCTGCAAAAGTCTTGTAGGCACAGGGTATATAACATGAGCAAAAGCCGAGAGGTACACAGCACCTGTCATGTTTGAGTAGCCATGCCTTCTGGCAAGGTGTGAGAGGAGGAACGACACAAAATGAATGGCTGGCTACAAATAAGCTGGAAAGGAGAAAAGGTGGTAGGAGGGACTAGTACAAAGTCCATGGATACCGTCCTAAGAAACGTCAATCTTGTTTAGTGGACCAGTGGATCCTAAACCAGACTGGTTATTAGAATTACCTAGGGAACTTGGTAAAATACTAATTCTCAGGACCCCACCCTGTACCAATTAAACCAGACTCTGATGACAGATAGAACGGAAAATCTGTAATTTAAAACTGAAAGCCATCTGCCACAAACGCAGACAAGGAGGCATCATTAGATTCTGGTTATGGTATTTTGGAACATCACTTTGTCTCTTTCAGAAGGTGGGGAGGAATGGAACCAAGAGCTTATTAAGAAACCATTACTGTAAGAAGTCAAGGAAGGGTTTGCTTAGGGAAGGGAACTCACTTTGTAGGTTCCCAGGGTGGGAGGGAAGGAGATGGGATAATTTAGGACTAATTGGGGGCCACACGCTGAGTTGGGTAAGGGGAGAGGGATGATATGGAAAGAGTCTGTGACCAGCATGACAACACTGGGGAAGGGGAGGACACTGAATTCTGCATGTAAGATATAGACGACAGAGGCTAATACCAGTATATGCCCAATGCTGCATTACCACGAACACGGAACACCAGGCTACAGATAAATACATAGACGACTGAGAAGATCAGATGGGGGCTGGTGAACAGGAAAATACTCAGCTGAGGATAATCTTGCACAGATACTAGTGATACAAAATAACCACAATCATCACGAAGCAACAGAAGACAGACTTGGAGCAATCCCTCAGAGATAGCCAGACACCTTGGGAGAGAGAACCACCAGATCTGCCAACTCAGGACCATAGTATCGGGGAACGTCAGGCTCAATTGCCACAACATAGTACATAAAAATCTTGTTCCACAACCTACTTTTGGTGAGCAGCGACTGGGGTCTTATAACCTTTTGAGCCCCCATCTAAGATGCAGCTAATGGTCTCCTCTCATCTGAAGTGAACAAGAGTGAAGAAAACCAGGGGCATTTGGAAACAAGCAGCCCTAGGATATGATGGACCTCAAGAGCAGAAGAACCAGATAGTGCCCAGCTACCAATGACAACCACTTGGCAAGGGATCAAAACTGGAGATCCTGGATAGAGTGGGAGGAAAGACGTGGAACAGAATTCAAAAACACAATAATGACCAGGATTACTGATTGGATGGAGTCTGGTGGGATCCCCAAGACTATGACCCTGAGATACAGTTCAGGCCTGAGATAAATCTCACTCCCAAGGGCTGGCTCTCAGCCCAACAGTAGTAAGATTTACGTGCAGAACACCCAACTCAGGCGATGCACCCACCTACTCTACGGAGATACACCCCTTGGAGCAATCGGCCATGGGCACCACAGGGGCAACCCTTCCACAGAGGAAAAGCTGGACAGAAAGGAGTGAATAACTAAGAAGGGCACAGGGATGTGGGGGGGGGGTCCCACTCAAAAGGGGGGGAGGAGGACGGATTAGGGTTGGGGATGGTAACTGGGGAGGGAAACCAATGTACGTGAACTGTTGAAAGTATAACAAATTCTGCTCTGTAAATTTGCACCCAGTACACAAATAAATAAAAATAATAGTCATAGGTACAGTCTTACTCTAAGAACTTAAAGTTCTGAGCTCATTCTGGCCTGAACTGTGCTGGAAATGGAACAGGAATGGAATTGGGAAGAAAGCAGAGAAGGAGGAATGCCTGTTGTTTAATTACCACCTTTGCCTTGGCGCTTCCTCCAAGCACAGTTATTGTGTTCATACTGTGAATGTCTAGTCAGGAAGCACCTCACGACACAGGACCAATCAAGTATATTCATTAAGGTTCTTCAACAGAAGCAAAGGCCTTTTTCCTCTCTTATTAAAACAACGGTTGCCACAATCCATAACCAGTCCATGTGCAAGGTAGCAGTGTTTGCATGACCTTTCAGCACCTGAGTCTGTTGCTGCCACTGAGTCCCAGATTGATGTTAATTATGTAAAGGATGCATATCAGGAACTACCAAAAATAAAAAATAAAAAAAACACCACCATTGAGTTGATTCCAACTCATAGCAAGCCCCATTGAGTTTTCAAGGCTGTAAATCTTTAATGAAGTGTATTACCTCATCTTCCTCCTGTGGAGCAGCTGGTGGGTTCAAACCACCTACTGTTTGGTTATCAGCCTAACGCCTTAACCACAGCACCGCATCAGTAACTGGTCCTTATACATTCCTCCAGTCTTTCTTCCAGTAACAGGCTTGCTTCATTGATTCAGCACGTATCTCGTATCTGTTGAGCACGTGGACATGAAGATGTATTGGGCACAGGTCTTGTCCTCAAGGACCTTACGCTTCCCTGCTGCAATTTCTCCACCCTCCTCCATGTCATGTCAGAACCTGGCAGTGACAAGGCACCACAAGGTGGTTCCACTCTAAAACGATGGCTCCTCAGTAGAGCTGTTGTTATAGCCATCCAGTCAGCCCCACACTCATGGTGACCCCGTGTACATTGGAATGAAATGCTGCTCAATGGGCGGAGTCAGATCAGTAAGCAAGGTAAGCATGGACTTACTTGTGTTTCTTGGTAATCTATAGTGAACAATTTCACATGGTTTTCAGCACATCGAAGATTCTGCTTCTAGATATGGCTGGCATGTGTCTCTTTCCCAACCCCACAGCACCCTCCTGCAGAATCAAAGCCTCTTTTCAAATTTACAGTCCCTGACAGTACTCACCACATGAAAAACATGTGGAGATGTTCACTACAGATTAGTCAATAAGCACAATTAAGCCCATGCTTACCTTGCTTATGGGGTAACTCACTCTGCCGATGAGTTACAGATCCATTGACTGTTCACTGGTTGACTTTCAGAAGGAGATTGTCTGACCTTTCTTCCTAGTCCCTTAGTGTGGAGACTCTGCTGAAACTTGTTTAGCAAGATAGTAACACCCAAGCTTCCACAGGTAAATGGGTGCCTTGGCCAGGAGTCAAATCAAGATATCTGGCACAGAGGTGAGAATTCTACCACCGACCTTCCAATGCACTGCTACTAAGAGATATGTGAGCTCTGGTAGTGTAGTGCCTAAGGCACTTGACCGCTAACCAGAAGGCTGGCAGTTCAAACCCACCAGCCACTCCTCGGAGGAAGGTTGGGCAATCTACTTCTATAGTGATACTGCCTCAGAAACCCAAACAGGGGTCGCTATGAGTCAGGTCTGACTCGACAGCACATAACAACAACAACTAAGAGATATTAGTATTTAAATTTTTAGCATCACAATCTTTATCATCATCTTTCTATTAGTGCTACATTGCATTATTTTGGCTAAATAGGTATTTATGCTTGTATTATGATGATAATATTCATATTATTATTCATAGCTAAGCCCTATAATGTGTTATGATCACTTTTCTTGTCAACTTTTTTCCCTAGAGTAATCCTAGAGTAAGAAGCCCTATTGGTGCAATGGTTAAGAGCTCAGTTACTAACCAAAAGGTTGGCAGTTTGAACCCACCAGCAGCTTCATGGTAGAAAAGTCCTGGCAATGTGCTCCCATAGAGATTTCAGCCTTGGAAACCT
>NW_006921693.1:4371316-4374527 GCF_000298275.1 Orycteropus afer afer
TGGATTGTTTGTCTTTTTGTTATTGAGGTGTTGGAGTTTACTATAAATTCTAGAGATAAGTCCCTTGTCAGATATGTCATTACCAAATATTTTTTCCCAATCGTAGGTTCTCTTTTGACTTTTTTGGAGAAGTCTTTGGAAGCACACAAAAATTTAATCTTTACAAGGTCCCAATCATCTGGTTTCTCTTCTGCTGTTTGCGCATTTTGAGTTATGCTTGATACTCTATTTATGCAATGGCGATGATTTTGGTTTGATTTTTCAATACAGTAATCCTGACAAATTTCAGTCTCTAGCGGAACACAGAATACTAAATTCAAAACGAATATTCAATATTATCTAGTCTGTCTCCTCAGTTTGTAGATATGAAAACTGAGGTGCAGAACAATAAATTACTCACTCAAGGTCACACGGGAAGAAAAGGTTAAATGAAAGCTGAATCAGATACCCCAACTTCTATTCGGAACCTAATAGACTAGCTGATCACTATTTCAAGCCCTAATGCCATCAACAATCTTCCTGAGCAGGGTATGAGAGGAAGTGGGCTGTGGATTCACTTTATCTCTTTGGGGAGGTGAGGAAATCATAGAAATTTAAGTTACTGGGACAAGGAAAATAGTGACCCACAGAAAGGATATTACAAGACTTGATTTCATTCACATGCCCTATCTCTGCAATAAAGATTTATTGGGTGTGTACGAGTGATAAATAAAACAGATAAGGCCCAGCTTTCTTACTTAAGTATCTCCAGTTATCTTACCTAAGACATATGATGGTCAGTGTGGCCAATTTATGCATGTTGTAATCTGTGCTAACTCCAGACCTATAATCAACTCATATCCCTTTCTCCTGTCCTCAAGTTTGGTTCCCAAGTTACATGGCAGAGATGGCAAGTATGTAGCATGCATGCTATCTCTGTCCTGTCCTTTATGCTTGGAAGACATCGTTAATCAACCACAGCACTCTTTCCACTAAATTGTAAGGAATCTTAGAATCTTCCTACACACAACTCTAGACAACTACTATCAATCTGTGTAAGGTGGCATATGACTCCAAGGTAGATGGATTTTGTTCATTTTCTTTCCAACATAACCCCAGCCTTCATAAACCCTAAAATGAAATTGCCTGATGGATAGAGAGAAAGCAAGAGGAATGTTCTAAGGGGTAACAAACACAAAATACTGTTTGTAAGACTGCACAGCATTAATTCAAACTTATTCAATATGTTGTTTTATTGAATGCCAGCACCATGCTAGATAATGGGGATAAACCAAAAAGAAAGAAAGAAAGAAAACTAATACTGTCGGGTCAATTCTGACTCATAGCAAACCTATAAGACAGAGTAGAACTGCTTCATGGCGTTTCCAAGGCTGTGATCTTTACAGAAGCAGACTTCCACATCTTCCTCCTGCAGAAAGCCCGTGAGTTCAAACCACTGACCTTTTGGTTAGGAGCCTAGCACTTAATCACTGCACCACTAGGCCTCCTTAGACTATGGTGATACATATATGAATAGATAAAACCTGTTTCCAGAATAGGAGTGATTCCTAGAAACACATCATTGTTAAGACAATATAATAATTACTATATCTTGGTAAGCTCTATGCCATCAGACAGAGGTCATGACTATATTTTCTGACCATTGTATACCCAACACCCACCAGCACACCTGGCATAGACCACCAACAATACTTGATAAATGATTTAGACATAGAGGTAAGAGTAGAATTTTGTGGAAAATGGGTAAAATGCTTAAGTCCAAGGTCAAGGTTGTCCAAGCTTGAGAAATCAGTGAAAATTCTTGAGATTAAGAGAAAGGAGAGCAACTCTTATTTACAACTATGTTCCAAAATTATGATGAAAAACAAAATAAACTAACAGCCCTCTTTAGTTCATAGGTAAGGACTACCCATCTCCCAAGTGATTCAAAGAGTGCTTAAGGAATGTGTCTTAAAGTGAGAGGCCACGTAGGCTCACGTCAAAGCCACCATAATGCAGCTTTATTGCTATAGGTGCCCTGACTCAAAACCAAACTCACTGCCCTCCAGTCTGTTCCGGCTCACAGCAACCCCCACTGGGTTCCAAGCCTGTAAATCTTTACAGAAGCAGACTGCCTCCTCTTTCTTCCATGGAGCAGCTGGTGGATTTAACCTTTGGGTTAGTAGCCAAATCCCTTAATCACTATACCACCTGATCTTGTTTCACCGACATCCTAGAAACCTCAAATTCAGCACTGTGCCCAGATCCCAGCAGACACACGCTATCAGAGTGATCATTTATCTGGTTTCTTTAGTGGAAAATTAATTAAAATCAATTAGGGTGACAAGTCAGTAACTGGCCTGGTTTTTCCAGGTCATAGCAAAGAGACAGAAGGGAAAAATTGAAGGGTACCAACGTGCCACTTGTTTTACTCCCTAAATTTCAGAAGTCTGTTTTTGATAGAAGAACAACTGAAATTTCAAAGCACTTACTTCAGGCATGACTAAATTGTCTTCCATCAAGTAGCTGTATTAGAGATTTGATTAATATTATCTCTTCTTTGCATGTGCTTGAAAGAATTCTTCCCTGATGTTTTTCATGGAGAACATGTTCCCTCTTTCCTGTCTCTGAACCTTGGTAAGACTTATAGCCTATATCCACACACTTTTATACTTGACTCTACACTTTCTTTTTACGCACATTAATCGGTTCATGTGTGCTAAGTCATGTGTCTCCAGGCAGCTTGTAAGACCAAGGCATACATAAAAGGAAAGAAGGAGGTGAGAGAAAGAACAAAAGATGATAAGGGAGGGCAGAAGGGAAGAAAATCAACCAGGAAAAAGAAGTGAGCAGAAAGAAGAAAAGGATGAGATGGGCATCTATTGAACCTCCATTACCTGCTGTGTATAGTGCTGTGTGCTTTACATGACACATGCCAATTCATCCTATGAGAACTCTGCAAAAGAAACACCTCTTTCTCTTTTGGAGAGTAAGGAAGCCAGCACAAAAGGTCACCAGCTGCGTGGCAAGTGCAGAATGAAACCCAGATCAGTCCCTTCATGCTCGCTTCTCCTTTTAACAGAAGTGGTCCTGCTTACAGCCCTTCTCAGAAGACAGCACTGGGCATCCATGGTATAACACGATCAGGGCACAATGACTCAATTAGATTTTGACATCTGAGCTGTGGTGAGTCCTGGTATGGACAGATTAAATAAGCAAACCAGATTACTTT
>NW_006921693.1:4374902-4390011 GCF_000298275.1 Orycteropus afer afer
AGTCTTCCTTCCAAGGAGTGTCTGGTGGGAGTAGGGTGGCTATATAACATATCACATATAATGCCATGGGTTGGATCAGATGTACTTTAGGCCTCAAAAAGATATCTTCACTTTTTAACATTTCAAAGAGGTCTTTTGCAACAGATTTGCCCAATGTAATATATCATTTGATTTCTTGACTGCTGCTTCTGTGGGTATGACAGAGGACCCAAGTAAAATCAAATCTTTGACAACTTCAACCTTTTCTCCATTTATCATGATGTTGCTTATTGGTCTAGTTGTGAGGATTTTTGTTTTCATTATGTTGAAATTTAATCCATACTGAAAGCTGTAGTCTTTGATCTTCATCAGTAAATGCTTCAAGCCATCTTCACTTTCACCAAGCAAGGTCGTGTCCTTTGCATATCCCAGGTTGTTAATGAGTCTTCCTCCAATCCTGACGCCACATTCCTCTTGATATAGTCCAACTTCCTTGGATTATTTGTTCAGCATACAGCTTGAATAAGAATAGTGAGAAGATAAAACCCAGCACAATAGATGGTTATACAATTCCCATTCTTCCCAATGTTATCCATAATATGCTTTGGTCCACCCAGTTGAATGCTTTTGCAGAGTCAATGAAACACAGGTAAGCATCTTCCTGGTATTCTTTAGTTTCAGCCAAGATCCATCTGACATTAGCAATGATATCCCTCATTCCACATCGCCTTGCAAATCTGGCTTGAATTTCTAGCAATCCTCTGTCTATGTAGTGCTCCAACTGTCTTTGAATTATCTTCAGCAAAATTTATTTGCCTGTGCTGACTCGATGGCAGTGAGTTTGGGTTTTTTGGTTTGTGATATTAATGATATTGTTCAGTGATTTCCATATTTTGTTGGATTACCTTTCTTTGAAATGTGGAAATATGAAATATGGATCTGTTCCAATTGGATGGCTAAGTAGCTGTCTTCCAAATTTCTTGGCAGAGATAAGTGAGTGTTTCTAGTGTTGCATCTGTTTGTTGAAACATCTCTCAGTGGATATTCTGTCATTTCCTAGAGTCTTGTTTTTTGTCAGTGCCTCAGTGCAGCTTGGACTTCTTCCTTCAGTACCATCTGTTCTTGATCATATGCTACCTCCTGTTATGGTTGAATGTCAACCAATTCTTTTTGGTTCAGTGACTGTGTATTCTTTCCATCTTCTTTTGATGCTTCGGGCATAGTTCAATATTTTACCCATAGAATTTTTCAATATTGAAACTCAAAGCTTGAATTTTTTCAGCTTGAGAAATGCCAAGTATATTCTTCCCTTTTGGCTTTCTAACTCCAGCTTTTTGCACATTCCTACAATACTTTACTTTGTCTTCTTGAGTTGCCCTTTGAAATCTTCTGTTTAACTTTTTTACATCATCATCTATTTGTTTTAGCAGTGTGCTTTCAATAGCAAGTTTTAGAGTATCTTCTGACAACCATTTTGGTCTTTTCTTTCTTTCCTATTTTTTAATGACCTTATGCTTTCTTCACGTATGATATGCTTGATATCATCTCACAACTCATCTGGTCTTTGGTTATTAGCATTCAATGTGCCCCAAATATTCTCAGGGACTTATTTTAATTTACTTTAGCTTCAAGTTAAGCTTGCATATGAGCAATTGATAGTCTGTTCCACAGCTGGCCCCTCACCTGGTTCTGACTGATAATATCAAGCTTCTCCATCATCTCTTTCTACAGATGTACTTGATTTCATTCCTGTGTATTCCATTCAGTGAGGTTCATGTTGTTGAAAACAGCATTTGCCATGAATATGTCATTGGTCTTCCAAATTTCTATCACGTGATCTCCAGAGCAGTTTCTATCACCAATGTCATATTTTCCAAGTACTGACCCTTTTTGTTTCCAACTTTTGCATTCCAATCACCAGTAATTATCAATGTATTTTGATTACATGTTAAGTCAATTTCAGACTGCAGAAGTTAGTAAAAGTTTTCAATTTCTTCCTCTTTGGCATTAGCCGTTGGTACATAAATTTGAATAATAGTTATGTTAACTGGTGTTCCTTGTAAGCATATGTATATTATCCCATTACTGACAACATTGTACTTCAGGATAGATCTTGAAATGTGATGATAAAAGTGACACCATCCTTCTTCAATTTTTCATTCCCAGCCTAGTAGACCATATGATGGTTCTATTCAAAATGGCCAATACCAGTCCATTTCAGCTCACTACTGCCCAGGATATCAACATCTATGCATTCCATTTCCTTTTTGATGACTCCCAGTTTTCCTAGATTCATAGTTCACATATTCCACATTCCAATTATTAATGATGCTTGCTTCTGTTTCTTCCCATTTTAAGTCATGCCACATGACAAATGAAGACCCCAAAAGCTTTACTCCATTCATGTCATGAAGGTTGTCTCTATTTTGAGGAGGCAGCTCTTCTCTAGTTGTATTTTAATGCTTTTCAACCCTAGGGGCTCATCTCTGGGCACTGCATCAGTCAGTGTTCTTCTGCGAGTCATTAGGTTTTCACCAGTCAGTTTTTTCAGAAGTAGATCACTAGGCTCTTCCCCTACTCTGCTTTAGTCTGGAAGATCTGCTGAAACTATCCAACATGGGTGACCTGGTTGGTATTTGAAATACTGGTGGCACAACCTCCAGCTTCACAGCAACACACAAGCCACCACTTGTCTGTCAGTTATAGAAGAGCTACCACACCAAATAATGCTTTCTTCCTGAGATTGCCCAAAATGCTTCTCCACTTTTGGGGATTCTTCATCAAAGAATTCTTCTGTGATATAAATAACACCAAAATAAAGTAGGCCAACTAGACAATGAACATTGACTGCATTCCATGATGAGGAATAGATGATTTCCAAAACATGTTTCAAATAGAGAAATATCATCCTAGTTCAAACTTGTGATCTGCCCTGACTGGATAGATCATAAGTGGTACTGGAATAATAGACCTTATGTTATTTCATATTGAGCTATACAAGCACTGGAGTTACAGAGATGAATTTGACAAGAACTCTCCTCTCATGAGTTTTGTTAGCTTTATTTATTGCTGAATCTTCACTAACTGTAACACTGCCAATACACAGTAGCTGCTCAATTAAAAATTGTTGAATAATTTAATGCATAGGTAAATACACAAAAAGGTGCTATGCAATGTAATGTTGTTTGTAATGTAATGTAATGTAATGCAATGCAATGCAGGGTTGAGTTGATTCTGACTCATGGTGGCCCCATGTTTGCAGAGATCTGCTCTATAGAGTTGTCACCATGTGGACTTTTAGAAGCAGATTGTCAGGCTTGGCTTCCCAGGTATCTCTAGGTGGGTTTGAATTTCCAAACTTTTGACTGGTAGCCCAACACCTAACCATTTGCACCACCCAGAGACCCACGCAATGGATATAGTAGCCTATACAAAAAAAGCTGTGGTGATGAAGAGGAAGAAAGTTTTTTCTCCAGTAGAAGTGAGGAAAGACTATATAGATAAAACTATTGGGTGGAGTCCTGAGAGTTTTCTCCAGTTTGTAGAGAAATCATGAAAGGCACTCTAATCAAAAAGAAAGCTATGGGAAAATTCATAGGTTGTGCATATATGCAATAATCTGTTCATTTTTCTCTTTTACAACCCAACCAAATACCAGTGGAAAAAAATGTGGTGGCTGGCAATCCACATAGCAAATGTGACTCTATTCTTTTGAAACCACTTATTGATTTTATCTACACAAACACAGTAAAGAAAGATGAGGAATTATCCAGATGATACCTGCTACTGGAAAAAGAGAGTCCTGCGCATTAAATTGTCCAGGTGGCTGATCTTCCATGGTGGTTTTCAATCTGAGTTTTACAGAATCTTAGAGTTCCTTAGAGTTGCCACAGCATTATCCACCCTAGGGTGAGAGAAGGAGGGGAAGCAGACACAGCCCAGGCCTTCCACCCTCATTGAATCAGAACAGCTCTTCTCTGATCTGTTTTATACACCAGCGTTTTCCTTCAGGTTTTCTTTGGGGGGAAATGAGGTAGTTATTCTACTTTTTTAAAAATAAACTTTTAAAACCTCTCATCTCCAAAGTGCAAACTCACAGGATAATAGTACGGCTATTTTCTACAATTTGGGTAGACACAATTTAATCACTGTGAAAAAAGAGAAAACTCTTTTTATTGATTTCTATTTCTTTGAAATTGTGATCTACCCTGGCATTCCTCGTCTGCAGGAAAGTAATACATAATTGTGATTTTTAACACCATAAGAGAAAAGCCATCTATCACGATTGCCTCAAAGGTAAAGAACTGTCAGTGTACTAATTTCGACTGCCTCTCGCCATTCTTGTGTCCTGTCCTATGTCCTCTTCTTGATATACTTTGAGTTTGGGAATCAGGAAGCCCTTCAAGCTTGTCTTTCAGTTGCCATGCTGCTTTGATGGCTCAGTGTGAGAAATAAAAGATCATATTTATTTCATACTCCTCTCTCAGATTCCACATTTGGTCTCAGTTCGTGACTTTATTTGCATGCATTTACATTCTTCATTTCATTTATAAAATAGTCAAGGGATTTTACTGGTCCACTTAATGTGCTAACATGCAAGATCCCCATGCCATTTTCAGATTTTATATATTCACATGATTCGTTTCTTTTGTTTTTCCTCTAACCATCCCAGTGCTACTATTCTTCCTTTGTTGTTGTTGTTGTTGTTATTTGCCGTCGAGTTGGCCCCGACTCATAGCGACCCCTCCTTGGGTTTCCGAGGCAGTATCACTACGGAAGTAGGATTGCCTTCTTCCGAGGAGTGGCTGGTGGGTTTGAATCGCCAGCCTCCTGGTTAGCAGTCAAGTGCCTTAGGCACTATGCTACCAGAGCTCCTATTCTCCCTTTAGCATTGTATAATATTCCAAAACAATTAATGATACATACTTGCGTGTATACATGCATGCATAAAGATGGATAGCTGCCATTGAATTGACTCTGACTCTTGGTGACCTTACATACGACAGAATGAAACGTTGCCTGGTCCTGCATCATTCTCGTGGTCTCTGGCATTTGAATTCATTATTGTGGCTGTGGTGCTAATCCATGTTACCAAGGGTCTCCTTCACCTTTGTTGGCCTTCTACTTCACCAACTGTGATCCTTTCCTCCAGCAACTGATCACTGCTGATGACCTGTCCAAAGCAAGTGAGTTGGACAGTGTTCTGTTGTGATCCATAATGTTTGCACTGGCTAATTTTCAGGAGCAGATCACCTGGCCTTTCTTCCTACCCCGTTTAGTCTGGAAGCTCCACTGAAATCTGTTTACTATGGATGACCTTGCTGGTGTTTGAAATACTAGTAGTGTAGGTTCCAGAATTATAACAATATAAAAACTAACATAGTACTATGGATGGGTGGTGGTTTGATCAAAGAGGACCTATGAAAAAGGACCAGGAGTGTGATGGTGGAGATCAGGGGGAAGATTATAAGTTTAATACTAAACATGTGGAGTATAAGTTGCCTTTTCACTATCCAAGAAGAGGTTTCATGAGTCTAGAATTCAGAAAAGAAGCCTTATCTGGAAATATTAATTAGGGAAAGGTCATTGGCATATGGGAGCTCTGGTGGCATAGTGCTTAAGGCATATGACTGCTAACCAGAAAGCTGGCAGCTGTAATTAAAGTTGTGGCCTCTGATTTTTACACTATTTGGAATGAGAAGAAGGGAAAGGGTGAAGCATCAAGAAGCTCCAACATGTATCACCAAGAGGATGTGCCTGAAAAATAAATAAAGAGAGATTGGCCATAGAAACAGATAGAATACCAGAAATTTTGAGAAGGAAGGAGAAGTCTGTGGGACTTCTCCAGCAACAATTTGGTTGCTCCTGTAGGCTTACTGAAATCATGCACACTCAAAATACAAAATTCTCCATGGCTCACTGGAATGTCTTCGTGTATTGCAGGTAAGGCACTAACTGCTTTTTGTCATGAATTATCTTTTTAAAAATGTTTGCATGGTGAACAGTATTGGAAGATAGATCAAGAGTATCCCTTAGAGAAAAGAGCAAAGATGCTTATGATCCATTATGAAAGTTCCTCAAAATTGAGGATGGTCTAAGGAATCTCCAAACTTGCATCTGGTGACAGAAGTGAAGATGGTTAAGTGGACTGTTCCCTAACTTTACAGCCCTTTATCACTTTATGAGCATTATTGACTACTGAAGCATGAAGGATGGAGGGGTTCATTTATTTAGCAAATATTTATTGAAGCCCAACCGCATCTCAGAAATTTTTCTAGGCACTGGATTATCCTTGCAGAAGTAGAGAAAAGGCAGAAAAAATAAAAGAGAAAACACCAAAAGGAATCATAGAAGCCTTCCAGAGGTACTGGGGCCAATAGTACAATTCCATTTTGCTAATGGAATATGGAAGGTTGGCCAGCCATTTGGCAAATGAAGAACTATCTGCATATTCATTGGTAAGGTATCCCTGGCCATAATCTCTCCACTTCCTAAAACAAAATCAAAATTGATTCTAGACATTGGCTTACAGCTGCAAAACGCTTCAAGTGACAAGCAAATTCAGCCAGACCAGCAATGGTCCAAGTCCTCCAGCCATTTTGTTCAGCAACTTTTGGAACTTCTGATGGCAGGTGGGATGTACTGTCCTCTAGTCACTGAAGCATGGAGCCAATTTGTGTGTTGTGCTATCTTCTCCCATTTGGTTGCTCCTGTAGGCTTACTGAAATCGTGCACACTCAAAATACAGTTACACATGTACCAGCACAGGGAGCTATTTCTGGTTCCTCCTGCTTTCACATGGTTCATGTTCTCAGCTCAGTTCCAGGAGATAGTCTGGAAAATCCATGACAAGCAGAGAGAGATGATAAGAACTCCAGTCCTACTGCCCTCCCTATCCCATATCCCAACCAGGACCATGTATTTTTCTATAAACTGAGTTGATTCCTCCTCATCCTCTGTAACTGTACATTTAAAGGGCTCTGATCTATTTCCAAATGTTTTAATTGGTTCAGCTGACACACAGCTAAAACCAGAAAACCAAACCCATTGCCTTCAAGTCAATTCCAGCTCATGATGACCCCATATATTACAGAATAGAACTGTTTCATGGGGTAACTTTTTAGCTGTAATCGTTACAGATATCAGAAGGATCTTAGATGAAAGCTGAGGATACCATAAAGATGTTTATCTGTGTTTTATTGACTACATGAAGAAATTTGGCTACATGGATCATAACAAATTATGGATAAAATTGCAAACAATGGAACTTCTGGAACACTTACTTGTCTTCATGGGGAACCTGTATATCAAGAAGCAGCCATTCCTACAGAACAAGGGGATACTGTATGGTTTAAAACTGAAAAAAGTGTGTGTCTGGTTTGTATCCTCTAACCATACTTATTCAATATGTGTGCTAAGCAAATAGTCCAAGAAGCTGGACTATATGAAGAAAATTGTGGTATCAGGATTAAAAGAAGGCTCATCCACAACCTTCAATAAATGGATGACACAATTTTGCTTGCTAACAGCAAAGAAGGCTTAAAGCACTAACTAATAAAAATCAGAGACTATAGTCTTTCATATGGATTACACCTCAGTACATAGAAAACAAAACTCCTCACAACTAGACCAATAAGCAACATCATAATAAATGGAAAAAAGATTAAGTCATCGAGGATTTCATTTAAGTGTGATCCCCATGGATCACAGTGTGATCCCCCATGACAGAAGGAGTCAAGAAATCAAATGATATATTGCACTATGCACTAGGCAAATCTGCTGCTAAAGACCTCTTTAAAGTGTTAAAAAGCAAACGTCATTTTAAGGACCAAAGTGGGCCTGACCTAAGCCATGGGTTTTGTTTTGTTTTGTTTTGTTTTCCCAATTATCTCATATGCATGCAAAGCTGGACAATGGAGAAAGAAAAAAGAAAAACTGACATGTTTGAATTATGGTGTTTTTGACAATGTTGAATAAAAACATGGATGTCCAGAAAAATAAATCTGTCTTGGAAAGAAGTACATCCAGAATGCTCCTTAGAAACAAGATTTTTTGTCTCATGTACATGTTCGCAGGAGGGATCAATCCCTAGAGAAGGACATCATGCTTAGTAAAGTATAGGGTCAGCAAAAAAGAGGAAGACTCTCAACAAGATGAATTGGCTGCAATAATGGGCTCAAACACAGCCATGACTGAGGGTGGTGCAGGACTGGGCAATGTTTGGTTCTGTTATACACAGGGTCAGTTTGACGGGATGTAGCAACAGCACAAGTCTCTATGAAAGCAGATATTTCTTCTGTGGCACCGTTCAGTGGGTTCCTCAGGTTAGTAGCCAAATGGAAATCATTTGCACCATCCTGGGACCTTCAGAGACAACCTGTTTGGACTCAGACCTGAACTTAGACAGCTGCTGCAATCAATCCTATTTTAAATTCTAGCACCACTACATGCTAAGCTCCTAGAGCAAGTTACTTAACTTCTCTCTAAAGAAAATGAGATAATATTATTAATTCATTTTTAGGGTTATTGTGAGGATTATTAGATACTTCATAAAGTTCACTTACACATGGCTGAAGTTAGCCATTATTGTGACTAGCTGTTTTGGTTATCTATTGCTGCATAAAACCACCCCAACATTTAATGACATAAAATAGCATCCATTTTATTATGCTCACAGCAGAGATAGTGCCTGACTTAGGGTGGCTTGGATGTCTGGAGAAGGTTAGAACAGCCTCACTGAGCCTCTGTGTCCAGGGCCTTGATTCTGGCTGTCACTTGGATTCCCTGTTTCTTCACTTGGCATCTGCAGGGACTGAAATGTCCAAAACAGCTACTCCAGTCATGCATCTGGCATCTATGTGGGAATGGCTGAATTAGTTGGGACACTTTTCTCTTTCTCCACAGCCTCTCTATGGAGCTAACTTGGACTTCCTCAAGAATAATGGTCTCAGGGTAGTCCCACTTCTCACTTGGCAAGTTTTCCCAAAGACAAGAACAAGTTTTCCCAAAAACCCGTGAGAAATCTTCAAGTCTTCTTGCAAGTTACTTTAACGTAAAAGGAGCAAGGAAGCAGCATTTTCTGAACTCTAACTACAGAAAAGGAAGACCATCAGCAGCCCAATGTCTACTCCTATGACACCAGACATGCTGCCACCCTTTAGCCCTCTTACTAACCTTGACACCAACTGTTCCTCCCGCAGCACCCACCACCTCTCTGCTGGGTTCGATAATTCACTGCCGTGGCCACACAGAACTCACAGATGGGGTTTATTAGGGAAGCAATAGGCTACAATTCAAGTTCAGGAACATGCTCAGTCTCTCTCAGTAAGCTGTCTCTCTCAGCATCTGACCGACTCTCTCAATAGCACATCTCTTTCTCAGCGGTGCCTGTCTCTTGTGTCTCTCTCTCAGCAGTGTGTCTCTCACATTTCTTTCTCTCTCAGCAGCACATCTCTCTCAGCAGCGTGCATCTTTCTCAGCCAGCAGGCAGAGAGAATACTTCTGCCTCTAGGAGGGCTCCTTCTGAGCCTGGCAGAGTGGCCAAAACCAACCAAGCCCAACATCAGGGTTCTACACACCTGAGAGAAAGTGAACTTCCCAGAAGATTGTTTCATACTGCTCCAACAGAAATACCCCAGGGAGGTAACTTTAACAATCAGGAGCTACACACAGCAAATTCCACCACAGAGTTTACAGACTCTGGCCAGAAAAGTCACATCACACAATTTACTACACCACACTTAGAAGCCATACATTCTATTGTTACAGAAAGTCCTAGGGCATGCCAAGATTCAACAGGTTAAAATTACACAAGAGCATTGAGACAAACCTTCAAGCAACCAAAGTTACTAATAAACACCATGTTCTTTGTTATTTTTTTGTTGTTATTATTGTTGTTAGGCGCCATTGAGTCAGCTCCAGCTCATATTGACCCTATGAACAACAGAAGGAAGCATTACCTGGTCCTGTGCCTTCATGCTCTTTGTAAGTTGCAATTCCTCTTTTTGCTGTAGATTAACTTCTATGGCTCAAGCCATGGTCACTGCAAGTAGGTGAAAGGTTACATTAACATGGTAAAAATCACATGACTGGCCAGATAGTTAGTGTGATAATGAAACATGCTTACATGATAATGAGAAGGTGTGGTAACAATTGAGCATGCTTACAATGTTTGTGTATGTTTAACATGTAGCGAAACCCATAATAACATCACCTTCTTGGCTCAACAACCTATAAAAACTACAAGCTGCACCCAGAGGACAGACAGAATCTGAGGTAGAATACCTCTGTCTTCCTTGCACACTAAACAGGAAGGCTGTCTTTTTCCCTCACCTCTGTGTGGTTTCTATTGGTGAGAGTTGCACTGGGCAGGGACCTGCTTTCAGGTAACAGCATGAATACTGGGAGGTATGGCTCATTGGCAGGCCACCTTGGGAGACTAGATAACAGGGCTTTCCCTCTGGCCTGCAGTGATCCACATTCTCCTATGTTCAAATAACCCCGCCCCAGGATGGCTGCAACAATATCTCCCATCCCACGTGATGGATGCAATGTGCAATGTGATTGGTTGTCATCGAGACAATTCAAACTCATGTCAGCCTCGTGTGTTACAGAATAGAACAGAGCTCCATAGTGTTTTCATGGCTGTAATCTTTACAGAGGTAGATCATCAGGCCTTTCTTCTATGGCACCACTGGATGAGTTTGAACTGCCAACCTTTCAGTTAATAGCCTAGAGTAACCTGTTTGTGCTACCCAGGAACCTTCTCTATCAAAAGGAAGAGTATATTTCTCTACTCCTTGGAATTTGAGAGGGTTCTGTGATACCTTTGATCAATAGGATATGGTGGAAGTGATACTGTGCCAGTTTCAAGTGTTGCCCTTAACTGGCCTGAGACCTTCTTCCTGCTCTCTTGGAAGCTAGCCACCACCTAAGAAGTGAGAGTACTCTGAATCCATTATTCTGTGAGGAACCCAAGCCAAAGCCCTAGAGGATGAGATGTAACATGGAGAGAGAGAAAGGCCAAAGAACATAAAGCACCAGACACGTGAGTGAAAAAGACAACTTGGAAACAGGCCCAATTGATCCTTTGTGTGACTCCACCCCTACTTGCCATGTGACCTCAATCACATAAGCAACCAGCTGGGAGAACTGCCCAGCAGTCTCTGGTCAACCCACCAAACTCGGAGCTATCATAATAAACTGCTGTTTCAAGCCACTAACTTTCAGGGTATTTTGTTAGCAATTAGCAGTAACTAGAAACACTGGCTATGTGATCTTGGGTAAGCCACTGAACCCATGTGGGCCTCACTTTCCCCAGAGTATGTGCACCGTGAATATTAGTTATTTGCCTGTGTTTTATCCATGGTTGTGGCAGGGATTTTATGTTTGTTTTGTGATTCCCATGAAACATCTTCGGAGGGAGGGTGCGCTGCCTCTTGGATTGACAAGACAAGGAGAAAGCAGAAGGATGCATTATTGATGCACCAGAACATTCCCTCCTCTCCCTTGCTGACGTTGGTGGCCTAAGTATCTCTCATGCTGTCATTTCTATATAAAGATGAGAGACCAGCTGCCTGCACCCCAGCCTGCTGCTGTCTTCCTAATGGAGATTTCAGACTGAACTCAGCATTGCACTTGAAACTTTCCCAGGAACCCGGGGTCTTTCTCCCCGCCCCCGCTCCCGCCCCCGCCCCCGCCTTTGCATATTTGTCTGCTTTTTCGAAACTGAAACCGTAACTTCTTTCATTGTCAGTCTGAATACTGAAGATCAAGTGACAGACTGCTTTGGAAATCTAAAAAGTACGTATTCCTCGAATTATGACCATTGTTAGCACCTAGTTTTCCATGAATATAAAATTCATGCAAAAAAGGAGGATGCCTTATCTCATTGTTATTGGAAAATTGTATTTCAAAACCTCTATTTCTCAAAGAATATTCATGAAGCATTGCCTCAGTACCATTGGGATGCCTGTTAGAAATGCTGATTCCAGAGCACCTTCTGAATCAGACTCTCTAGAAGGCAAGGCTGGACTTTTTTTTTTTTTTAATTGTGATTTGGGTGAAGGTTTACAGAGCACATTCACTTTCCATACAGCAGTTCACATACACGTTGTCTCATGACATTGACCACAGTTTACCACAAAGCAACCGCTCCCCTCCCACTTCCTCCCCATGGTTACCTCTTCCCTGTGTTCCTCCTTCCATGCACTCCTGCCCCCTGAGCTGTCTCCCTGCACATGCGCTGGAAATTTATATTTTTACCCAGCTCCCCTACTGATTATTAAAACCAAACCAAACCCATTGCCACCTAGTTGATTTGAACTAACCCTCTTAATTCCCAGCTTTGTCCCCATGTTTGATTTAGGAATAATTCAACGACTAAGAGTGGAAACAAAAACACTGTGATGGTTACTGTTACGTGTCAACTTGACTCTATGATTCTCAGTATTATGTAATCGTCCTCCATTTTGTGATCTGATGTAAGGAGAGTTCCCTTGGGGGTGTGTCCTGCATCCAATATATATAGGCGCTCTGACTAAGCTTACTCGCTCTCAGTTCTGTACCTTATTATTCATCTTCTTGGGACGTGAGTCAGCAGCTTTCTGCCTGCTCTGTCAGTTCATCAGCCCCTGCAACCATGTGACTCATGAAAATCCTCCAGCCTAATGCCTGATCCACAGCCTTGGGACTTGCCAGCCTCCAAAACTTCGTGAGCCACTTTCTTGAAATCAATCTCTCTCTGTGTTTCTCTCTCTCTCTCTCTCTCTCTCTCTCTCTCTCTATATATATATATATATATATTTCCCACACACACTGATTTTGCTCATCTAGAGAACCCAAACTAAGACAGATACTCAAGCAAAATTCTAAAATTCTGAGCACTGCTTACCTCTTCACAGAATTAATCGCATCTGTGGACTTCTGCACTTAAGAATATAAACACTACAGATGCTCCACTGATATTTTTAAAACACATTTTTGCTTAATCTGCCTAATTGTAAAACAAAAATGATGACACCTTGTTATCATTTCTACAGCTTCAGTGAAGTGTGTATTTAAAGACATGGAGAAGACTTAAAGTGACTAATTCTTTCCCAGGTAAAACAGTGAAAGGATTCCTTGATGCTCCTCCTCCTTGGAGTTGAACAAATTCTGTAAGCAAAGGAGCATGTGACTTTGAGGGTGACCTTGAGCAAATCAATTAAATTTTCTGAGTCCCATTTTTCTCATTTGCTAAATGAGTTTCTATAAGGATAGAGCCACTATATACCACAACTCACATAGTCACCTCTATGCAGTATATAACTTGAATGTCTGCACGCAGAAGTCCTTGAGTAAGTGAGTCAATGTGGATGACAGCTCACCCTATGCTGTGAAGAGATCAAGAAATTCTTACACTCGAGGTCATTATAGGATAGAAAATAAAATAAAGCTATTTTGGGATCTAAAAAACCAGAATCTGAGAAAGAAGTTGTCCAGAAATAAAACTGTTTGATTGAAGTCACTGCTCAAGTTCACTAAGACAGCTGATCAGTCTAAGCATATGACCTGTGCATGTGCAGACATACACAGACATTCAAACACACACATTGTAGGCGTCGCTTCGGGCCACCTCTTCATACTTTGAATGCATTCTCTTTATTTCTGCAAAATCTCCCTGATTGTCATTTTTTAAAATCTATTCCTCCAATTTAGGGTATGTGGCCTTGATTTGTTGTTCGCTCTGAGTCATGGTGACCCCATGTCCAACAAAGTGAAATGCTGCCTGGTCCTGTGCCGTCTTCAAGATCATTGCTGTGCTCAAGTGCATTACTGTGGCCACGGTGTATTTGGAGTGCCTTCCATCCTTAGGGGATCATCGTCCAGTACTGTATCACACAATATTCTGTTGTGATCCATAGGATTTTCACTGACTAATTTTACAAAGTAAATCACCAAACCTTTGTTTCTAGTCTGTCTTAATCCAGAAGCTGTGCTGAAACCGATCCACCACGAGTGACCCTGTTGTTATTTGAAATACCATTGGATTAGCTTTCAGCATCATAGTAACACACAAGCCACCACAGTACAACAAATTGACAGGTGGGTGGTCTAGATGGGACTCCATATTTAGCTACAAGGAGAAAGAGCATGACCTATGTCTGCATCAATCAGCACATCACATTCTCTGAGTGGGGACAGGGGAGAAGATTATCACCCTAACTGAACCAATGAGAGTGAATCTCAGGATGTACACAGTGCTACTGAGAAAGACTTTGACTTTCTTCTGCTGAATTTGAACCAAGACATACGAGGCAAGGGTTTTTGCTGCCATTTGATACTAGGAAGGGGAGCCTGGAGGTGCTAAGAGGAGAAGAGAACAACTTGGATTTAAGGACTGGATCCCACCATGCCTGACACAGACTTTTCAGTGATGTAAACAATTCCCCTTTATGTTTTTGTTTAATCCAGTCTGAGTTGTTACGCTTTCACTTGCCTCATTAGGAAATGAATACTATACACAACAATCAGACCTGTTTGACTAAGTTAAACCAGAATTTTGCTTTGTCTGTTTGCCTATCTGGTTATTGTTATTTCATTGACTCAACAATATTAACTAGAGTGGCCATATAAGTTGTCTCCCAAACCAGGACACTAAATTAAAGAGATGGCATTTGACTGCTAAACAGAAGGTTAATGGTTCAAACCCACCAGCCACTCCTTGGAAGGAAGATGAGGCAATATACTTCCATAAAAATTTACAGCCTCAGAAACCCAATGGGGGTTGCTATGAGTCAGAATCAATTAAATGGAAGTCAGTTTGTTTTTTTTTTCTTTTAATGCACTTTATTGAAATATAATTTATGTATGGTGAAATACACAAAACTAAAGTGACATGGGTCGATGCATTTTTTTTTTTGTAGTATTCTCTCCTTTCCCCTCCCACCCCTGGCAACCAACAAAGAAAGTTTCAAGTTTCCCTCTTTCCTTCCATATATAAACTTTTCCTTGACCCTCCACAACAACAAACTAATACTATATTTGCCCTTTTGTGACTGACTTATTTCACGCAGCATAATGTCCTCCAAGTTCATCCATATCATGCGGTGTTTTGCAGACTCTACATTATTCTTTAGTGCTGCATAGC
>NW_006921693.1:4391537-4419939 GCF_000298275.1 Orycteropus afer afer
TCTCTTCCAACAAATCTTGGACAATTTTCTCAGTGGTTTTATTTGTCTCTTCTTGTTCTGGAATTCCAATGACATATAGGTCATTCCTTTGATGGTATCCCACATGAACCTTTAATTTTCTTCATTTTGTTTTGATCTTTTTTCTGATTGATCCCTTTCTAAAGAAGTATTCAGGTATTTGTCTTCAATCTCATCTATTCTGTCATCCATCACATCATTTCTACTCCTTTGCCCTTTTACCATGTTATCTATTTCTGACAATTTAGTATTAATCTTCTGGATTTCTATCTGTAGATTTTGAACCATTTCTAATTTTTCATTTATTTTGTCATTTTATTCTTGTATTTTCCTCCAAAATTTTTCTAGGGTTTTGTCTGTGTTTTCCTTTATCTGTCTCAATCCTTTGAAGATACCTAAATATAATTCTTTTGAATTCCTTATCAGGGAGTTCCAATGCTGCGTCTTCCTCAGGGATGTGTTTTGGGTCTGTATCCTGCTCCCTTGTTTCTCCTGCTTTATCGTGCTTCTTTGTGCAGACTGTGATGCTTTGCTGTCTCTGAGGCATTGTGATGTTTTTGTGTTTACATTTAATTGGTGATTGTATGTTGGAGTGACTTGCCCATGATTTTCGTTTTCTTGGTTTTGTTTGTATGTTATGTACACAAGCAGGATACTGTGCTGCGCTCCTCTATTCACTAGTTGACAACAATTATACACTCACCACCTGTCTCCTTTCCTGTTGTGAGCCTCTCATATGTCCCTGCTGACCTTGGCAAACAGAGCCTATTCTTAGGTCCCTGGAATGTGAATGAGAATTCTATCACTTTAAAATCCAAAATGGCCACCACTTTAAAGATTCAAAATGGCTGCACCTTCAATCACTTTAAATATCCAAAAATGCTGCCTTGTGTAAACAATCAAAATGGCTGCACCCTCCAAGCAGCAGAAAGTCAACAGCTCAGGTTGTCTCCCTCCTTGCTGTTTCCCTTTCTAGTCATAGGCCACCAGTGCAGTCATCCCTGCAGCCCTTAGTGATCAGGGCTGATTTGGGGGTCAATTTTCAGGTCCCATCACCACTTGGAAATACTCAGGCTGTTGGTCCCATCAGGGTAGCTGACAGTCTGCAGCTCCGACCAGCTCTGTACTGACTGTTTTCATTCAGGTTTTTCCACTAGTTGGTGCCTAATCCACTTCTGTGTAGTTCCTTTCAAAGCTCAGGGCTCCAGGATTATCTTCTACATCTCAGTCAACTGGTTTTTCTTTTCTTTGTTGAAGAGGGTCTGTATAGTTTATCTGCCTATTCCTCCATCTTACCGGAAGTCAATGGCAGTCAGTTTGGTTTTGAAGTATTTATACTTATTCAACTAGATTGAATTTGTCCAAGATTTCATTTTACTTAGATCCACAATCAACACCCATGGAAGCAGCAGTCAAGAAATCAAACGATATATTGCATTGGGCAAATCAACTGCAAAAGACCTTTTTAAAGTGTTAAAGAGCTAAGATGTCACTTTGAAGACTGAGGTGGGCCTGATGCAAGCCATGATATTTTCAGTAGCCCCATGTGCATGTGAAAGCTCAATAATGAATGAGGAAGGCCGCAGAAGAATTGATGTATTTGAATTGTGGTATTGGTGAAGAATACTGACTGATAGAAGAACAAAGAAATCTATCTTAGAAGAAATGCAACCAGAATTCTCCTTAGAAGTGAGACTGGCCATACTTCATTTCTCAAACTTTGGTTATGTTGGCAGAAGAGACCATTCCTGGAGAAGGATCTCATGCTTGGTAAAACAGAGGAGTAGCAAAAAAGGGGAAGACCCTCAATGAGATGGATTAACACTGTGGGTGTGTTGATGGGCTCAAGCAGGGCAAAGATTGTGAGAGTGGTGAATGAGTGGGCAGTGTCTCATTCTGTTGTACATAGGGTCACTATGAGTCAGAACTGGCACAACAGTACCTAACAATAATAACCCTTATACTTATGCCAAGACAAACTCTTAGGCCAGGGCAAATTGAAATATATGGTCACCTTAATTTTGACTGAATGATCAGACTGATGAGAATATGAACATACATAGTTAACTGGGCAAAAAGAAAAAGTGACTATCTGCTCAAGGATACATGAATAAGCATTCTAAAGCAAATGCTTTAGAATGCTTATTCATGTATTCCTAATACTTATTGCACTGCACAGAGTAGATACTCAATATTTATTTAATGAATATAACATTTCAAAAGGACTTCAGTGTATTCATTCATTTCTTTCTTCAACAAACTTGAGTACATTTTATATGCCAATCACAATTCTAGGTACTAGAGAAGGTCCAGATGTGAGCACGATAAGGACCCTGCTATTGATGTGTTTTCATTCTTGACAAAAGGAATCAGACAATACATAAGTAAGTAAATATTAATTTCTGATAAGGATAAGTGATATAGAAGAAATAAAACAGAGTGGTACCTGGGAAAGGGAGGCATTTTCAGATGGCATGATGAGGGAAAAGGGGAGGAGAGTTGGCATTGGAGCTGAAACTGAGTCACCCAAAGACTGAGAGGAGCTTCTCACAGCAAAGGCCAATTCTCTGCTACTCTGCACTGCCTTCCAGCTCACAGTGTGACCCATGGTGTCATCCATCCTCAGTACTTGTCTTAGTTAATTCATGCTGTTATAACAGAAACACCACAAGTGGATGGTTTCAACAAATAGAAAGTTATTTTCTCAAAGTTTGTTGTTATGTGCTGTCGAGTCGGACCCAACTCATAGCAACCCTTCCTTGGATTTCCTAGGCAGTATCACTACAGAGGTAGATTCCCCCATCTTCCTTCCGAGGAGTGGCTGGTGGGTTTGAACCTCCACCCTTCTGGCTAGCAGTCAAGTGCCTTAGGCACTACGCTACCAGAGCTCTCAAAGTTTAGGAAGAGGCTAAAAGTTTGAATTCAGGATGTAGCTCTAGGCTTTCTCTCTCTGTTGGCTCTGCAAGAAGGTCCTTGTATCTTTTTGGCTTCCGTTTCTTGGTTCCTTGAAGATCTTCAGGAGGGTCGGCATCCATGTTCCTACAACTGTTTTCACTTGATTGCTTAATCTACTCTTTTATATCTCAAAAGAGGTTGATTTAAGACACAACCTATATTAATACTGTCTCATTAACATAACAAAGACAACCCATTCCCAAATAGGATTATAATCACAGGTAAAGGAGTTAGAATTTAAAACACATATTTTTTGGGGAAACAACTCAATCCATGACAGTACTCCAGGAGCTGCCTGTTGACCAAACGTGAGGAGCATGGGGAGCTGCCAAATTGGTTGAAGACAGAAGTGTAAACCCAGGCACAGAGTGAGAGCCTTGAAATGGTATAGATTTGTTCATCCTGGGATTGAGAGTGGGCACAAGGGAGGGGTTTCACAGAGGAAAGAGAATTGAGAGAAGGATTTAGGATGAAGGAACAGAGCAATGGTTCGAAGCTTGGGACTGGACTTTGGGATCAGGCCTTGGGTTGGAATCCTGCCTCTGTGGATTATCACCAACTTTGCATCCTTGAGCAGATAGTCTTTGTGAGACTCAGCATCTGTAAGACTGGGATGATAGTAACAGTATCCCAATATGTATTTAAGGATGAGCACAACCTCTGAGAAATAGTAAAAAAAAAAAAATGCCATCAAGTCAGTTATGACTCATGGCAACCCTATATGACAGAGTCGAACTGCCCCACAGAATTTCCAAGGGTGTAAATCTTCATGCAAACAGAAGGCTTCATCTTTCTCTCAGCAACTGGTGGGTTTGAACTGCTGACCTTTAGGTTGGTTAGCAGCCAAATGCTTTAACCACTACAACACCAGAGCTAGTTAAGTGCTCAGTAACTATTTATTATTATTAAATAGTGAAGGAAAACAGTAATCATTTTAATATGTTAAGGAAAACAAAAAAAAAAAATTAATAAATAAATGAGTATTTATTTTAAAAGAAATTTTACTGGTTTTACAAATACTTTATTTTAATGGCACTAGTACAAACAGTGTCCATTTAAAACCCATATCCCAGGCCAGATATTACAAATAAAACCAAAAAAGAGCAGTGATCTGTTGTATACACTTCTGCATGACTAACTTTATTAACTGCTAATGAAAATTAGGACTGGGGTTTTCTGGCAATAATTTTATTTTCATCTTAAAATGCTTTGTCTCTTCAGTGAAGCCATCTTTGGAGTCAATTATTACTCTCACGATCTGTCATCATGACTCCAACCTGATATTCCTCTTCTTCTTGTTGAGACCCTTAGATTTCAAAAGTAGCTTCAAGTTAAGGAAAGGTTATTTTTCCACAGTTCAGTTCTCTGAAAACCTTCTATCTCCCACTGTTCATGAGTCAGTTCTGACTCATGGGGATCTCACGTGTGTCAAAGTCGAACTGTGATCCATAGGGTTTTCAATGGCTAACTTTGTGACAGTAGATCCCTAGGCCTTTCTTCCAAGGTGCCTCTGGATGGATTAGAACCACCAACCTTTTGGTCAGGAGCTGAGCACTGACCTGTTTGCACCCCACGGGGACTCCTGTGTTAAGGAAGACAGAGATAAATAAGTTGTCAGCTTTTCTCTTCAGGAATCTCTTGTGCACTCACTGTAATGGGAGTTCTCAAATATGCCCCTGCTGAACGCTAAGATCTCTGAAGGCTTGACTGAGGTGTTCTGCCAGGAAACCAAATAATAGTAATTTTTTTTTTAATTCTCAGAAAAAGAAAGCATTAGCTTAATATTACTTCCCCACCACCACCACCACAAAGTGTTCTTCCTGGTTCTATTTTTCTTAAATTTTGGACATCTGCTGCCTAAAGAACTGGCAGATGAAAATAAAATAAATAAATGAACAAGCAACAGACAAATATTACCAGAAAAACTCAGAAAACAGCTGATCAAGTGCAGGCCAACTGCTTGTTCTTTTCATGGACATGTGTGTTCAAGGTTGTGGCTTTTAAATTGTACACAGATTGTCGCACTGTCTGGAAGTAAAATGGTTCCCAGTTCAAATGCTGGGATTAAATATATCAGTATTTCATGGTGTTCCTCAAAGAGTGTCATGCTTTCCAGATGCTCTATCTTCTACATGAGTTGAGAATCATTCTATGGCAAAGCGCAAAGCCCTTCACAGAGAGCTTCTAATTCATCCTCCCACTTTCTCAGAAACTGGAAAGTGGATCGTGGAGGAGGTGCAAGAGTGCCAGAAAAAAATAAATAGGGAAAGAGACTAAGATATTGTTATCTCTTTGAAGAAGAAAATGAAACCCAAGAGATGGTCAATGATTTTCCCAAAGTTACTTGGGAAGTTGACAAAGATATGAAGACCAAGAATGATGTCCCAGGGACTAACAGTTCCTACAGGTCTCTGCTGTGTTCACTGATAATGAACAGTGTAATATAGAAACAACATATTTTGAAATTTTTCACCCCAGGGGCTCAGTAACTAAAAAGGTCTCAGTGTAGCAGGCAAAAAGTGTCTGGTCCTTTTAATGGATGGTGCCTCAGGTTGCCACTGATTCTCCATGGCACTCTGCAGGTCTACCCTGCCATGACATCTTTGATTACACTAGAAAGTCCTTTGTGCCTCTTATGACTGATGCCCAGCTCAACTGTCACTTATCCTATGAAGTCTTTAATTGGAATCTTTCTCAGCTCCAACCATGTTTAGTGATAGAGTGTACCTGTATCCTAGAGGTTAAGATCCACATGTGAAACACCTTAGCATGCTCTGAATTTATGTTCTATTGCTACCAAAACAATTGACATAAACTTAGTGACTAAACACAATTTAATTTATTACCTTACAGTTCTGTAAGTCAGCGGTGTAATACCGGTCCACTCGATTAAAATAAAAGCCCCAGCCTGTGTTTCTGAATGGTCTAGGTGTGTTCTGTCTCCTCGTGCCCCCATATTTTGGAGCATGGCCCACTTCTTCTATCTTCAAAGACCACCACATAGCATCTCTCCGACCTTGCTTTATTGTCACATATCTTCTTTTCTGAACACAGACAGAAAAGGATTCTGCTTTTAAGGACGCTTGTCATTAAAATGGGCAACTGAAATGATCCTGGACAATCTCCCATTTCAAGGTCCTTAATTTAATCACATATGCAATGTCCTTCTTCCATGTAAGGTAATATATTTACTAGTTCTGGGGATTAGGATAAGGGCATCACTGAGGAAACATTATACTGACTGCCACAATCCACCCTCTGGCCCACAAAGATTTGTGTCTGTCCCATATGCAAAATACATTCACCTCATCCCAAAGTCTACAGAAGTCTTAACACAATGCAAGATCAACTCAAAGTTTGAAACCTCATCTAAATCAACTCAGCTCAAAAGTCTCAAATTTCAGCATCCAAATCACCCAAATTAGGTGTGGGTAAGGCTTTCGGTATCATCCATCATGGGGCACATTTTGTCTCCAACTTCTAGAAGCCATCCACTTTCCTTGGCTTGTGGATCCCTGCCTCTATCTTCACAGCCAGAAATGTCTTCTCTCTGTGACCCTTCTCCAAGTGCCATATATCTCTGATTAAAGAAGGTAAAACTTCCTCACTTTTAAAGCCTTGGTGATTAGATTGGACTCACCCAGATAATCCAGAAACATTCCCCTGTCTCATGATTCTTAATCTTAATCACAGCTTCAAAGTCCCTTTTGCTCTGTGAGGTTACATATTCACAAGTTCTAAGGATTAGGACATGGACATCTTTTGAGGACTGTTATTTCTGCCTACCACATGCTGACTACACATTTCCAAGATTTGAAACATGCAGCGTGATTGGAATATTGATTGGCAAGGAGGTGTTCCTCAGGTAAGCACAGATGCTCTTTGTTTGAGCATGCTGTGAAGGGACTTACTAGGTGATGATTCTGTGTCAAATACAGAGCACAGTGCTTTGTATATGTAGGAGTATGAATTTTAACATACAAACTATGTATGCAAAAATGGAACTTTCTGTCTCTGTAATTAGCTCTCAAACCCCTGCTTTCATTAATTGCAGGACATTTAAGATTTACAATGCAAGAAAATCTGTCACTTCCAAGGGTCTTTCTGCATGTGTTTTAGGCAGTCATTTTAAGATTCTCCTGCTCCTTCTCCCTCTCTTCCTCCTCTTTTCTATCTTCTTAGAGCTGTGTGAGTTGCATAGGGCCTTCCTTAGCAAGAAGACATCTGGCCCGTGGTCATTAACCATCATGCACATAGTCTCTGCTAAAATGTGACTTTATGGTTCTCTGCTAACACCTATGATCCTAACATGGCCTCAAGTCCTCAGGTCTACGTACCCTGCCTCTATCTGACCCCAATTCTAGACCTTGCTTTAGGTCTACTGACTGTTTCTCGGCATTTGTGAACTCTCTTTTATGTTCTCCTTATCCTAATCACAGAGAAGAGACTCTAGGAGCCTGCCTCACTCAGTCATTGGCCTTGTCCTACTTCAGCACCATAGTTTAGACAGGGCTACTTATAAAATTTACCTAAGAAGGTGAAGGACATGTCCCATGTGTTCCTAAGGTCCCCTGAAACTTAGCAAAGGTTTTCTTTTATTCCCCCCACCTTAATCCAAATAGATTAATCCCTGGGATTGGGCTCAAAGGGCCTTTAGGAATGAATATCCACTATTGTTCAACTCACTTGCTTTCCTCTCTCATTTTCCCCCTGCCACAACCTTAGGTATATTTATCATAGCTAGAGAGGTAAACTGTTCTTATACCCTCCTACAATCATATACTCTGAATGTGTCTGTGGTACAAAATCTATGCTTCATGACTCCTCTGAGCTCTTTGAGTTTTGACACTGAAAGCCAGGGGTTTAACCTAGAAGAAACCCACTACTCTGAAAAAGCCTTGGGCTTTGAGACTGCAATTTTTCAGCTATTCATCTGACTTCTTCATTCCAGTCAGTGTGTTTAGGAAATGCTTACTGTTTCCTGAATGGTAGAAGAACTGTGGTGAGCAGAGAGAGCATTACATCAGTTAATATTCAGAATATCATACCTGAAAATATAATATATGGAAAAAAATACGTGATTCAATCGTCTTGATAAGTCTTAAGGCAGAGAGTATTACTGCAGTTTTACAGATGAAGAAACAGAGATGCAAAGCTTGATAGCTTCCCAAATCACACAGTTTACTGAAGGGGCAATGTGTATATTCAAAACTTGGCCTAATTTAAAAAATGGTAGACAATATCAAATGTCCAGAAAATGTCCAAACCAGATGATCCTGCTGACACTCAAGTTCCAAATTTGTCAAATGAAGATGTGATTCACAATCCCTCATCTACAATTCCAAAATCCAGAAAGTTCTGAAAGCTAAGTGTTGTTGTTTTTGTCGTTGCTTGCAAATTTGGTGACAAAACAAGGTTTGAATTGACATTTGATGCCAGTTTTGTGTGTACCAGTCACATGTCCACAGGTATATTTCTGTTACATTGTGTGTTTTTTTGGTGACTGTTAATTGCACTGTTAATTGCCACAAAATAAAAGTTGAAGATACCTCCATGAATAATAGAGAAAAAGAAGAAAAAAAAATATTTTGATATTATAAATATCAAAGAAGGGGGAGTTATTGCAGAAATTGGATTATGGTTTGTCTGTGAGATAACTTACTAAAGAATATAATGTGGGAATCACTGCCGTGTAAAACTTAGTAAAACACAAAGATGACAAAGTATTGATGTTTTACAATGACCATAACAATCAACAACTACATAAAAGTGAATGAAACATTGCATTGGACACACATTGAAGATCTTGACTTTGGGTTTATTAGATTAGAAGAATATAAACATGCCATTGACCAGTTTGTTAATCATGCAAGCAGTTAGGCTATTCCATAAAGAAGTGAACAGTGAAGATGAGTGTGAAGATTCAGAAAGCTGGCAGCAGAAACCTAACTAGTGTCATGGTGTAAGCTACTTGAAAATCTGTGGTAAAAAAGCTTCTGCTGATTATGAAGCAACTGAGAATTACACATATAAATCTGCTAAGATCACGTTCAATGAAAACTTAATCCTGAACAAATTTGCAAATGGTAATAGAACAGCTGTATACATGCCATGTTCCTAGAAAAGTCTTAGCAGCAGCTGAAGAGAGGATGCCAGCAGGCTTTAAGGACACTAAGGCCAGAAGGACTGTTTTCAGATGCACCATTTCTACAGGAGACACTAAGTTGACAGTGAATGGAGAGAAGCAACCTCCACGAGGTTTAAATGACATCTGCAACTTACCTGTCATTACGATACAAACAAGAAAGTGTCGGTAAACAGAAAAATATTTTCTGACCCACTTCGTACCAATGGCTTAAGTTTCTTGTTGGCAAAATAAACAAGGGGAAACAATGTTGAATTATATTGTCTCTGGACACTGTTCCACATGTCTCCCTCCTGAGCCTCTCAGGGAAAATGTTTTCAGTATTTACTTCCCCCCTTGGCATTACATCTGTAACACAACCTCATTAACCAAAAAATCTTACACTCAATGGAGAGTAAGCATAAATCCCTCCCATTTAACCGCATGTTTCATGCAGCTATCAGAGACCTAGGAATTTCACATGCAAAAGATGGACAATGGATAAGGAAGACCAAAGAAGAATTGATGCCTCTGAATTATGGTGTTGGCAAAGAATATTGAATATACCATGTACCACCAGAAAATGAACAAGGCTGGCTCAGAAGAAGTGCAGCCAGAAGGTTCCCTAGAAGCAGGGATAGCAGGACTTTGTCTCCTGTACTTTGGACATGTCATCAGGAGGAGCCAGTTCCTGGAGAAGGACATCATTCTTGATGAAGTAGAGGGTCAGCAAAATAGAGGAAGACTATCAACGAGATGAATTGACACATGGTTGCAACAATGAGCTCAACCATGGCAACAGCTGTGAGGATGGACAGGACCATGAAGTGTTTCGTACATGAGGTTGCTGTGAGTTGGAACTGACTTGATGGCACCAAAAAGAACAACAGGAATTTTGAATTCACTGAAATAGTCAAGTTTTTCTTGTTGTTGTTGTTACGTGCCATCGAGTCGGACCAACTCATAGTGACCCCTCCTAGGGTTTCCAAGGCGGTATCACTATGGAAGTAGACTGCCCAACATTCCTTACGAGGAGTGGCTGGTAGGTTTGAACTGTCAGCCTTCTGATTAGCAGTCAAATGCCTTAGGCACTATACTACCAGAGCTCCTAGGACTTCATTTCTACTTTACCTAATGTTTGGAATACTCATCTATACATCAACATAGACAAACGGTTGTCACAGTCTTTGAACTAGAGAGATGTTTGAAAATTAACCTGCAGATGAAAATTATGAAAGTTCTATCAATAATGAAAATAAGACTGTGACAAACCTCACAGGTGACACCAAACCTTCATCAGCCAAACTTGTAAGTAAATAAGTTGGAAGGAGGCACTCTGGAGGAAGTGCTGAATACTGACAGTGAAGCATCTACTGTGCCCTCCTGCCGTGATGAGAAAATTGTGGGAATGGTGTTGAATTCAGGTCAGCATGAGCTCAGTAGCAATAATGATAATGACGAGATGCCCCCACAGATGACAAATGAACAAGGAACCCAGGAGTAAGGCCACAGCTCAGCAGGGTATGGAGAATTTTCTATCCCTACTCCCTATCCTTCTCCATTGACTGGAGAGCTCAGGAAGATATGCACAGACTTGATGAGACTGGATTTTGATCTTGTGCGTAATTTGCAGATTTCATTTAAGATCTGAATTGTCCCTATTGACTTATTTCTACAATTTTACAAGATGTACCTGCAAGATGATGTCAGGGCATATGAGGTGTAGAATGAGTAGAAATTAGGGTATGGAATATTCCTCTGGTAAGTATCTGGAGAGGAATGTAGCAGAGAGGCAGGGGCACAGGATCTCGAGCCATACTGTGTGAGTTCAAATCCTGGCTTCACCACTTGCTAGCTCAGTGTCCTTATGCAAGTTATTTTGCCTCTCTGCACCTCATTTCCTTCCTTGTAAAATGAGGGTAATGGTAGAGGCAATCTCATTGTGGTGTTGTAAGAGCTGACAAGTTAACATGCTTACACCACTTAGATAGTGCAGTGTCCAGTCCATAATGGACTGTCTGAGAAGTGGTAGAGAGTATGTTTACCCCATGATATTATCCCATGAGCATGATATTGAGGTAAGTGCTTCACACATGGGAAAGAGTACAATAATATTGAAGTAATGAACGAATAAATAAATGACCTATATTTTTTCTCCAGACACTATCTTTAGCTTTACTTTCAATGATTACCAATAGGCAAGCTAACCCTCCATTCTATTCCTCCCTCTATGTTCTTCTCTGCATCAGTGGCCATGAACATAACCCAAGAGTAGTCTGCATAAAAGGTGTTTTCAAATGATAATGCCTACAATTAGTGCACCCACTGCTATTGAGTAGATTTGGACTCATAGCAACCGAGTAGAACTGTAGGACAGACTAGAACTGCCTAAGAGGGTTTCCAAGGCTGTAAATCTTTACAGGTGTGGGAACAGACTGCCACAGCTTATTCCCACGTAGCAGTGGGTGGCTTCGAACCACTGACCTTTTGGTTAGTAGCCAAATGCTTCAACCACTGCGCCACTAGGACTCCTACAATTAGTGTAGGGGCATGGACTTGGACACTTACCAATGTTCCTGATAGGAGGATAGATTAACAGAGGAGTTGCTCTTCTCAGAATTATCCTATAAAATAATCAGAAACATACAAGGACTGACATAAAGGTCAGTGACTGCCTCTACATATTATGAGAAACTGGACCAATCTGAATCCCGAGGACTGCTCTTTACTTAACACCAAGACGTCAAGGAGTCCCCAGATGGAGCAAACAGTTAACACGCTCGGCTGCCAACCAGAAAGTTTGAGTTCACCCAGAGGTCCCTCAGAAGAAAGGTCTGGAAATCAATCTGCTTTTTAAAAATCAGCCACTGGAAACCCTATGGAGCACAATTCTACTCTGACACACACATGAGTATTTCACCGTGAGTCCTGGTCACCATGAGTTAGAATCAACTTGATGGCAACTCATTTCCACTTTAAGGAGCTTGGCAGTGCCTAAGGCATCTGACTGCTAACCAGAAAGTTGGTGGTTCAAACCCACCAGCCACTCCATGGAAGCAAGACTGGGCAATCTACTTCTGTAAAAATTTACCACCTCAGAAACCCAATGGGGGTCACGATGAGTCAGAATCAACTCAGTGGCAGTGGGCTTAGCTTGGTTTTTGGTTTCCACTTTGCCCAGTGCCTCCAGCATGGCTGTCATTCCTTATAGTTCAGCTTCCTCCAGGAAGTCACCCCCATCTTTGGCTCCACTCTAACTTGGCTGCCCCCCCTTCAAGATCCCATTTCCCCACCAGGTGCTACCAGTGCCTGGGTTCTAGTCAGACTCTGTCTTCCCTTTGTCAGCCTGAGGGTGATGGCGACTCCCTGCAAACCTTGAGTTGGCTTGCCTTCCGTCTGTCCATTCTCCACACACTTCCCTAACTAGTTTCCTACAGTGAGCTGCTACCTGGCCTGGTCCTCTTTTCCTGCCTGGATACAGATGGAAATGAGGCCCATGGAGTTCTGACACATATTCTCCCAGAAATCAAACAACTGATGACAAAGGAGAGGCAGTGGGCTAGGAGTCCAGAGGCTGGGTTTGAGATGCTGAGCACAAACCCACTGCTGTGGCTTTGAACACATTTCCCCTCTCTGGGCCTCCCTTTCCTCATCTAGAAAAGGGGCATCCTGATACCTCTCTGTCCTTTGAGGCTTTCGTTTCCAGTCACTGGTCTCCAGTTTCCGGGAGCATCACTGCATCCTAGCAAACAGTACCTGCTCTGCCCTCGTTAGCCTCTAGGGGGTGCTCACCTTCCGCATCCACCCGGAAGGTGCAGGACAGCAGTGCCTCGGGCTCCTGGAGTCAGGTAGCCGTGCAAAGAGCGCCTATTCACCTTGAGAATGAGCCCTCCCAGCTGGTGACGGAAACTGTGATGGCGCATGGAAGCTGATCGTTGGCACCCCCCTTCCACAGGCAACTATGGCACTGGGCCCTAGATTCGCCTCTGCCTGGAGCCTATACTCCCCTTGCGTCAGAGTCTTTCTGCCCCGGGCGCCCACTCACCCTCTCCCTAACTGCCCTCCATTCCCCTGAGGGAAGTGGTTCTTTACCTGGATGCTGCTCGTGTGCACAGATTTTTCCCATCTCCTTGCTGTGGGCCTTGAAACGAATCACATGTATGATTATTCACCACTCCTGTGAACGGTTGGGGCCAGTGAGTGAGCCCTGAAGAGTTTTCACTCGGAATACAACTAATTTTGGTTATGATAATTTGCAGAAATTTTAATTAGCTCTCTAGTGCCCCCTCAAGAATATACTAACTGGATTATCACAGTCAGCTACCCGTTCCCGATGCCACACACATGCATGTCCAGCAGACATCTTGATTAACATGCGGCTTCTGTCCGCAGCACTAAAAGAACAACTTTGATGTCACCCGGAAGCTCCGTAGCATCATCCCGCTTCCTTGGAGGCAGGCGCAGCCGCCCAAAGAGGCCTGAGTGTCCATGCACCAGCCTGGAGGAGACCCTCCCTGAGAGGAAAGAGTCTTGATCTTTTCTTAACCCATGCCGTTTTTTGTATAAACAAAGACCTCTGTGTTCCTTCTAAATCTGACGTTTCAAATTAAACAAAGTGGGTAAAGCTAATGCATGGATATCGGGTTTTTTCCATAAAATCCAGACAAGAGTCATATGCTTTTTCAAATGTGGCTATCCCTACCCCTCAGGAATTGTCATCGATCTCCCCAGGGTGACCTCATTACCCTTAGCCCTGCCCTGTTCAGAATCACTAATCCAGAAGGGAGGAGACTTACCAGAGTCTTTCAGCATAAAAGATAAACGCTCTTGATTACAGATGCAACAGGAGCTACCAGGCCACAGAGGAAACTCAGGATTTGGTAGTGGACAGGTCTGCATCTAAGTCCCAACCCTGTCTACTCTTAAGGACCTATCTTACCTCTGCAAAGCTGTCCAAGCCCTCTCATCCCAGTTTTCAAATTTCTGAAATTGTTGTTGTTGTTATGTGCCATGGAGTCAGACCCAACTCATAGCAACCCCTCCTTGGGTTTCCGAGGTGGTATCACTACAGAAGTAGATTGCCCAACCTTCCTTCCGAGGAGTGGCTGGTGGAATAGGAAAATGAGAAACATCTGGTTCACTGGAAAGATAGGAACCTTAGGGAGCAGTGAGTTTTTGTTGGTGGGGGAGGAACAACTCACAAAGGAGAGAGAGGAGAGTTGCACAACTCAGACAATATAATCATAGCCACAGAATTGACACGTTGAATGAAACTGTTGAATTGGTGTCTATTTTGCTATGTATAATCTCCACAGCAACAAATGCTCCCACTTCACAGATTTTATTGTGTGGGTTAGAAGAGATGTTTGAACAGATGCATGAGCTAGCCCTGCAGCAAGGCTTTTCTACATATGGGCTCTGTGTTAAATTATACACAAGCTCATGCCATCCTTACAGTACACTATAAAATAGTTACTGCTATCATCCCCACTTCACAGAAGGGGACACTGAGGCTTCAAGAAGTTAAGTCTCTTGCCCAAAGTTATATAGCTGTTAAATGACAGAAAAGGGACCCAAACCCAGTTCAGTCTGCTGCCATGAATAGTGCTCTGGCCATTACGTTATATGCCTCCCAGCACGCCTGTTAGTTTCCTACCCTTCGTCAGTAATACTAACTACTTAAACTAAGACCCAACCCTGTATCATTAGTTTTGTGAGGGCAGGGAGATTGGTCTTGTTCACTATTTTAACTGCAGTGTTTAGAACTGTGTCTCACAGAATTGGTACTCCCAAACACTGGTGGAATAAATAAATGAATGAGTGAAGGAGTTAACAAAAGAATGAAGCAACAATGAATATGAATTAATATAGGACATTGATTTTAAACCTTTTCACCAGCAGGGATTTCTTTTATTAATTTCTTCCCGTGGGCCTTGTGCTTTAATAAATTTGTCTTCCAAGCTGAGACTAGTAACAAATTGGTTTTTCCCATGTTTAATTAATCAAAGACAGATAAATTGCTAACCGTATGTATAATCAACATGAAATACCTATCCACGCTGCCCAGCCTGAGTTGTTTAATTCCAGGCTAAAGCAAGTACAACGACCTGGTGGCTTAGGTGCCCTTATTGCAGGCAAATGGGCAATTGTTCCCAAGATTGCCAAATTCTTAAACAAGCTTATAAACTGGTAAGCATGAGGGGATTGCACTTCCCAAGTGTGACCCACTTCATACACAGAGCAGCGTCTCAAGGAAGCCTTGTGTTCTGATGTCAGCAACGAAGGAAACACTCACATTTGGTCGAGAGCCTCTTTGAAAATCCATTAAATCTCCCAGATTCAAGTTTTGCACACACAGACTTGTACAGTCATAAGGAGGAGTGATTACCCATAAGCAAAGTAAGCATAGACTTACTCATGCTTACTTACTAATCTGCAGAGAAAAATTTCACATGAAAAGGTGAAAAACATGTAAAACTGCTCACTACAGATCAGGAAGTAGCGCCTGCTTCCCTTGTTTGCTAGGTCCTCCGTCCCTGTCCAGGATTATAATTTGGAAAAGAGGCTTTGATTCTGTAGGAAGGTGCTAAGGGGTTGGGACAAAGATAGATGGCAGCTGTACCTAGAAGGAGAATCGCTGATGGAGGGAAAAAGTGTGAAATTGTTCACTACAGATTATTAGTGAGAAAAAGTAAACCTGCGCTTGCCTTTCTTATGGGATAATCCACCTCTGGCACAAGTGTCTATCAATTTGCTGTATTGCACAACAAATAAACAGATAGAGAGAAAGATAGATCAATAGATGATAGATAGATAAAACTCACTGCCATACATATGAGTTGAACATTTACCTGAGGTAGATACACTCCTTGGAGAGAACAATCATTGAGAAAGAAGGGCTGCTTATGCACAGGGAGACACCTCAGGGGGCAGGAGTCCATGGAGGGATGGACACTGGGAAGGGGTGGCTATGAGGAGGAAGCGGGAAGGGAGCTGTTGCATTGTGGTAAATTGTGGTCAATGTCATGAGACAAAGTATATGTGAACTGCTGTATGGAAAGTGAATTTGCTCTGTAAATCTTCACCCAAATCACAATATAAATAAATAAATAAATAAAACTAAACCAAAAAAAAAAATTAATAAAACCTCACTGCCGTAGAGTCGGATCTGTTTGTGTCTCCTCCTTGGGTTTCAGAGGTGGTATCACTATGGAAGTAGATAGCTCAACCTTCCTTCCGAGGAGTGGCTGGTGGGTTTAAATCTCTAGCCTTCTGGTTAGCAGTCAAATGCCTTAAGCACTACACCACCAGAGCTCCTAATATGCAGTATATAATCAAGTGTACTTGATATGGTTCTCTGTAATTGAAATCCAATATAGGAGCTAAGATACAGCTCCACTGTATTATACATATGTACAAAATCATACACATAATAAATATTTAGGTTTTAAAAAATTACTAAATAAACACCACTCTACCACCAAGCAGCTTTAAGAAGTAGAACATTACCTGTACTAAATGTGAGTGATCAACATGGTGGCATAGAAGAAGAGGAAGACAGAGAGAGGAGCATAGGAGGTATAGATAGCAAAGATGAACCCTTTTGCACATACAGTATTGTATTGTCAGTGATGGCAAACACTTATCTATGGATGGACAGACAGGTGGACAGGTTGAATGATCATGTATAACTATGCAGGGAGGAGTATGCCCATGACTATGTATAGTGTTGGCAGACGATGTTTCTACAAGTGTATGTTCTGTAAGAATGTCTATGTATATAGTAGTGCTGCCAAGGGACAAGGTTGTAGTCACTTCTTGGCCACAGCAAGCAACCCAGAGGGAGCAAGCAGGTGGACCTGTGGGCTCGGGACCATGGTCGCAGGGGACATCAAGCTCAATTGGCATAAGATAGTACACAAAAATATCATTCTACATCCTACTTTGGTGAGTAGCAACTGGGATCTTAAAAGCTCACAAGCAGCCATCTCAATCCAACAATAGATCTCTCCTCATCCAGAGCAAAGAAGAACAAAGAAAACCAAAGACGCATGGAAACAATTAGTCCATGAGACTGGTACACCATGTGATCCTTAGCCTATATGACTATGAGACCAGAAGAACTAGATGGTGCCTGGCTACCACTGTCAACTGCTCAGAGGGGGATCTACAAGGAGATACTGGATAGAGTGGGAGAATAATGTGGAACAAAACTCAAAATCATGAAAAAAAAGGAAAAAAAGGAACCAGGTTTGCTGGTCTGATAGACCCTGATGGAATGCCTGAGATGGAATCTCTATGGCCTCTAGCTGCCCTTCAGGTCTGAAATTGAACCCACTCCTGTGCCTGTCAGCCAAATAAAAGGCAGACATATGAGCTGACCATTTACATTAAGCAGATACACTCCTTGGAGGGATTAATCATGGGAGAATAGAAGGGCAGTGTAGATAGCTCAGGGGGCAGGAGGGTATGGGAGGGAAGGACACAGGAAAGAGGCAACTATGGGGAGGAAGAGAGCTGTTACATTGTGGGAAATTGCAGTCAATGGCATCAGACCAAATGTGTATGAAATGCCGTATGGAAAATGAATTTGCTCTGTAAACTTTCACCCAAGTCACAATTTAAAAAAAAAAAAGAAAAGAAAAGAAAGAAATAGAACATTGCCAAGGGTTTTGCATTTCCGTGCTAGTCCTCCCTGCTACATTTCTCTGTTTATCCTCTCTTGCATTTTGCTTTGCTTTTCAGTGTTTCCACATATGCTCACGTTACTGAACAATATATTGTTTAGTTTTGTTTTTATTTTGAGCTTTATATAAATGATATCATATGGCATGGATTCTTGCATGATTTCATTTTTGCCTAGCATTATGTTTGTGACTATATATATGCATGTGGCTATCATTAATTCATTTCCACTGCTCTGTAGAAAGTGAAACAAAGATGAGGCAGTCTGCTTCTGTAAAGAGTTGGAAACTTTATGGTGCAGTTCTACTCTGTCCTACGGAGTCACTATGAGGCAGAATTAACTCAACAGCAATGGGTTATAGACAGTAAATTTTCAAATTAAGATGATCTTTTCATAATGTTAGTTACTTTATCTAATTTAATCATGTGATACAAATGCAAGGAGCCTTTGTGATACAAAACAGTTAAGCACTCAGCTGCTAAGGGAAGGTTTGTGGTCCAAACCCACCCAGAGGCCCCACAAGAGAAACATCTGGCGATCTGCTCAATGACAACAGTACAAGTACAACAACAGTACAAGTGCGTCAAGTAGATAACTGACACTAACTGCTGCAACAAACAAGCCAAGTTCAAGTGGCATAAGAAAAGGAAGCTCTGTTTTTCTGCTCACGGCACAGTCCAGTGTGAGTGTGCAGCTCTACTGGGCCGCTGCCCTCCAATGAGTAACCCAGGAATCCAGGCTCCAAGATCTTCACCACTGGCCTTCTGAGTCCGTTCAAGGAGAAGAGAATAAGGAAAACTGCTGAGGATGCAGGGGAGACTGAGCCGCACCTCCTGCATGGCCAGTAACAGGAGACGGAGTTAGCAAACACCTACATGGTCTTGGTCACACTAAAAACAATATAAAAATACTCATTGGATTTACCATATTTTTTGTACATAACATGCCCATGGACATAGCGCACACATGCATATGGCACATGGAAAACTAACACACAAGGGGGTTGACTGGTTTGCAAAAACTGTATAGTATGCTCATTTGCATAGAAGTAGGATAGGCTTAAAGACTTTAAAAGTTACCTAAACTAACTCTCTTTATTTTTCCATTTTGTTATTTCATTTTTAACACCAATCATTTACCAGGTAGATCTGGTGGTACAGCAGTTAAGGCATTTGGCTGCTAACCCAAAAGGTCAGTGGTTCAAATCCACCAGTCGCTCCATGGAAGAAAGATGAGGCGGTCTGCTTCTGTAAAGATTTCCAGCCTTGGAAACCCAATGGGGTCACTATGAGTTGGAATGGACTTGAGGGCAGAGAGTTTGGTTTGGTTTGGACTAACCTGAAGGCTGGTGCTTAGAACCCACCCACTGGCACCGCAGAGAGAAGGCCAGGAGATGTGCTTCTGTAAAGACTGTTGTTGTGGGATCCGACCCACACAGGCCCTATGTACAGCAGAACAGAATGCTGCCATCCTCACATCCTGGCTGTGCTTGAGCCCATCGTTGCAGCCACTGTGTCAATCCATTTTATGGAGAGTCTTCCCTTTTTTCGCTGACCCTCCACTTTACCAAGCAGATTTGTTTGTTGTTCTGGCAGTCCATGGTATTTTCAGTATTCTTCTCCACATCACTACTCAAAGACATCAGCTTTTCTTCATTCTTCTTTATTCTGTCCAGCTTTCACATCCATACAAGCCTATTAAAAATATCATGGCTTGGGTTAGGCACACTTAGGCTTCCAAGTGGCATCTTTGCTCTTTGACACTTCAAAGAGGTCTTTTGCAACAGATTAGCCCAATATAATATGTCATCCGATTTCTTGACTGCTGCTTCCATGAGCATTGATTGTGGATCCAAGTAAAATGACATCCTTGACAACTTCAATCCTTACTCCATTAACATGATGTTGTTTATTGGTCTAGTTGTGAGGATTTTTGTTTTCTTTATGTTGAGGTGTAATCCGCACTGAAGACTGCAGTCTTCGATCTTCATCAGTAAATGTTTCAAGTCTTCTTCACTTTAGTAAGCAAGGTTGTGTCATCTGCATGTCGCAGTTTGTTAATGAGTCTTCCTCCAATCCTGATGCCATGTTCTTCTTCATATAGTCCAGCTTCTCAGATTATTTGCTCGACATACAGATTGAATAAGTAAAGTGAAAGGACACACACCCTTTCTAATATTAAACCATGCAGTATCCCTTTTTCTGTTCAAACGACAGCCTCTTTGTCTATGTATACATTTCATATGAGCACAGTAAAGTGCTCTAGAATTCCCTACCTTTGCAATGATTATCCATAATTTGTTATGATCCACACAGTTGAATGTCTTTATATGGTCAATAAAACACAGGTAAACATCTTTCTGTGTTTCTTAGCTTTCAGCCAAGATCCATGTGACATCAGCAATGATATGCCTAGTTCCACATCTTCTTCTGAATCCAGCTTGATTTTCTGGATATTCTTTGTCAATATACTGCTGCAACAATTTTTGAATTATCTTCAGCAAAATTTTACTTGTGTGTGATATTAATGATATTGTTCAATAATTTCCACATTCTGTTGGATCACCTTTCTTTGGGATAGGCACAAATATGGGTGTCTTCCAGTTGGTTGGACAGGTAGCTCTCTTCCAAATTTCTTGGCGTAAACAAGTAAGCACCTCCAGGACTGCATCCTTTCATTGAAACGTCTCAATTCCTGGATTCTTATTTTTCATTGATTCCTTCAGTGCAGCTTGGACTTCTTCCTTCAATGCCATTTGTTCTTGATCATATGTTACCTCCTGAAATGGTTGAACATTGACCAATTCTTTTTCATGCAGTGACTCTGTGTATTCCTTCCATCCTCCTTTGATGCTTCCTGCAGCATTCAATGTTTTGCCCATAGAATCCTTCAGTATTGCAGTTTGAAGCTTGAGTTTTCAGTTCTTTCAGCTTGAGAAATGCCAAGCATCTTTTTCCCTTTTGGTTTTCTAATTCCAGGTCTTTGCACATTTCATTATAATACTTTGCTTTGACTTCTTGAGCTGCCCTTTGAAATCTTCTGTTCGGCTCTTTTATTTCATCATTTCTTCCATTCATTTGAATGGAGTTGCTCTCCATTCAAGAGCAAGTTTCAGAGTCACTTCTGAAATCCATTTTAGTCTTTTCTTCCTTTCCTGTCTTTTTAATGACCTTTTGCTTTCTTCATGTATGATGTCCTTGATGCCATCCCACAACTCATCTGGTCTTCAGTCATTGTGTTCAAGATGTCATATTCTTCAGATGGTCTCTATATTCAGGTGGGATATAATCAAGGTCATATTTTGCCTCTCATGGACTTGATTTAATTTTCTTCAGCTTCAACTTGAACTTGCCTAGGCGCCATTGATGGTCTGTTCCACAATCAGCTTGTGGTCTTACTATTGAGCTTCTGCATCACCTCTTTCCACAGATATAGTCATTTTGATTCCTGTGTATTCCATCTGGTAAGGTCCATGTGTATAGTCTGTAAAGGTTAGAGTCATGAAAACCCTATGGAGAAGTTCTACTCTGTAACACATAACGTCACCATGAGTTCAAATTAACTTAATAGCAATGGGTTTGGTTTTTATTATTATAATATTTATTGTTGTTGTTGTTGTTGTTAATTGCCATTGAGTCAATTCTGACTCATGGTGAATCCCTGTGTGCAGAGTAGAACTGTGCTTCATAGGGGTTTCATGACCATGACCTTTCCGAAGCAGATTGCCAGGTCTGTCTTCTGTCTCTGAAGGAGCTCAAAGCACCAATCTTTCTGCTAGAAGCTGAATGCTTAGCGGTTTGCTCCGCCTCGAGATTTCAAGGAACTGCTTATTCTCTGCTTAAACACTTCCCAAGACAGGGAACCCACTGGCCCCAAAGAAGGAACTTCCATATTTTTACAACTTGGGCTTACTACTACTCATAATGCACATGTCAAGCAGTACCAAGTGGTGACAAGGATCAAGGTGTGTTTGTGCTTGTGCACAACTGAAGAGGCCTCCAGGTAACCTAAGTCCAGATTTGTTGAAGGGATCATCAATGCTGGAGTCCTCTATGATAATGACAGTAATTTCTTATCATGAACATAATACTCTGCTGTGACTTTTCTCTTTTTTCTTGTTCCAACAAATTGTCACATAGTGTTTTCCAAAGTTTGGATGCATTAGATGTCTCCAAATCTCAAAATAGTTAAGCCAGCTGGATTTTGCCTTTACCCAACTGTTTCACAGTTTTTCTCAGTACACTTACACACACATACACACTGAGAGCAATATATTATTTTGTAGCTGATGAAGATATTTTCAACTCTTTACTTTGTCAAGACTTCATAATACTTCCTATTTCTTGCAATCTACCATACACACATCATTCCTCTAACACAGATATTTCCATGGAGATTCATTTGATAATGTCAACAAACTCTGGAGGTAACAAGGATTTTTATAAAAACATAAGTGTCCACTTTAAGGCATGGCCCAGGTTTTCAAAAATGAATTTCTTCCCCAGAAAATAATATTGACACTTCTTCTCCACTGAAAAATACCTTGTACTCCAATAAATTCAAACTCTTGTACCTATCTCTTCTTTTGCCCCTGTGAGTTTGGAGTTTGACCATGAAATCATATAACTTGTTTGATTCTGTATCTACATATCTCCAGGAAAAATTCTAGGGTAACTACCTTCACTTCAAGGAGTCCTGGTGATGCAATGGTTAAACACTCAACTGCTAACTGAGAGGTTGGCAATTCAAACCCAGCAGCAGTGCCACGGGAGGAAAGATCTGGCAATCTACTCCCATAAAGCTCGTGTTGTGGTTGTTAGGTGCTGTCAAGTTGGTTCTGACTCATACCGACCCCAGGTACAACAGAACAAAACACTGCCATGTCCTGTAGCATCCCCCAAACATTGTTTTGTCCCAGCCACAGTGTCAATGCATCTCATCGAGGGGCTTCCTCTTTTTTGTGTCCCTCTACTTTACCAAGCATGATGTCCTCTCCAGGTCCTAGTCCCTCCTGATAACATAACCAAGGTCCATGAGATGAAGCTCTGCCATCTTTTCTTCTAAGGAGCATTCTGGCTATACTCATCCTATGACAAATTTATTCCTTTTTCTGGCAGTCCATGTTATGTTCAAAATTTTTTGTCAACCCCATAATTCAAATCATAAATTCTTTAGTCTTTCTTATTTCTTATTGTACAGCTTTCACATGCACATGAGATGATTGAAAATACCATGGCTTGCATCAGGTGCACCTTAGTCTCAAAGTGACATTGTTGCCTTTTAACATTTTCAAGAAGTCTTTTGCAGCAAATTTGTCCAACGTAATACATCATTTGATTCTTGACTACTGGTTCCATGGGTGTTGGTTGTGGATGCAAATAAAACAAAATCCTGGCAACTTCAATCTTTCCTCTATTTATGATTATGTTGCTTATTAGTCTAATTGTGAGGATTTTTGTTTTCTTTATGTTGAGGTGTAATCCATGGTGAAGGCTGTAATCCTTGATCTTCATCAATGGGGGTTCAAGTCTTTGTCATTTTCAGCAACAAGGTTGTGTCATCTGCATATCACAGGTTGTTAATGAGTCTTCCTCCAATCCTGATGCCATGTTCTTCGTATAGTCCAGCTTCTCAGATTATTCACTCAGCATATAGATTGACTAAGAATAATGAAAGGATATAACACTGATGCACACCCTTTCTGATATCAAACCATGCAGTATCTCCTTGTTCTGTTCCAACAACAGCCTCTTGGTCTATGTACATGTTCTTCATGAGCACAATTAAGTAAGTGTTCTGGAATTCCCATTCTTCTCAATGTTATCCACGATTTGTTATGATCCACACATTTGAGCATGTTTGTATAGTCAATAAAACACAAGTTAATATCTTTCTGGTATTCTCTGCTTTCAGCCAAGATCCATCTGCCATCAGTAATGGTATCCCTCACTCCACATTCTCTTCTGAATGTGGCTTGAATGTCTGGCAGTTCCCTGTTGATGTACTGCTGTAACCACGTTTGAATTATCTTCAGTCAAATTTTACTTGCATGTGATATTAATGAAATTGTTCAATAATTTTTGCATTTTGTTGGATTACCTTTCTTTGGAATGGGCATAAATACATATTTCTTCCAGTCGGTTGACCAGATAACTGTCTTCAAATCTCTTGGCATAGCTGAGTGAGCTCTTCCAGTGATGTAACTGTTGAAACATCTCGCTTGGCGTTTGGTCATTGCTGGAGACTTGTTCTTCACTGATACCTTCAGTGCAGCCTAAAAAACCCTTTGGGACAGTTCTACTCGGTTCGGTGGGATCACTACAGTCAGAATCAACTTGATCACAATGGGCAGTTATGTTTAGGCTGACCAAGCCCTTTGCTGTTGAGCCAATTCGGACTCATTGTGACCCCATGTTTTCAGAGTAGAACTGAGCTCCATAGGGTTTTCTTGGTTGTGTTCTGTAGCAGATAACTAGGCTTTTCTTCCAATGTGCCATTGAGTAGGTTGGAACCACCAACCTTAGGTTAGTAGTCAAGCACACATCATCTTCCCCACCCAGAGACCCATGTTCAGACCAGAGGGTGGCAATCTCTTTTTCAAAAGGACCACATAGTAAGTATTTAGGCTTTGAGTATAAAAACAGATACTTGGTCATCAGTGCTTCACTTAATATTTGTGTCCTTTAGACACTCATTACTTGTAATTCAATAAAATAGTTCTGGAGTTTTTTAGTGTTTCTTACAATTCTTTTTAAGTTGCCATCATTTATTTCTTCCTATGAGTTGTATGCTATTTGTGTACCTTAATTTTTAACATGATTACAAGCTTGATTATGTCCCTTGTTTTAAATAACAAAAGAAATTTTCATATCAACCTTATTCAACCAAAACAAAACAAAAATCCCAGTTCTAATATATTGCTACCCCTGAAGAGAATGGAAAAGTCAAACATGGTTGTTTCATTTTAATGTTTGAACTCTTAAATAAGCTGACAAAAAAAAAAAAAAAAAAGATGTATTTTGACTGAATTTATTGAATGTTTATTATTTTTTGGTACCAGTCTTTCAGGGTAATTATAGCTCAATAATTCAATAAACATGTACTGATGTAAACAACTGTGAAAATTGCATTTTTTAATGCTCCAACTGTGCCCACAACATAATCAGAGGCAGTAATTTATTACTCAGACTAATAATTAGAAGTAATTAACTACTAGAAGCAATTAGGAACAGTAATTTATTTCTTAGCATAAAATAATGAGCTGCTTTTTCAATGTATGTTTGAATATTTAGCAACCAATAATTACTTTCATAGAAAATAAAAAATGCAGCTGTTTGGTTAACAATTCTAGAAGCCTGGCACATGTATTAGCTTGCCCATTAACATGGACGTCTGACAAGTCACGAGGTAGACTTCTGCTGAAAATGAGAGTTTTAGGACATACTCAGCAATAGCTTGTCTCAGGATGTTGTGTTTATCAATCAGTGATACAAGATTTAATAGATCATGTCACCACAACACATGAAATCTGAACCATACATGATAGCACTGTCCAAAGCAAATGAATCTGAATAAAATTTTGATCACATTTAGTTTTGACAAAGCTGCATAGTTCAGTGGCAGAGTCATAATTCTAGGAAGAAAGTATTGGGAGAATTGATAGATGATAAAGCATGATGAATTCAGCGACAAAAGGAACAAAGCTCAGAAGGCAGGAAGGGATAGGAAAGAAGGATGAATGAAACCAGTAAATACAGGGAGGGAGTAGCAAGAGTGCTGTTACTTTCTGGAGATTGCAATCAATGTCACAAAGCAAAATATGTATGAATTGTTGAGTGGAAAACCAATTTGATTTGCAAATTTAAACCCAAATCATAATGGAAAAAGAAAAAAGAAAAAGAAGTTTAAAAGCAAACTATCTGGACCTTCATTTGATTGTGCATCATCAAGTAGAAAAATAATCGGTTGTGTTTTCAGTGTGGCCCCTTACCTGCGATGGAATCACCCGGAATATTTGTTAAAAGGCAGATTTCCTGACCTTTCCCCAGACTCACTGACTTAGAATCTCTGGGGATGGGGCCCAGGACTTTGCATTTTAAAAAGATGCCCAGTGACTCTTTTCCATTCTAAATTTAGAAAAGTACTGAAATAGACCATGGCAAACTCTTTACCATCCTGGTGGCAGCAAATGCGAACAGCGGCTAGCTACAGGACAAACTAATCAATAGAGGCAGGGCTTGTGGAAACTGGATTTGGCTGTGGAGGAGTTTAAGATTCTTGGCCAAGTCACTTGGAAAATTTGCTTAACTTCTGAGCCTCAGTTTCCTCATCTAAAAATGGTGAAACTAGTTCCTGCCTTGTGAGATTTTCTAGAACATTAAATAGAATTCAGAGGGCAGAACTTTGAAGAAGGTAAAGCTCTGTGAATAGAAAAGCCATGTGCTTTTTGCTTTGGCACATGTTTTTGTAAGTTCCCATCCATATGCACAAGTAAGAGAACAGCAAATAACAAGCAGTGAAATCAAGTCCAGGACCATGAGGTCTCTGTAAGTTGAGTCTTCAATGCCTGGGAGGCAGCCTCCCTGTCTGACTTTGCTGTAAAAGAAGGATGGCCACAGAATGCTAAGATAATTGCTGCCAGGGAGCTGAAGATCCACAACAAACTATATCTTCATTCCTCAGTCCTCCCATTTTCTCCTGTTGTCTCCAAAACCAGAACCATTCACAAAAGAAACATAGGTTATTCTCTGAAAGGCAAAGTTTCTCTGTGTATATTCCAAATGATAGGCTGAGATAGGTTCTCATGAAGTGTTTTTTAATCATCTGGCTAGGCATTTGACTGCTAACCAGAAGGCTGGTGGTTCAAACTCTCCAGTCACTCCTTGGAAAGAAGACGGGCAATCTATTTCCATAGAGATATCGCCTCAGAAACCCAAGGAGGGGTCATTATGAGTCAGAAATGACTCATCAGCAGTGGGTGAGTGAGAACGAGCCCTCAAGAATTGTATTATTGTAGTCTCTACTGAACTAGACATATAAGAAAATGAGGTTGATTTGACTTAGAACCTTGATTAAATGAGAACATTGATTAAATGAGGAATATCATTACTTCATCCCAGCTTGGACAAGCATTCACTTCCTTTCCCCTGACCCAGTGTTTTGTCTTGCCTTCAAAATGCCTGTATATGCATTCCACTTCTCAGTCATCTGTCAGTAGCCACATTTATCCATAATAAGTCCTGCTTCTGAGAGTGGTTGACTCTTCCCCCAGAGAATTCCCCTTATCCTCTTCCAGTGTCCTTTCTTAGCTCTAGGAATGAGTTTAACTTGTTCAACTAAGAATGAACTTAACTAGTTTCCTAAGGAAACAGATTAAACCATCCAGCATGTGGTTAAGTGGATCCTAAAAAACAAAGAGTCTAGAGAAGTTAGGGATGGAAGAGAAAGGAAGAAAAAAGTGAAGAACTTGCCTGTACCAAGCACTTTCTGTATGAAAAACACCAGGCAACATTTCATTATTTTATACAACTCATTGACAACTAACAACAAAAGCTTGGAACTCCTTGCTTCATTTAATCAAAACCTGCTTCCTTTCCCAAATTTTAATCCTAATCTCTCCTAGAAAGTCCCAGCCTATAGCTGCACTTAGAGTGTACTTCTTATTTTGCTGGAAAATCTATCAAGACACGACAGAGTGAATTTTTTTATCAGCACACCCTGAAGTTCTCCACACTCAACCCCTAACCAGCATTTGCTGGTCCTCGTGGGCAGGCATCACGTGAATGCACACAGGATGCTCTGTTGTGTAGCATCATGGATGCTGGCTTCACTCGCGTGCCTCCAAAGTTGACCCAAAGTCGACCATAAGGCTAGAAGGGGCCTAAAACAAAAAAACAAACACACTGCCGTGGAGTCGGATCTGACTCATAGCAACACCTCCTTGGGTTTCCGAGGCAGTATCACTACGGAAGTAGATTGCCCAACCTTCCTTCCGAGGAGTGGCTGGTGTGTTTGAACCTCCAGGCCTCTGGTTAGCAGTCAAATGCCTTAGGCACTATGCCACCAGAGCTCCTTAGAGGTCATCTAAACCAATATCCATCTCTCCACCATAGAGATGAGAAAATTGCAGTCAGCCTGGTATGTAGATAAACCCCAACCTTACCACTTCTCTATATATCAGCAGATACCTAGAGGGAGAGAGGAATTCACCAAACCCACCCACCATGGTGAGGTTACTCCATCTTAATTTTCTAAGCCTTCTGTTTTAACCTCAGTGATTTAATTGTTTATCTTGATTTACCTGATTATTTACATTGGTTTTGGGGACTGCTCAGTATGTTAGCACTGAGCAGAACCAAGGTGCACACTACACATTTTAAAAAATAATTAAAAAAATACAGTTGCAGTCAAGTCTACTCCAAATCATGGTAACCCATGTATTTCAGAAAACTGCCCTCCATAGGGTTTTCACGGATGTGACCTTTTGGAAGCAGATTGCCAGACTTCCTTTCTGAGGCATCTCTGAGTGTGTTTGAACAGCCAACCATTCTGCTGTTAGCCCAGTGCCAGTGCTTAACCCTTTGCGCCACCTAGGGACTTCTCCACACTAAATGTACATA
>NW_006921693.1:4420039-4422521 GCF_000298275.1 Orycteropus afer afer
ACACACATATATATATATATATATACACACACATATATATATATACACACACACTTGTACCTATGTGTGTGTGTATACGATACAATAAGTCAAGAAATCTAGTGAGGGAGATAAATGCATAAACAACTCACCCATGAGGTTGAATTAAAAAAAAAAAATGTTAAAGAAAAGTAGCTGTAAGGAGAGAAATAGAGAGGAATAAGAGATTAATTCTTCCTGGGAGTTTTCTCATCTATGGCTCAGAAATTCCAGTAATTAGGAAAATTTGCCAATTGTGCAAGAACTGAGGTCAAACCTGAATAGACAAGAGCCCACCCACAATTTGAAGTAGGGGTAAGAGGCAAAGTAGAAGGTAAAAAGACATGCCATAAGACTAAGACATGAGTTGGAACAAGATTCTGGCCTGAAAGTTATAGAGCCTTGTCTGGGAGGTTCAAATTGGATTTGGCTCAAAGAAAATAATGCATTCCTCTCCAATTAACATCCTGTGTAGAGCTAATTCTGGTGGAGACAAATCCAAAAGGTGGCCAGGTACAAAAATCAACGAACAGCACTTCCTGGCCAAGGGGAAAGTCAACACTGCCTTCCCCAACTCTCCCATTCGCACAAACTATCCACCCCCCACACTCACACACCTTTCTTCATCCCATTTGTTCAGCAAATTCCAAATTGCAGCCATTACCTATTAAGTGAAGTATTGATCTTGGAGATGTTACCTGTGGAGGGGTCCTTTCTTTTCAGGAATAGAATGGCATTTTCCTACGTTTCATCAAAATTTAGCTCAGTTCTTTGATTCTGTTTGTGGCTATGGACTCCAGAAGAAATGATCTTCCTTAGACTACCCCCATCCAGTAAGGTTTCCTTATTGGGTGTTGAGGTAGAGTTGATGTAAATCAAAACCTATTTTCTGATTGATCTGCAAGGCATTTCAAGACTGCTGCTTCCTCATTTGGAACTGATCTGCCATCAGTTTGCTCTGCATGTCTCTGTCTCTCTCAACTGCTAAAGCTCTGCCAGAGTCTGAATGAAGGCATTACAATGTGTTTAAGCCTACATATTTCAAAAAGTCTCCATCCTGCTTAATAGAGTCAAAACAACAACAAAAAAAGAGCTGGCTCAAGGGCTTGAGAAAAAGTTGTAAAATTGTTACAAGGCCTGCTTCAAAAATGAAGTAATAGCATGTAATGAAAACAGCATGCCTTCTAGAGGTCAACATGCCCGGCTCTGTCAATTACCACCTGTGTGGTCCTGGATACATGGACTTTTGCAAATACTTGCCACAAAGGGCAAAAATGAAAGTTCACTTGGACGATGTTTGTAATGTACCCAATTCTGTGGGTGTTCCAAAATTTGCCTTTTTCTCCTTGTCTTAGTGCTATAACAGTGATATTCAATAGAAACTAAGGACTTAGAGAATGGAGAAACGCCCAAGGTGTGACCCAGGAGAGATGTGATGAGTTTCCATTCATTATCTTATTCAGCAAATCTTTATTGAATTCTTACTTGGTCTGGTATCAGGCCCAGTACTGCATGTTGTGGGAGCTACAAAATTGAGAAACAGACATGAATTCTGCCTTTCAAGAAGCTTGAAGTCCAGGAAACAATAAAAGGTGTATATACCAAACAATAGGAGCTCTGGTAGCTTAGTGCCTAAGGCATTTGACTGTTAACAAGAAGGCTGGCGGTTCAAACCCACCAGCCCCTCCTCGGAAGGAAGATGGGGCAATCTACTTCCATAGTGATACTGCCTCAGAAACCCAAGGACGGGTCGCTATGAGTCGGGTCCAACTCGACAGCACATAACAACAACACACCAAACAATGCAGTATGCATCAGATTATAATTTGTGATCTATAAGAGGTATCAATAATTAGATAGAGATTATAGAAAGTAAGAGATGGCATATGGTTACCACAGTGGAGAGGGAATTGTGGGCTACAGGAAGTGGTGGTGGGGACATACAAGTGGCCTGACAAATCATTTAGACTGCTTTTGAAGGGCTGAATTAGGATCACTAACACTACAAGGCAATGGTAATTTTTTACCACTGCAGTATAATAGATGCCCTGTTCATAAAAGAAACTGTCTCCAAAGTATTAAATAACTTGCCATGGTCACACAGTTAGTTAAAGGTGGAGCCAGCAAATCTGGGGTATGAAACTGCCCAGGGCTTTGTGAAGATCTCATGTGCTTTCATTCCTAGGGATGATAGCCTACTCTGGTGGACAGGGCAGTGAGGGAAAGGTACATTAAAATTTAACCCCATTCCATCCCCTTAGATTTGAATGAATATTTGATTACTTTATTGTCAGTAATATGATAAAAATTGAAGCTATAGGGCAAATGATCAGATTGTTGTTGTTGTTGCTGTTAAGTGCCGTCGAGTAGTTTCCAACTCATAGCGACCCCATGCACAGCAGAACGAAACACTGCCCGATCCCGCGCCAGCCCCACAATCCCTGCTATACTTGAGCCCTTCATC
>NW_006921693.1:4425741-4439344 GCF_000298275.1 Orycteropus afer afer
TTCTCCTGCTCTTCCGGCCTGCTACTCTGGGTGGGCCTGAGTTTCCCCTCCTCACCTAATCCCTTCGGCTGATTGCTCTTCTGTCCAGGTTCAAGGCTTTTATCCCCTTTCTCCTGCTCTTCCGGCCTGCTACTCTGGGCGTCCCTGAGTTGTCTCTCCTCACCTGTAACTCTGGGGCTGACTAGTCTTCTGTCCGGGTTCAATGATCAGATAGGAAACTAGAATTCAGAAGGGGAAATTTAAGTAAAGAGAGAACCTGAATCTCTCTGGACTTATTGTCTTGAGTCTAAACTTTGGGGTATACTCAAAGATACTCCTGGGTGGTAGAAGAGGAATGAACTCAGCCAGAAGCAGTCAGGTAGAGAGCTCAGGTCTGGGTAGACAATTACTTGTAGGGGGTTGTTACTGATTGAATTTTATCCTCCAAAAATATGTTATAAATCCTAGCCTCTATGTCTGTGGTTATAATTCCACTCCGGAATGGGTTGTCTTTGTTATGTTTGTGAGGTAGGATTAGTAGAGGGTATGTCTTGAGTTGATCTCTTACAAAATATAAAAGGAATGGATTAAGCAAGCAGAAATGGGGAAAGACAGATGTGAAGCCATTTGGAGATCTCCAAGGAACCAAGAAACAGAAGCTAAAGAGACAAGGAAATTCCCCAGATCTGACAGAAAGAGAAAGCCTTCCTGTAGAGCTGGCACCCTGATTTCAGACTTCTAGCCTCCTAAAATGTGAGAATGAAAATTTCCATTTGTTAAAGCCACCCAATTGTGGTATTTCTGTTACAGCAGTGCTAGATAACTAATCAGAAGGGTACAAGCTGAAAACTAGTGAAGTTTTGTAAATCAGATCATATGAATGCAGGTTATTGTGTGTTTCCATGTTTTTACACCCATACATTTAGTAGCATGTTTTGTGTTTTCATGTATCAGTCTGAGTCAAATGAGTGGTTCTTTTGTTAGTCTGGCTAATGGGCATTGGTGTGATTGCATTCAGTTGGTAGATCAGCTGATGTTGTTGTTAAGTGCCATCAAGTGATCTCCAACTCATAACAACCCTATGCACAGCAAAATGAAACACCACCTGGCCCCACGCCAGCTCCATGATCCTTGCTATACTTGAGCCCATCACCACAGCCACTGTGTCAGTCCATCTCATTGAGAGCCTTCCCCTCTTTCGTCAACCATCCATCTCACTAAGCATGACATCCTTCTCCAGGGAGTGGTCCCTTCTGATAACATGACTAAAGTAGGTGAGATGAAGTCTGCCCATTCTCACTGCCAAGGAGCATTCTGGCTGCACTTCCTCCAGGAAGAATTTGTTAGTCCCTTCAAGGATTTGAAAGCCCATGGTACTTTCAGCATTCTTCATCAGCACCACAACTCAAAAGCATCAACTCTTCTTCCCTCTTCCTTATTCATTGTCCAGCTCTCACATGCACATGAGGCATTTGAAAATATAATGGCTTGTGTCAGGCTCACCTTAGTCCTCAAGGAGACATCTTTGCTCCTCAGGATTTGAAAGAAGTCCTTTGCAGCCTATTTGCCCAGTATTATACATCATCTGATGTCCAGACTGCTGCTTCCATTGGTGTGGATTGTAGAACCAAGCAATGTGAAGTCTTTGACAGCTTCAAATTTTTCTCCATTTATCATGATGCTGCTTATAGGTCCAACTGTGAGGATTGTTGTTTTCTTTATATTGAGATGTAATCCATACTGCAGACTGTAGTCTTCAATCTTCACCAGTAAGTGCTTCAAGTCAGCCTCACTTTCAGCAAGCAAAGTTGTGTCATCAGTGTATCGCAGGTTGTTAATAATTTTTCCTCCAATCCTGATGCCACATTCTTCTTCATATAGGCCAGCTGCTCGGATTATTTGCTCAGCATATAGGTTGAATAAGTATAGTGAAAGGATATAGCCCTCACGCACTCCTTTCTTGATTTTAAACCATGCAGTGTTCCCTTGCTCTGTTCGAACGACAGCCTCCTGGTCTATGTACAGGTTCCTCACGAGTACAATTAAGTGTTCTGGAATTCCCATTCTTCTCAATGTTATCCACAATTTGTAATGATCCACATAATCAAATGCTTTTGCATAGTGAATAAAACACAAGTAAACATCTTTCTGGTATTCTTTACCTTGAGCCAAGATCCATCTGACATCAGCTATGATATCCCTGGTTCCACATCCTCTTCTGAATCCAGCTTGCAATTCTGAAAGTTCTCTGTCACTATACTGCTGCAACCATTTTTGAATTATCTTCAGTAAGACCTTACTTACATGTGATATTAGTGTTATTGTTCTATAATTTCTACATTCTGTGGGATCACCTTTCTTTGGAATGAGTACAAATATGGATATCTTCCAGTCAGTTGGCCAGACAGCTATCTTCCAAATCTCTTGGCATAACTGAGTGAGTGCCTCCAATGGGGCATCCATTTGTTAAAACATCTCAATGGGTATTCCGTCAATTCCTGAAGCATTGTTCCTCACCAATTCTTTCAGTGCAGCTTTGACTTCTTCCTTCAATACCATTGGTTCTTGAACATATGCAACCTCCTAAAATGGATGAAGATTGACCAGGTCTTTTTGGTACAATGACTCTGTGTGTTCCTTCCATCTTCTTTTTGATGTTTCCTGCATCATTCAATATTTTGCTTATCCTCACTGTTGTTGAGTTGGATGTGACTCATAGTGACCCCTCCTTGGGCTTCCAAGGCAATAACACTATAAAATAGATTGCCCAACCTTGCCCATAGAATCTTTCAATATTACAACTCGAGGCTTAAATTTTTTCCTCAGTTCTTTCAGCTTGAGAAATGCTGAGTGTGTTCTTCCCTTTTGGTTTTCTAACTCCAGGTCTTTACACATTTCATTATTGTAATTGGCTTTGTCTGCTCAAGCTGCTCTTTGAAATCTTCTGTTTAGCTCTTTTATCTTGTCATTTCTTCCATTTGCTTTAGCTACTCTTTGTTCAATGGCAAGTTTCAGAGTCTCTTCTGACATCCATTGTGGTCTTTTCTTCTTTTCTCATCTTTTTAATGACTTCTTGCTTTCTTCATGGATGATGTTCTTGATATCATCCCATAATTCTCCTGGTTTTCAGTCACTGGTGTTCAATGCTTCAAATCTATTCTTTAGATGGTCTCTAAATTCAGGAGAGATATATTCAAGATCATATTTTTTGGTCTTGTGGACTTGTTTTGTCTTCAACTCCAAGTTGAACTTGCATATGAGCAGTTGATGGTCTGTTCCACAGTCAACTCCTGGCCTTGTTTTGGCTGAAGATACTGAGCTTTTCCATCACCTCTTGCCACAGATGTAGTCAATCTGATTCCTGTGTACTCCATCTGATGAAGTCCGTGTGTATAGCCACCGTTTGTGTTGTTGAAAACAGGTATTTGCAATGAATAAGTCATTGTTGTTGTTGTTGTTGTTATGGGCCGTCGAGTCGGCCCCGACTCATAGCAACCCCTCCTTGGGTTTCCGAGGCAGTATCACTATGGAAGTAGGATTGCCCAACCTTCCTTCTGAGGAGTGGCTGGTGGGTTTGAACCGCCAGCCTTCTGGTTAGCAGTCAAGTGCTTTAGCCGCTATGCTACCAGAGCTCCTGAATAAGTCATTGGTCTTGCAAAATTCTACCATGTGATCACTATCATTATTTCTGTCACCAAGGCCAAATTTTCCAACTACCAGTGATTCCTCTTTGTTCCCAACTTTTGCTTTCCACTCACCAGTGATAATTAGCACATCTTGTTTGCATGTTTGTCAATTTCAGACTGCAGAAGTTGATAAAAAATCTTCAATTTCCTCATCTTTGGCTTTGGTGGAGGTTGTGTAAATTTGAATAATAAGAGTATTAACTGGTCTTCCTTGTAAGCATATGAATATTATCCTATCACTGACAACACTGTACTTCAGGACAGATCTTGAAACTTCCTTTGCAGTGATGAATGCCACACCATTCCTCTTCAAATTGTCATTCCTATCATAGTAGATCATATGATTGTCTGATTCAAAATGGCCAAAACTGGTCCATTTCCACTCACTAATGCCTGGGATATCAATCTTTATGCATTCCACTTCATTTTTGACAACTTCCAATTTTCCCAGATTCATACTTCACATAATCCATGTTCTGATTATTAATGGATGTTTGCAGCTGTTTCTCCTCAATTTAAGTCATGCCACATCAGCAAATGGAGATCCCAAAGCTTTACTCTATCCATATCATTAAGGTTGGTTCTATGCTGATGAAGCAGCTCTTTCCCAGTCGTATTTTGAGTGCCTTCTGACCTAAGGGGCTCATTTTCCTGCACTGAATCAGACAATGTTTCTGGGCTATTTATAAAGTTGCTCAGTAATGTATCAGACACTGTTTCTCTACTACTCATAATGTTTTCCCTGGCCAATTCTTTGAGAAGTGGATGACCTCTTCTTTCTTCCTAATCTGTCTTAGCCTGTAAGCTGTGTGGAAACCTATGTACTATGTGCAAGCCTGCTGGTGTTTGAAACACCAGTGGCACAGCCTCAAGTCTCACAGCAATGTGCAAGCCACCACAGTAGGACAAACTGACAGACAAGTTTGTCTCCCTTAGATCAGCTAGAGGACTGATAAAGTTGGGGCCCTGGGATGACTAGATCTCTCTTTCTCTCTGTCTCTTTCTATCCCTGTCTTTCTTCATGTACTCTCAAGTCCTTTTCTTTTTATATGTGGCTTCTTCCAATGGTTTCTCCACAAAGTCTCTATGGCTGAGTAGCCAGAATTTTTATATGATGGCTCAGAGTTCCCAAGACAGCAAAAGTGGAAGCTTCTAGGACTTTTCTTTAAAACTTATGGAAGGAACTGACAAAATATCACTTCCTCTGCTTTCTGTTGGTTAAAGGGAATCACAAGACTATTCCACATTCAAGGGAAGGAGAAGGAATAAAGTATGGATCAATTGGGGTTATTAATATAACAGATCACCACAATATACTTGAATGGAAGGAATTTTGCAATCATAGCCATTCCATCCCCTAGCATGTGGAATGTTTAGAAAATACAGACAAGGGACTGGCCACCAGAGATGGGCCTTTGAGAAAAGACTCAGTGGGTTCCCTGTCCTCACCTGGATCCCTGTGGCTGACTGCCCACATGCATATGAGGTGATTGAAAATATCATGGCTTAGGTCAGATGCACCTGTGTCTTCAAAGTAGCATCTTTGAAAAGAGACAGAAAATGCAGGGTCCCTGACCTTGGTGAACAATTCCCAAAAGCAGATGCTTGAGTGGTTCAGTGATGGAGTCATGCATTCTGGGAGGAGTCAGAAGGATAAAAAGAGAACAGTGGTAAGAACTCTGTCGTAGAAGTAGATACCACTTTCCCTCGTTCCAGAAAAGGCCAACACTTCACAGCTGTCAGGTCCTAAGGAGAGTGACAAAGCCAGGAAGAAAATGAGGGAGACCACCACCACCTCTATAAAAAGGATCATATCTCGGATATGACAAAACAGGGCAGTAGAAACAAAGATGCGAGGGAGCAGTTAGGTTTATTTGATGTTGTTTTGCAAATAAACCCAATGAAGCATCATATTGGTTCGTTCAGCTGCTTTCATTTTAGAAACTCTTTTTCCTGCATGTTCAACCTGTGAGATCTTAATGACTTTCTGCTTTCCTGCCTAAAGAGGTCGTTTAAGATTAATAACCACTGCTGAGTGTTAGAAAATAATAAAGAGTAACTTGGAGTGCAAGAGGTATCTGAACTTGAGAAAATCTTGTCTCTGTGTTAACTTTTTATTTCCAGACCAGAGTAAATACATGGATGGTTAGAAGCTGGTTTGTTAGATATTTTGAAATTCATCCTACTTCAGAGTAAGACCCATTGTAACTCTGACACTTCCAAGAGCAGAAGGAAGGACATTTACCATACTATGGCACTTATCAGAGCCTCCTCCTCAGACAACACAACAGCCCTGTCTGCTCTAAGTGAAGAGCTTAAGTTCTGCCAACAGTAGCACAGGAATGTTCTTGTTTTATTCTTTACTGTGTCATTAGGGTCCCCACAAGAAACAAAATTCCATCCAAAAAGATTTAACAAAAGAGAAGTTGTGACCATTGGTAGAGTTAAGGGAGCCAACTGACTGATGTTGAAGCCCTCAGAGGCTAGCAATAGCAGTCAGCCATCACCACCCCTGTGGCTGAAGGGACAAAGAAAGGAAATAGTACTCCCATTGTCTGGCGGGAGCTGGATTTGTGGCAAAAAAGGCATCTTGTGGGAAATCTGGTGTAGAGGAATACAGCTACTATCCAAACTACAACACCAAGACAAGGAAGGGGTCAGGAATGTAAATCCTCCCAACTCTCCCTCCTCAGACTCTTCAAACTCTCCAATAACCTGAGTGACGGTGGTTTTTATTGGCTGAGCAAAACTGTAAGCTAGAGAACAATGGAGCTATTAACGTAGTTCTTTGTCAAACAGGTCAGCCTCCAGAACACAGAGAGCTAGTCAAGAAGGACAAAGAAAAAATGGATGGCAGAGGCGCGGGAGAAACATCAAGTGAAGAGGAGTCAGCACAGTCATTAAAAAGAAGGTAAAGAGTAGTTATCGGGCTTCACAGCACAAGTCAATAGAGTATGATCGACTCATATGCACTTATAATTATACTCAAAATTCACAGAGGTAAAGACTGAAGCAGTCCTGTTCTCTCCATATTACAGGTGTTGGCAGATCTGGGGAAGACGTTATGGGTGGAGCTTAAGAGTAGTTATGGAGCACTGTTTAAAAGGCAAACAATTCCAGTTAAAGCACCATCAAGCATAAAAAATAATTATTAATTGAAACAAGTTGTGCCTATGTGAAATCTGATTAGCTTATAATGATACACCAAGAAGCAATTTAACATAAAGTGTAAACAATAATGCTGGTGTAAAATAAAATAAGGTGAATACAATAAGGTATGTTTAACTGTTATTTATCTTTAGGAATTTAGAATATAGTTATATACAGGCATTCAGTTATTTTATTTGGTATATGCTAATTTATAAAATTTCAGGATGCGCTTATTTCTGTCTTTATTAGTGGAGAAAATTTACTACAAATAACAGTGAGTAAGACAAATACCAGAGATTCAAATACTAGAGATTATGTACAACAATCAAATGTAAAGATGGCTTAAAATATGTTCCCAAATGATAAATAAGGCTAGCGTTCTTAAAGAGGGGGACTTAACTATGCAAAATCATTTCCTTATCTCCAAGGAGATGAAACCTCTAGATGGTTAATTAAATATAATAAAACATATTAGTAACATGCATGTTTAATAACACAAATATACCAAGTCAATATATCATGAAGTGGTCAATAGGGCATGCAACGTGGGCCAAGTGAAACTTGTAATGTAAGTCATGACTTCTGCTTTCCATTCATAAGGGAGTAAGAGGGCCTGGAGTTACAATAAGAAAACTGGAATATAGGAAGCAACTATTTTGAGACATTGGACAACAACATACATAATACAACTATGATCCCTGAGGGGAAAAAAAGAATAAACAGGTGAGCCCTACCATCACCCAGGCTTTCTGCCTGCAGGTGCAGGAAAGAACCCATAGAGAGAAAAACAAACTTGCTGAAATGAGGAGACAAATACCAGATTTTGGGGAAGGTGAGATGGCTAGAGTTGACTTGGTAGAGTCCCCAAGAATAGGGATCTACACTGAGAAAGAGTTACAGAAGTCTAACATGATTTGAGTCTTTGGATACCAATCTGTCCATGTGTAGGGTGAAATTTTATAAAGCTTGGCACAGAATAACTTCTTAGCTAGCTACCTTAAGATTCCTAGATCTCCCAAAAGACCAGGGATCATATGAGTTTCCACCAGCCAATGTAAAGAGACCACAGCAAATACATAGTGCAATCTGCAGAGGCCCCAGAAAAGCCGAGCCTTAGAAATGCAGATAAATTAGCCATAGATAGTGGCTATTCTAGATGCATTCTAAAACAAGAGAAAACCTTGAAAAGATGGAACTAGTCTGCATGCAATTTAACTTCTTAACAGAAGAAAATTTATCATTCTTTAAAAGAATGTAACAAAATCCAGTCATCAATAACATGAAATTTATAGCATCTAAAAAAAAAGGACAGCTCTGACTGCTGGTTGAGGAAGACATGCTGCCCAAAGAGACACGCGCCCCTGACAGAGACACGTGCTGCTGGGAAAGAGACGCAAGAGACACACATCGCTGAGTGAGACACCAAGGGACCAGCACTGCTGGGAAAGAGACTGTGAGAGACTGCTGGCTGAGGGACGGTGGGCTGGGATAGAGACTGAGCATTGTTCCTGAACTTAAGTTGTAGCCTGGTGCTTCCCTAATAAATCCCATAATCCATGAAAAAAAAAAAAAAAAAGGACATACAAAACAACAGGAAATTGTGACCAATAGTCCAGGAAATATTAATTCATAGAAACAGATCATAAATGACAGTGATGATAGAATTAGTAGGCATGGACATGAAGACAACTATTATAAATATGCTCCATATGCTCAAGGATGTAATGAAAAATATGAACATAATGAGGAAAATTAAAGGCAGAAAAATCCACCAAATGGAACTTCTACAGGTGAAAAATGAGATAACAGAAGTAAATGTTTCACTATATGGGATTAACAGCACATTAGAAGCTTAGAAACTGGGGAGGAAAAATCAATGACTTAAAGACATAGTAACAGAAACTCTACAATGAAGTACAGAAAGGGAAAAGACTGAAAATAAATTAAGCCTGAAAATAAATCAAGAGCTTCATTTACTCATGGGAAAACGTCAAGCTATCCAAACATCACCTAATGGGCTTTCCAGAAAGGAGAGGGGGAAGGATCCAGAAAAAAAGGTATTTGAAGAAATAGAGACAATTCCTTTTCATATTTAATGAAAACCATAAGCCCATAACAACAACAACCACATCAAGATAGATTCTAATCAAATTGGTAAAAAACAAGTTATAGAGAGCAAAATCTTAAAAGCCACCAAAGAAAAACAGGCACATTACATTCAGAGGAACAAAGATAATGATCACTATTCTCTTTATATCAAATACTACGTAAGCACAAAGCAATATGCAGATGCCATTAAAGGGCTGAATGAAAGATAAAAGAATGTTTAACTTGGAATTCAACAAAGTAAGCAAAATCAAACCAAAAATCCATTGCTCTACAGTCCATTCCGAATAAAGTGACCCTGAAGGACAGAACAGAATTGTCCCATAGTGCTTCCAATTCTGTAAATATTTACAGAAGCAGATTGCCACAGCTTTCTCCCATGGAGTGGCTGGTGGGTTCAAACCACCAAACTTTCAATTAGTAGCTGAGCACTTAACCACTGTGCCACCATATCTCCTTTAGAAGAAACAAGACTAAACGTTTCATCTTGTGTGAGGAGGAAGATGTGGTCGGATTTCTGAGTGAATGTGTAATACAAGGGGCATCATGCTTGATAAAGTAGAGGGTCAGCGACAAAGAGGAAGACCCTCAATGAGATGGATTGACATTGGCTGCCACAATGGGCTCACAAGTAACAAGGGCTGTGAGAATGTCACAGGACTGGGCAGTGTTTCCTTCTGTTGTACATAAGGTCTCTACGAGTCAGCACCAACTCTAACAACATAAAACCGAACAAACCTGCTGACATCAAGTCGATTTCAACTCATAGCAACCCTATAGGACAGAGAAGAACTGCCTCATAGAGTTTCCAAGGCTGTAATCTTTACAGAAGCAGACTGCTTCGTCTTTCTCCCACATAGCGGCTGGTCGGTTCTAACCGCTGACCTTTCGGTTAGTAACAAATGCCTTAACCACTGTGCCAGCAGAGCTCCTTAACAACATAAGACCAGCACAGATTCAGAGTGCTACAGGAATCCATAGAAGGGTGAGATTACATAAACAGCAATTCCCAAAACTAAACACTGAACGTGAAGTGTGCAGGAGGAAAGCTGACTCCAGTTCTGCCAGGCCTGTGTTTTCCGTTTCAAGGCCACCAGGAAACAGGTCAGCAAAACAAATTCTGTAACAGACCCTAATGAAAGTCTCTGACAATCGAAATTCCCTTTGGTGTCTGACACTTGTCTTAGGGGAAGTCTGCCATGTGTCAACTCTGATGGAACACAACAGCCAATGTTGGAGCATTCCATCTCCTCAAGCTGTCTTTCAGGAACATGCCAAATTCATCTTGTGTGAGGTAAAAGACGTGGCCGGATTTCTGAGTGATGAAATTATTCAAAAAGAATCCAGCTGTCACACGAGAGATATTGCTGTATTAATATTTGATTCAAGAAAGTGTGGGACTGGTTATCAATAATTCAGTCATCATTTAATATCAGAGACGTGAAATGCTCCCAACTGTTGTATTAGTTTACACATTAGAGTGACTAAGATGTAACATGTTATTGCTACTGTCACATTTCTTATGTTACAAAATGACAGCGTGGCTTATGATATCTGAGATGATATACCTAGTGTGCCACCCAGATCCATAAAACAGTGGGAAGCAGCTAGACCTGCCCTACTGGAAGGAGTTGGAAAGAGATATGTACATTAGGAGTCTGGTTTGGTTTAGATTCTTCCAGAAGAAAAGTCCCTCAAATGGGGCTTCAAATACAAGTACTTTGCTTGGGAAGTGAAGAAAACACTGGTAGGGTGATGAATGGGACTAGGGAAAGAAGGCAGCCAATTGAAGGTGCATTGCTAAGATAGCTGGAGTCCAGGGTCCAAACAGTTAACATGCTCAGATGGCGACTGAAAGGTTGGAGGTTCAAGTGCACCCAGAGGCACCTTAGAAGATAGGTCTGGAGATCTACTTCTGAGACATCCACCATTGAAAACCCTATGGATCACAGTTCTACTCTGAGACACATGGGATTGCCATAAGGCAAAATGAACTCCACAGTAACCCATCTATCACACCAGCTACCACTGTAAGTTTCTGGAGTTTAATCCCATGGGTCATTCTGAGTCAGTGGAAAGCATATGCCTCTCAGTTATCCCACCCGAGGGATGAAACAGCTGGGATATTTATGCAAGAGTTCCCATTAGACATTGCTTGAGAGCTGCTCCCCAATAACTTATTCCCTGGCCCTCCAGCCCCACACAGGCAGAAAAACATGCCTCAGCAAGTCCTCAAGCACAGGACTGTAGAGTTCAGCAGTTGGAAATGGGAAATATGGATGAGGCACTAATGGCATCTGACACTGTGTCACAACAGCTGGCTCTTCATCCTCTCTCTACCATCCAAAAAGTCAGAAAAGACGGGAACCAATATTTATTAAGTACTTACTACATGCCAAACACTCTGTGTCATAATGTGTAATGTCCACAAAAAAGGCACAGCTCCACTCCCAAGTGCAGAATTAGATGTCAGGGAAGTAAGTGACTTACCCAAGCTAGCCAAGCCTCAACAATAAAGCAAGGACTTAGACTCAGTTCAGTCCAACCTCAAAGCTGATGCCTTTCTAATAGACAGCATTAAAATTCTTCTTCTTGGCCACATCATATCACACAGAGCAATGCCAAGTTATTTAGACACAATCAGCAGACCCAGATTTTGACTCGTTGCTTCCAAACATTCTCAGGTTTTGTTTTGTATTTTCCCTAATCTGAATGTCTTTCTTCTTTTATATCCATTTATTTAAGTTGGGTTCTGGGTGGATCTGAAACCAGGCCTTCAAAGACGATGAGGACTTACACAAGAAAAGCGAGGCATGAAGAGCATCCCACTGGGAAAACAGGACCAAGGTGTGGGTATTTTTAACAAGCTTAAGTGCTTCTCCTGCACAACCAAGTTTGTGCAAGAAGTGAGATTGTGTATGGATGTTCAGAAGAGTCTAGCAGGTGGCCAGAGACCAGCGCAAGGAGGACATGCAATGCCAGGCTATCAACTCTGGTCTCCCTCTTGGAGCAATAAGCCACTCTAATGGATTTCTGAGCAGGGAAAATGTCATACACAAAGTGGTATTTCAGGAAGATTAATCTGGCAGCCATGAACCAAATGAATTAGAAAAGAAGATTGGAACCAGGGATGCAGTAACAAAAAAATAAGACACTTTTAGAAATTTCCCTGGGGACCCAAGATTTAAATCTTTACTGATTTATTTTTCCCTTTTCTGCCCTAAATTAGGGACAAACTTTTGCTCAAAACCTGAGCTGGATTTCAAGTACTTGCTACTGGCAAAACACACTCAGAAAATTCCTATTCATAGCTTTGAGAGGTATAAAAATCCAGCCAGTATCATTTCTTTTCTTTTTGACTCATCACTGGTTCCTAAGAGACTTTTAAGAAATCGTTCTCTTTACTATCAGAAAATGGTTGGGTTCTTTTGTTTGTATTGTTTTGTTTTCCCTCTTTTCTGTAGTAAAAAGTGTTTAAGTCAGATTTTAAAAGTTCTGGAACCTGGACACAAGAAAGATGTTGAATTAGTAAATGCTGTGTTACCTATATGGGAGATGGGGATCTGGTATGTGGAAAGCCAAAGTAGATGCTCTGAGTGGAAACCCAGTGTTTCGTGTTGCCAGGTGGATCACAAAACCTTCTCAGGTAGGAGGGCCACAAGCCATTCTGCAGATGCCTAGTGCACACACACACGTGCCTTTACAGGAGCCTGGCACCTGATTCTATCAACACCCTGTATGGCATGTCTGTCTTGTATTTTATCCATATAAGGAAATTGACTCTCTATCCCAAGAGCTATTAGGAAGACATCTCTGCAAACATTAAACAACAGGACTGTGTTGTTCATGTTGACTCTCCAGACTTTGAATGAAATTCCAATTGAAAATCCTACCTTTCTCTTATTTGTAAAACAAGTATAGAAGGTAGTTCTTGAAAAGGATTAATAAAATTGGCAAATCAATAGCAAATTTTACAAAAGAAAAGAAGGAGGATATGCAAATAACATGCATAAGAAATGAAATAGACAATGTTACAACAGAACCAACTGATATTAAAAGGATAATAACGGAATACTATGAAGTATTGTACTCCAATAAATTTAAAAACTGAGAAGAAAGGAAAAATTTCTAGAAACACAGTACTTACCCAAACACAAATTGAGGTCGAATATTTGAACAGACCTATCACAAAAGAAGTAATTGAACAGGTCATTTAAAAAATTCTCAACAAAATTTAAAAATTCTGGCCCAGACAGATTTACTGGCAAATTCTACCAAATATTCAGAAAAGAGCTGAAACCAATTCCACGCAAATTATTCCAGAACATAGAAAAGGATGGAATACTTCTGGATTTATTCTATGAAGCAAGCATAATTCTAACACTGAAACCACTACTAAAACATAAAATTACAGACCAATATCCCTCATGAACATAGACACAAAAAATAAAATTTAAAAAAAAGTCCTACTCAACAGAATCTAACAACATAACAACAAAAAAAATACATCATGACCAAATGGGATTCATACCAGGTATACAAGGAAGGTTAAACATTAGAAAAAGCAAATCAATATAATCCTCCATATAAATAAACAAAAGACCACATGATCGTATTAATTGATGCAGAAAAGGCATTTGACAAAATCCAACACCAATTTTTGATTAAAAATCTAAATAAGA
>NW_006921693.1:4439444-4441085 GCF_000298275.1 Orycteropus afer afer
GTGTTACCTATATGGGAGATGGGGATCTGGTATGTGGAAAGCCAAAGTAGATGCTCTGAGTGGAAACCCAGTGTTTCGTGTTGCCAGGTGGATCAGAAAAGGCATTTGACAAAATCCAACACCAATTTTTGATTAAAAAAAAAAAAAAAGCTCAGCAAAATTGGAATAGAAGGAAAATTCCTCAGCAGAATTAAGGGCATATACACAAAACAAATGGCCAGTGTTGTTCTCAGTGGAGAAAGACTTAAAGTATCTCTTTGCAAACGGTAACTGGACAAGGATGCTCTTTATCACCACTCCTACTCAATATTATCCATAACTCATCTGTCAATTTGTCATACTTTAGTGACTTTCATGTTCCTTTGATGCTAAAAGTTATGCCATCAGTATTTCAACTCGTAGTAGAGCTACCTATAGTAGATAGGTTTCGGCTAGTTCCCAGACTAGGACAGACCAGGAAGAAGGACATGGCCAAGTCCACTTCTGAAAAAAAAAAAAAATGGCCACTGACAATTTAATAAATAGGAGGGAAACATTCTCTGATACAGTGCCTGAAGGTGAGCTCCTCATGTTAGAAGGCACTCAAAACACGACTGGGAAAGAACTGCCTCCTCAAAGGAGAGTTGCCCATAATGACACAGATGGAGTAAACCTTTCTGAGTCTTCATCTGCTGATGGGGCACAACTCAAAATGGGAAGGAATAGCTGCAGATATCCACTGATGATCGGAACATGAAAAGTAAGAGATAAGAATCTAGAAAATGGATGTGAATTGAAATAGAATGCATAAAGATCGACATCCCAGCATCAGTGAGATGAAATGAATTGGTTTGGGCCATTTTAAATCAAACAATCATAGAGTCTATTATGCTAGGAATGACAAATTAAGGAAGAATGGTATTGCACTCATCATGAAACAGAACATTTCAAGATCAATACTGAAATACAATGACATCAGTGGTAGGATAATATCCATGCTCCTACAAGGGAGACTAGTTGATACAATTAGTATTCAAATTTGTTAACTAACACTAAAGCCAAAGATGAAGAAATTGAAGATTGTTAACAACTTCTGCAGTCTGAAACTGACCAAATAGGCAATCAAGATATATTGATAATTACTGGTGATTGGAATGTGAAAGTTGGAAACTAAGAAGAAACATAGGTAGTTGGAAAATATGGGCTTGGTGAGAGAAATGATGCCAGAGATTGTATGGTAGAATTTTGTAAGACCAACAATTTATTCATTGCAAATACATTTTTCAACAACATAAATGGCAACTGTACACATGGAATTTGCCAGATGGAATACACAGGAATCAAATCGGCTATATTTGTGGAAAGAGATGATGGAGAAGCTCAATATCAGTCAGAACAAGGCCAGGGGCCAACTGTGAAACAGACTCCTCAATTGCTCATATGCAAGTTTAGGTTGAAGACGAAGCAAATTAAAACAAGTCCACCAATATCACCTTGAGAATATCCTACCTAAAGTTAGAGACCAATTGAAGAAGAGATTTGATGCAATGAACACTGTTAGGCCGAAGCAAACCCAAGCCACCAGCATTTCAGTTAGCAGCTTCCTCCGGGTGTCAAGCCCTGATGAGACAGCCTGATAAGACAACGGAAGTAACAGAACCC
>NW_006921693.1:4442305-4446661 GCF_000298275.1 Orycteropus afer afer
ATGGATCACAAAAAATTATTAATAACATTGCAACGAATGGGAATGCCAGAACACTTGATTAGGCTCATGAGGAACCTGTACATAGACTGAGAGGCGGTCACTCAAACAGAACAAGGGGCCACACTGAGTGGTTTAAAATCAGGAGCTTTGCATCAGGGTTGTATCCTCACACCTTATTTATTCAATCTGTAGGCTGAGCAAATAATCCAAGAAACTGGACCCCACCATCATTCTTTAAAGGGATGGAAAAACAAATCACCAACTTTATATAGAAAGGAGAGGGAACTCAGAGAAGCAGAGTACTACTGAAGAACAAGAAGAAAGTAGGAGGCTTTACACTTCCCAGTTTTAACACCTATTATACAGGGTATTCGTACAATGACAGATGCATAGACCAATGGAACATAATTGAGAACCCAGAAATAGATCCATCCACCTATGGTCAGCTGATCTTCGACAATGGACCAAAACCCATTAAATGAGGAAGAGATAGTCTTTTTAACAACTGATACTGGAAAAACTGGATGTCCATTTGCAGAAAAATGAAACAGGATTCATATCTCACCATGTACAAAAACTAACTCAAGATGGACCACAGACCTAAATGTAAAACCTATAACCATATGATCATCAAATGAAAAATAGGGACAAAGTTAGGAGCCCTAATGCATGGCATAAATATACTATCAAACATAACTAAAAATACACAAACAGCAGAAGACAAACTACACAACTTGCATCTCCTAAAAATTAAACATTTGTGAGCATCAAAAGACTTCACCAAAAGAGTAAAAAGAGAACTGGCAATGATATACCAAATGTCTAATCTCTAAAATGTATAGAAAACTTCAGTACTGCAACAGCAAAAAGACAAATAATCCAATTAAAATGTGAGCAGAGGGTATGAACCAACACTCACCAAAGAAGACGTTAAAGCAGCCAACAAAGACTTGAAGAAATATTCATGATCTTTATCCATTAGAAAAATTCAAATCAAACAATGAAATATCATCTCACCCTAGCAGAGTTAAAAAAAAAAAAAAAAAACAGGAAAACAACAAATGCTGGCAAGGGTGTGGAGAGACTGGAATCCCCATATACTGCTGGTAGGATTGTAAAATGGTGCGATCACTGCGGAAAATGGAATGGCTCTTCCTTAAAAAGTTGGAAATAGAACTGCTATATGATCTAGAAATCTCACTGTTGTTGTTGTTGTTGTTATGTGCCATCGAGTGTGACCCAACTCATAGCGACCCCTCCTTGGGTTTCCGAGGCAGTATCACTACGGAAGTAGATTGCCCAACCTTCCTTCCGAGGAGTGGCTGGTGGGTTTGAACCGCCAGCCTTCTGGTGAGCAGTCAAGTGCCTTAGGCACTATGCTACCAGAGCTCCTAGGGATCACAATAGGAAGTCCTGAATAGAGTGGGACAAAAATGTGGAACAAAACTCAAAATAATAGGAAAAAAAACAGAGACTGGTGGAATCCCTGAGACTATGGCCTTTAGACAGCCTTCAAGCCTGGAACTTAACTCACCCTAGTAGTTCAACTTTTAGCCAAACGATAGGTGAATAGCAACACCAGAGAGGTACACGTTGCTAGAACACCAGCCATGACAGATCAAAGGGGCAGTGTTTGTCCAAGGATAAAACTCAGAAGGCAGGAATAGATAGGAAAGAAGGACAAATGGAAATGGGAAACACAGGGAGGAAGTGGGAAAAGTGCTGTTAGATTGTTGTTGAGATTGCAGTAAATGTCACGAACCAAAATGTGCATGAATTGTTGAATGGAAAACCAATTTGCTCTGTAAACTTTCACTCAAATCACAATAAAAAAGCTAAAATAAATAAATCAGCTAAACAAAACCTCATCATCGTTGCTTCTACAGAGTGTTCTGGCAGTACTGCCTCCAAAACTGATTTGTTCATTCTTCTGGCAGTCTGTGGTGCATGCAATGTCTTCACCAAAACCACAACTCAAATGCGTCAACCCTTCTTCCGTCTTCCTTTTTCATCGTCCAGCGTTCACATGCATGTGAGGTAACTGGAAAGACCATGTCTCGGGTTAGGTGCACTTTACTCATCAGAGTGACATCTTCGCTTTTAACACTCTAAAGGTCATTGGCAGCAGATTTCCCAGTGCAAGGCATTATTTAATGTCTCCACTTCCGCTTCTGTGGACATTGGTATTTGGCTCCAAATTCTCTTTCCGGGATGCACTTTGGTTACCCGCAACTGCGCAGAACGAAGAACAGGGCTTGACAGAACCTGGATGGTCTGCTAAGCTGCGATCCTATCTTCACAAAGGAGGTTGGAACTCCTTTTGTAATAAACATATTTTTACTTGTAAGTAATAAATTATCTTCCATATGAGTGACATGTAATCGAAATAGTTATTTCTGCCTCTATTAGAAATAAGATGGAAATGTGTATCCACATTGTCTGGAGTGGTGAGAAAAAAATCAGACAAGATGACAGCTCACAGGGAGTGCAACAAGTTCTATTGAAAAGGGACTCCTCTAGAGGGTGCAATTGGCTACAGCAGGCTTCTGAAGGATGCAAAAACAGGGGAGGGGGCTCAAGCTGAGTGGATAGCAGAGGACGTCAATGCACTTTATAGCTTGCTTATCACAGCCATTTCAATCATTCAGGCTTCTGCGGTGACTTAGCCTAAATAAGCAACCCCAGAAGGTTTAAAACACAACAGCATTTTGATCTATTTATCTTAAGAGCAGACTCTTTTTCCAGTTCATGATAGCATCCAACAGATGTACAGCAAGGATGGATTTGTTACTAGATTTCTCTTTACAGCACTACAAATGTGTGTGACTAATTATATAACCACCTGCAGTTGTACAGATGGAAACATCTCGGCTCCAGCTGGAGCCCGCAACACGCCTGTGAGATGCTTGCCAGGGGCTGTTACAGGCTTTGGTGAGGCGAGGACTGGGACGGCTTGGCTTACTTTCTCCTTCGTCTTCCAATCGATGGCTCGGGTGGACAGAGAATGGTCCTACTACTTTCAAACGTTTCTGCAAGGGACTGGGCTGGTTGGTATGACTGAGCTCTTGCAATTCTGGAATGTCAGGACCTCCTTACAATTAAGTGCGTCTTTGAATTTGGCCTAAGGATGTGAATGTATCTATTTATTTATTTTATTCCATTTGCTGGCCGGGAAGAGCCAGGAACTAAGTCTAGATCCACTGAGTCTACTTCAGGGCTTTTTCAGCACATCCCCGTGCTCTCTGCACCTCAGGAGCTTACTTTAGATGACTGTTTTGTTGTTGCATGCTGTCGAGTCAATTCTGGCTGATAGCAACCCTTCATTTCAGAGTAGAACCGCCCGTTTGGTTTCCTGGGCTGTCATCTCTATAGGAGCAGATCACCAGGCCTTTCTCCCACATAGCGGCTGAGGGCTTGAACCACCAACTTCTCAGTTAGCAGCCAAGTGCTCAACAATTGTGCCACTCGCGCTCCTTACTCTAAACGCCTAGGGGATTTCATGTTTCATTTGTCTGAGAACATCTCCTCGATGATTTTTATGAAGTTCTGACTGCTAGGACCAGTAAAATGGAGGGAAAGAAGTTTTATTTGATGTAGAACTTCTGAAAAATCTGAGTTCATCACAGACTAGCTTTTTTCTGCTTTGGAGGAAGGCCTCCACGCTTTAAGGACACAACTACAAAGCAAAACAGAAGAATAAACCTCCTTCAGATGTGGCTGTGAGAGACAATGGCAAGTGTTAATTTTGTGAGAACCCAAGGGCTGTGTGCTTCTTTTGAGATATTGAAAACCAGCTTGTGGTTTATTGCTTCTCTTTGAAATGGTTATTCAAACACATAGCACACAGCTCTTGAAAACCATGAGGCATTTTTGAAAACACAATGAGTTCAGGTGACTGTCCATACCATCCTAGTGATAGGCAGATAGAGAACAATATGTACTGATCTCTCTGTAGGTCCTTCCCTGGAGAATCTTAGGACTTAGCATTCAGCAAGTATTTAAGCCTTGCCACTTAGTTCACTTCAGGTTTATCATTATTCCTTATCACATTCTCAGGTAAAATGGGGCATTATTCTATCAATATTATTACTCTATGATTATAACTCTAGCCAACAAGATAAGAAAAGAGGAATCCAAGAAAATCACACAGCAAGTTAGAAACAGAACCGGAGTTTTGAGACTCAGGATAATGATTTTCTTTGAACCATGTTGATGGTGGCTGTTAGTCATCATTAAGTTGAATCCAGGCTCATGGGGACACCGTGTGTGGAGACTAGAACTGTGCTCCACAGGGTTTCAGAAAAAGATCCGCAGACCTGGCTTCTGAGGTGTCTCTGAGTGGTTTTGGACCACTAA
>NW_006921693.1:4447191-4448428 GCF_000298275.1 Orycteropus afer afer
CCACCCAGCAGTTGCAAGGGAGAAAAGACCTGGTGACCTGCTTCCATAAAAATTACAGTCTAGGAAGCCCTCTGGGGAAGCTCCACTCTGTCATATAGGATCTCCAGGAGTTGGAATCAATTCAACAGAATGCCGCAGCAATCACTTTGAATGTTCGAATCTCCACACGACGATCCTAACGACAACTAAGGTTCACTGACCCTAACTGGATTATTTAGGTATTACAAACAATATTATGAGATTCTACCATGATCCCCAATTAACACATAAGAAAACTGAAACAGAGTGGGAGATAGCTGCCCAGAGTCACACAGCTAGTAAGCAGTGAGTTCAAAATTAGAACTAGGTCTGTTCAACCTTGGAAGCCCAGCTTTTAGCCGATAGCCCCACATACATCCCTTATCCCACACACATGGTCTCATTGCTTATCTTTCTGTCCTCTCCCTCAAAAAAATACCTGGCTGTAGACCCTGTTTATAAATTAACCCAAAGGTCTTTCCTACTTTCTGGCATTTCCTGAGGGGATCTGTTTTTAGAATATTCCAATTTCCCTTGCAAAGTGCATTAGTCACTATGGAAACAGTTAATTCATTGATAAGAGTGGAGATCTTTTATTAATAAGGATGCAACAGTGTATGTGACCCATAATTAGTAGCTCTACATGGAAAAGCATTCCAGAAAATGTGTAACATCTTCAGTTGTGCCCTTAGCATAACCTTCTGTAGGATGTAAATACAGGAGACCACTCATAGGGAGTCTGGCTGACAAACCCCCCTCAGGATTAGTCGATACAGTCCTCAGGCCTCCGTTCCCAAACCTGCCACCAGGCCAGCAGCAGCCAACCTGCTGAGCGCAATGTGGTTTCCACCCTCCCTTCCCCATCATCCTCAGGGGCTTTGGAGTGAGAAAGAGGTGGCCCCACAGTTACTAGGCCTAATTGGCTCCCTCCCCAAAAGCAGGCCTTCTACACAAAAGCTGCAAATTGCTTTCCAACCTTTGAAGCTCTGAGGAAGCACTTCCTAGCTGTGCCTTTAAGTGCCCAGCACCCCTTGATCAAAAGCGTGAGTAAAGGGCAAGAGAGCGAGCCCCTGATGGCCAGTGGCTTTGGAGAGGCCCTGATACCTGCAGCTCTTCAGGATCAGCCAAGGAGGAAACAAAGGGCCGATGGGAAAAGCCGAGAGCCTTGGACTGCGGCAGCTGTGTGGATCTGGCCACGCAGACACAAGTCAAAGCCTTG
>NW_006921693.1:4449093-4449618 GCF_000298275.1 Orycteropus afer afer
GCCACTGCTGGTGGCACCCCCACCCCTTTGGCCTAACCAGCAGCCAGTAGACCAAAGACCTGAAAGGTACAGTTTGCAGGTCCATCCTCTGTAGTATGGCGCAGAGCAAGGTGGGATGTCCTCCGGAAGCAAACAGTCACGGGAAATGTGCTGCCTGTTAGCAATGTCAGTGGGGCTACACAGAGCCCCTGTTACAGGGAGGCTAAATGAGATCAACTACACAGAGTCCCTGTTACAGGGACTGGCACCTTGCCGTCAGTCAACAATTTTCTGGCAGTTAGTGGTTGTGGTCGTAATAGTTTGGTATTGGGAGAAAGATCATCAATTTGCAGACAGTTAACCCCTTGGGCCATGTGGGGGTCCCTCTGTGTCCTGGACGATCTCATCAGCCTCTTTAATGCTGTCCTCCTGGCTCTAGACTGCAGAGCCCCCTTCCCTAGCTCCAGCTGCAACCCAGCAACACAAGAGCCTAGAACATCCCCCTCTCTGCCTTTTTTCCACTCCTGTTTCCAAAGCCCAGCTGAT
>NW_006921693.1:4451588-4452797 GCF_000298275.1 Orycteropus afer afer
GGGGAGCATGGTCATTGAATGCTCCCCTGTTTTGTATCTTATAGATTTGGCCACCTGAAATTGTTAACCCTCAAGATCTCTTTTACCCCTATTCTAAGAACTCCAAGGAAAGTATTCACTGGCCAAGCCTAAGAAAGCAGATCATTCCTGGACCAGTCAACTAAGCCAGGGGACAAGGTCACATTATATTTTCATGGACACTTCTATGTAAATTATATGATCATGTTGTTGTTATTGTTATTTGCCGTAGAGTCAGCCCCGACTCATAGCGACCCCTCCTTGGGTTTCCAAGGCAGTATCACTACGGAAGTAGATTGCCCCATCTTCCTTCCAAGTATTTGATCATAGATATAGGCAATTCCTAGAAAAAAAGATTGAACAGAAAAGCTCAGGGGTTGACCATAAAAAGACAAAAGCAAAACGATCAATAATGCATCTATTCTCCCTCCAACATATTCCTACCACACCACTTAACCCAAGCTGTAGGAATATATATTTTTTGTTTTCTTTCCTACTCTAAATATAGTTAAACTCATCTTTTAAATTTTCTTAAAACTCTTTAAAAGCCTGTTTGCTCTTTTTGAAGTGGGCTAACTAAAATGTTGGCAGTTCAAACCCAAGCTCTCCACAGGAGTAGTCCACTTGTGTAGAGATTTGCAGCCTTGGAAAGTCTAAGGGGCAGTTCTACTCTGTTGTATAGAGTCACTAGGAGTCAAAGTCAACTTGATGGCAGTGAGTAACTACTTTATAAAATTGTCTCACTATTTGCTGTATTAGGATTACTTGAAATTGTACTGTCCAAAGGTCACTTTGAATGGCCTGCCATACCCATGGCACCATCTCCCTACTTGAAGTCATTGGTCAGGATGCATAACTATGTTTTCTCTAAATTGTTTGCAACATCCCCTAGATTGATGGTGAAAGCACTTTAAGAAAATAAATCACCATGTCCATCAATTGATTGCAAAAACATTTAGGTGCCAGGCACTGGGCTCAGTCTGGGAGTGGGAAGAAAGCTACAGGAGATCCTTGAGAGTCTTACAGAACAGGCGGCCACGGGCACAAAGTCTAGGTAGAGTCCATGTGTTGAACGTTGAATCTGATCTAATCCAGTGTGAGAAGTTCTGAGAAAGGGGGCGCTAGTTAGGAGAAAGTAACTGAAAAGAGTAAAAGTCTCTATGCTGGAATTAAAACACACAGCTTTCATTT
>NW_006921693.1:4453197-4455078 GCF_000298275.1 Orycteropus afer afer
TCTTTAAGTCCTTTCTATTGAAGAACAAATGGAATTGACAGGAAGCTCAGTGGCGTAGTGCCTAAGACATTTGACTGTTAACCAGAAGGCTGGAGGTTCAAACTCACCAGCTACTCCTCAGAAGGAAGACTGGGCAATCTACTAGAGATACCCCCTCGGAAACCCAAGAAGAGGTCGCTATGAGTTGCAATGGTCTCCGTGGTGAATTTGGTTTGGTTTTGATAGCACAATGCCTATGACATCTGACTGCTAACCAGAGGTTGGTGATTCAAACCTACCAGCCACGGTGGAGAAGCAAGACTGGCAATTTTCTTTATGAAAATCTATTTTCATAAAGATTTACCTCCTCGGAAACTCAATGGGGGTCGCTATGAGTCATAATCAACTTCGTGGCAGTGGCTTTGGTTTTTGGGCTTTCAATGTTGGATTAAGATGAAATCTCCTTCCTATACAGGCAGACCTTGGAGTTATTGCAGGTTCAGTTCCAGACCTGTAATAAAGGAAATATTGCTGTAAAATGAGTCACATAAATTTGTTAGTTTCCCACTGCATATAGAAGTTATGTTTACACTATTCTGTAATCTATTAAGTGTGCAATAGTATTATGAAAAACTTTGGAATATTTTGAGAATTACCAAAATGTGACACAGAGACATGAATGAAGAACACACTGTTGTGGAAATGGCTCCGATGGACTTGCTTGACACAGGGTTGCCACAAACCTTCAATTTCTAAAATATGCAATATCTGTGAAGTGCAATAAAACAAGTATGCCTGTAGATTTTGCATGCATTGGGTCCTACTTTGCCCTCTGAGTGGGGAAAAGAGAAGTCTCCTCACTCCTTTACCTAACAGTACAACATATACAACTGTGATAATATAACAATGTTCTTCCATAGCTGGGCTCTCTCCAATGTGGTCTATTCCTCTGGCTTATTGCATCCCAGCTACATCTTTGTATTTTTCTAAATTCAACCATCTCAGCCATTAGAGATTCAGACCAGTGGCCCTCACAGTGTCTGCTTATTATAATACACATCTTTTAAATTAAATCTTAGCTGGCACAATTCCCTTCCAATAGAAGCACATAAAATGGAAATGTCAAAAGTTGGGGGAAGTATAACTGTTTGACAATTGAAGATAGAGCCATGAGCTGGAGGAATTCAAATCAGCTCACTGGGTCACACAATAGATGTTTCTATTGCAAGAAAAATGCTGTCTGGGATCTCTCACCTCTCCAAAATCAAATTCATTGTGCTCTGACAAAATGCCAAAAGGAATCCCACTGACAGATGAAAAATATTCAAAGTGCAGCCTCTGTGGCTGAATGCCAAGCTTTTAATTCTCTTGCACAGTATCTGTAGCAATGCAAAGAAAACCAAGTGAGATCTCTTTCATGAGACACTGACAAATTTCCTACTGACCCCTATATAATGCAAGTTCCTCTGACCAATGGGGAGCTAACAGTGCAATTATCTGAATGCATTCACAAATCACACACCAAAGCTATATGCCATATTATATATAAAGTCAATTTCACTTTCTGGCTGTATTTTCTCGGTATGCTTTGTAAGGCTGTGGAGGAGAGGGTTCAGGTAGCATAACTTAAAGTCATTTATAAAATGTAAGGAGAAAGGTTTCTCTGCTTTCAGATTTTGGCTGAAGGCAGAAAATACCAGAAAGAAGTTTACTTTCTTTTTGAAAGGCATTCAATTGTGTGGATCATAATAAATTATGAACAACATTTTGAAGAATGGGAATTCCAAAACATTTAATTGTGCTCATGAGGAACCTGTACATAGGTGAAGAGGAAGCTATTCAAACAGAACAAGAGAATACTGTGTGGTTGAAAATCAGGAAAGCTGTGGGTCAATATTGTAT
>NW_006921693.1:4456018-4456849 GCF_000298275.1 Orycteropus afer afer
AGAGAGAGAGAAATTTTGTGTCAGAAAATGGGTCACACAGTTGTAGAGGCTGGCAAGTCCCAAATTCATGGGTCGAACATCAAGGGGAGGCATTCCCTGACTCACTCAGCTGCAAGGGCTGACAAAGCCAAAATTGGCAAGCAGTGTAACAGGCGACTGACTTCAGTGAATGAGGAACCCGAGATCAGCAGGTAAAATGGCAGGTTCTTGGCTCACTGGCTGCAAAGGCAACAATTCCAAGATCGGCAGGCAACATGGCAGGCCACTGGTTCTGCTCCAAAAATTGGATGATGACAAGCTACATGCAGGATCCAGATCCAACAGAAAGCCCCAGAATTTTCCCAGAGCATCCATGTATATATTGGAAGCAGGCCATACCCATGAGGAAATGCCCTTTTAGCTGTTTGGCTACTCATAGCATATCTCATCATGGAATGGCTATGTCACAACTGTTTAAACCACTTAGAATCATAGTTCAGCCAAGCTGACACACAACATTGACTATCACAGCTACTCTTTTTCTATTTCCCACATAGGAAGATATCTCGACAAGTTTAGAAAGACCACAGCCAGGGGATTCTAGATGATCTAGGATACTGCAAAAGCAGATTACTTCAAGCTCTTTAATGACTGCAAACCACTGTAAGTCTGTCTGAAATAGGGAAACTCTCCCTCCCAATCTCCTAAGCCTGTATTCGTACTACTCTTGGGTTTCAACCACTCCCAGAAGAAATTACTGTGCCCAAGCAAGAATTTTAAGTTATTATTAGTCAAAGAAATAAAATTAAAAAGATGATTCCATATTTTGTCCACCAGAAAATTTGCTCTAAA
>NW_006921693.1:4458914-4462558 GCF_000298275.1 Orycteropus afer afer
TTGACCATATTCTATGAAATAGTAACTCCCTTCCATCTCTTCTTTCCCTGCTTAATTTTTCCACTACACTTATCATCATCTAATATGGTATGTAACTTATTTATTTGTTTATCATCTGTTGTCACAAATCAGAATTGACACTCCAGTAAGACAGAATTTATTCTGTTTTATTTATGGCTGAATCCTCAATGACTACAACAGTGTCTGGTATGTGGTAGAGGATCAATAAATATTTTTTGAATGAATGAATAGGAGACATGATATGGCTCAGTCAAGTAAGAGAAGAATTAGCCTGCATCTAGCACACATAAGAAGTAGGGAAAAAACACTAGAAGAATTCACAAGAGCAAGAGAGGGGCATGGCTGGAGCAGTGAAGGAAAAGCTCAGTGGAGCGGTGGGGACAGGGTGATGAGGCCATGGCTAGGAAGGAAATAGGGGAGACCTTTCCAGGCAGGGTGGGAAGAAGGATAATAGAAAGGAGACCAAAAAAAATATAACCTTCCAAGGACACATAGACATTCACAGTGCAGTGAGACCTGTGAGAGCCAGCACTCAACAGGACTCCCTTAGGTTTCTGGGTATCACAAGTCTTCCACCTTTGACAGGTGCAGTCTGACCACTGTTCTCTCATTTGTGTTAGTGGAATAGATCTATCTTTTGCTTCTCTGATAGTTTCCCAGCTTACACACATTCCAGCTTTCATAGACTTTACGGTATTAAGGAGCTACTGAATTAGTATAGGCAAGAAATAATGAGAGGAAATGAATGGACCAGGTGTCCAGAAAGGGTTCCAGCTCTGTCTCTGGCACTAACTTCTGCAGAGAGCTTAAAGATATCATTTATCTTATCCAAGCTACAATTTTCCCCATTGTGAGACTATTAAGACTCTGCATACCTAATGGATGCTACCCCTAACAGTATAACAGATGAGGAATCTCTGAATAGTAATAAACTACTTATGAACATGTGAAAAAAAAAAAGTATGGGGCATGTAGTAGCTACCTAATATTTATTCAATAAATGGATAAAAGAAGAAAATATGTAATAAAAATTAACCTGTGGCTTTACCTCTCCCTTCTTTCACAAAAAAACAAAAACCAAATCCTGTATTTGCTCAGCTAGTTTTCCTAGTCTTTCCCCTCTCCTCTAGGGAAACAAAATCCCTACTTGAAGGAAAAGAGATTGAAAAGAAGTACATTTGAAGAAGACTAGAGGGTGTGGGGGGGTGGGTAGAAGGCTGGTGGTTCAAACCCACCAGCCACTCCTCAGAAGGAAGGTTGGGTAATCCTACTTCCGTAGTGATACTGCCTCAGAAACCCAAGGAGGGGTCGCTGTGAGTCGGGCGACTCGAGGGCAAATAACAACAACAACAAGAGGGTGTGGGGAGAGACAAGACCTGCTTAAGAACTGGACTTCAAGGAGGGGCTGTGGGGGATGTTTGCAGTCCTGTGTGGAGATACTCGGAGCAGCCAGGAGAGGGAGATGGAAGAAAATGGGATATTACAAAGTGCTTCCATGGGCAAGATGGACCCCATCTCCGATGTTCGCTGAGGCAGTCAAGTAAACAATAAAAATGAATTACTTTTTTTTTTATTATTGTTGCTTTTTCCATGTTCAAATGATATGTCCTCTAACATGAGCTTTCCCTGATACTGGACCATGTGAGTCCCTGGAACAATGAAGGTTATAACAGAAGAGAACACACTGTTTTCTCCATTATAGACATCTGTAATGCTTGATTTCAGATCTTAGAATACATCATAGCTCTTTCATTCACTTAACTGATGGTATTGACCACCTACTGGGTCCCACGGATCTCTCCAATCATAATCTCTAGGAAAAGAAGTCTGAGAACATTCTGGTATACTCACAGAGGCACCCCAGAAGCCCAGAGGCTGTTTCAGTCATCTATAATATCAAATTGACGTTGTTTTCAAATCAAGACACCGGGTATCTAGAGAAAGTGTGTAATTTAACAACTAATGTGGCAAAACATCAAGCATTAATTCTCTGTAACATTACCTCCCTCTCCTGGACCCCTTAGCCTTTTCCTATAAAGATATTCTTGGGCCAAACCTGTAGTGTCAGACTACAATGATGTCTATACTTCCCTGTCATGATGCCCAGAAACAATTACCACCCAGTCACTCAGTGACCCAGGTTCTGCACATCCTAAACATCAGCAACAACCTGTGTCCATTTGCAGTCAATAAAAATTAAAACCAAGAAACAAAATGTCACAGAAAGAAGTGTCCTAAAAACATTGCATCAGGCCTCTCCAAGTTGCCAGCCCTCTGCGAGGAGACCCACTTTGCTTGCCTAGTTGGAGTGGTAAATATTAGAGAAGTTCTTTCCCAAGCTCCCAAATGTTATTAGGCAGGATGGAGAGAGCAGGTAAATATTAGACAAGCTTTGCTTTTAAAGGGGCAGAATAAAGTAGATATCTCACTGAGGGGAGAGGAACAGCTTGAGACTTAGTTCATGCTTTAGCCTCTCTACATATTTCAACATGCTGATACGTTCAAGGTTCCAATTCTTTGCTCCCTTGTTCAAGATGGACAAGTCACTTAACCTATATGAGTCTTGGTGTCCCTACCATAAAGTCTTATTTGGAAGTTTAAACAGATTATATAAACAAATTGTACAGCACAGTGTATGGTAGATCATATAAGTGAAGGTTCCTTTGCCTTGCTCCTCTACAGCCTTGTTAAACATCATAGTGTCTGGCAGATCAGGCATTTGCTTTCTAGGGAGACCAGAAGAGAAATTCAAGACTGAATGATGTATGGGACTGAGCTCATGATTTCAACAATGAGGCATTCAAATTCCAGTAGAACTCATGAAATGGAAAGACTGGGAGTTAGTACACGTGCTCTCTGGTTCTCTCATCACTGAGTTTTTACCTAGATATGTCTCTATAATCGCTATGTGACTTAATTTCCTCATCTGCACTCTTTTTATAAGACTGTTATTAGGTGCCATCGAGTCAGCTCTGACTAATAGCAACCTAGTATATAAAAGAATAAAACATGACCCAGATCTGTACCATCTCACAATCACTGCCGTGTTTCAGCTCACTGTTGCAGTCTGTGTCAATCAGTCTCATTGACAGTCTCTCTCCTCCTCACTGACCCTCTACATACCAAGCATGATGGCTGTCTACAGTGATTGATTGTCCCTCCTGATTTGTATGGTATTGTTGTCAGGATCAAAGGAGATCTGGTGGTACAGTGGTTAAAGCATTTAACTGCTAACCAAAAGGTCAGTGGTTTGAACCCACCAATTGCTCCGCGGGAGAAAGATGAGGCGGTCTGCTTTCATAAAGATTTACAGCCTTGGGAACCCTATGGAGCAGTTTTACTCTGTCCTACAGGGTGTCTATGAGTCAGAATCAACTTGAGGACAGGGGTTTGGTTTTTTGGTTTGGTTATCAGGAACAAATTCAAATAACAGAGTAAGTGTGCAAATATTTAGAAAATACTTAAATGTTATTAAATGTAAGGTAAACATTATTACTGTCAGTAAAAATGAAGCCCTGGAACTGGATAATCTCCAAGAACATTTTGAGCTCTGAGACTTTGTGATCTCAGGGCCTTTTGCTCACTCCATGATCTTGAGCCAGTCATATTGTCTCTTTCTCCCC
>NW_006921693.1:4464238-4469288 GCF_000298275.1 Orycteropus afer afer
AGAAATATTGGAACTAAGTAGACAGTGCAGACTCATTTAAACTTAATCTCAGTGACCACCTATAAAATGGGGATGTTCACCTCCATCCCACAAGATATGGAGAAAATTAAGTAAGATCAGGTCTGTAGATGCACTTAGGATAGTACCTGACCTAGTACACCTCCTCGGTAAATAAGTATTGGTTGGGCTTGATTTTATTTGTCTTAATTATATACAGCAAAGATGACCTTTCTCTCAGACTGGTCCCTCTTTAATATTGAGTAAATTAAGTGGAAGTTAAGTGGTTCTGTCTCAGAAACTCTCCCCGCCCCTCTCCACCTCACCACATGCAAATCTCTTGCAAATCATTGTCAATCAGAACTATCTTAGAGCCCCTTTTCTAACCCTTACTAACTGCATAATTTTGAGTGAGTTACTTAATTTCTCTAAACTCCTATTTCCACCTGTGTAAAATGGAAGGGTATGCACTTGGCTAATAATTCTGGTGGTATAGTACCTAAGGCATTTGACTGCTAACGGCGGCTCAAACCCACCAGCTGCTCTGCAGAAGGAAGATGGGGCAATCTACTTCCGTCAAGATTTACTGCCTCAGGATGCTAATGCAGGATGCTATGAGTCAGAATCGACTTGATGGCAGTGAGTTTGGTTTGGTTTTAGTAGCCTGAAGGTTGGCAGTTCAAATCTACCCAGCAGTACCACAAAAGAAAGGCCTGGAATCTACTTCCATAAGATTGAAAAACCTCACCAGTTGCCATGGAGTCAGTTCCAACCATGGTGACACATGTGTGCAGAGTAGAAGTGCATTCTACTGGGTTTTCAGGGGCTGTGACCTTTTGCAAGCAGATCACCAGTACTGGCCTTTCTGCCAAGCCACCTCTGTTTGGACTCAAACTTCCAACATTTGGCTTAGTGGTCGAGCACTTAACCATCTGTGCCACTCAAGGATGCCTTTGTAAGATCACAGTCCTTGAGAACCCTGTGAAGCACAGTTCTACTCTGACTGACCCACACAAGGTCGCCAGGAGTCAGAATCGACTCAACACAACGGATTTGGTTGTTTAGTTTTGTTTTTATCTCATAAAGTGGTTGTGTGGATTAAATGAGATAAATGCATGCAATAAAGCCTTTAACATGGCGCCTGGCACCAAAAAGATATTCAATATCATTTATTATTATCTGTAGGTCACTGCCTGCCACCAACTTACCTGATATCTCTGATCACCAATGAGAATAATTCAGAACTGTCATTGGGCCCATCACAACACTCATAAAATACACTTTCTCTTTGAATGGTGCCAAAGGGACTGTAACTAGAAAAGAAAAGATGGATCCATTTCTTCTCAGCTACCGCCAAGCATCAAAGCCTTCCTTGCAGCTTAGAGACTCAGAAAGTCAAAGAGGTTAAAGTCAGGACATAAGTCATCCTCTGCTGTGCAAACACCCGGAAAGGATACCAGTGAAAGTCCGATCCAACTCACATCTACTACGCTTTCATATTTCACCTTCCCCACCCAGCATTCCAACCAACATAAAAGATTGTGCTGTGTGACATAAAGAAGAGGACCAATCTGCAACCAGATTTGTCTAGGCCCAAGTAAAAGCATCGTATAAAAACTATGGCAGCACTTGTCAGCAATAAATTGGACATTGAAAAGCAAGTTCTGTCTGTCTATCTATCTATGTATCTATGTATCTATGCAGCTATCTATCTACCTTGGCCTTTAGAGTTTATTACAACCTGTGACCATGCCCTTCTGTCCAGAAGACTGTGCTTAGGTCTTCCCGTGGCAGTCTTTTGTGAAAACTGGAAGCAAAAATCTGCTAGCTAGGCAAATCACGCAAATGAAAATCTCCAACTGTTGGACTCCGTAAGTCCAGTGGGCTGCTGGTGCTCAGCAAAGTAGGTGAGGACTATGCACAGATGAATGTGAATGCATTCCTTTGAGAACTGTGAATCGAGAAGGTAAATTCTAAAAGCTTATAGTTGAAAAGTAGAGGTCCCTCCTAGGCTCCAGAATCTGTGGTTGAAAGTGAGAATTCGTTCTAAGGAAGACTGCTGGATGGGATCATTATTTCCCCTATAAATTCGGGAGAAATAACATACTCCCCCCGACACACACGCACTCATTAGCTACTCAGTAAAATACTTGGCATATTTTTTTTCAGGTATGACATCCATGTAGATTCTTATTAATCCTATATTTTCCTTAGATTTACACACATTTCAAGATTCATAAAAAAGGCACTGCTATGAATGAAATAAACAAAGTAACTCTTGGTATTTTGGTCAATGAAGTATTTTCATGTATCTGGTGAGTGGTGTCATGGAAACATTACAACTGAAATTGCAAACCACTCCACCTGCACTCCTCCTCCTCCTCCTCATTCCTTGATTGATTTTTGCTATAGCACACTCTCTAACATACCATTTTACTTGATTATTTTCTGTTTTACCTGAACCAAAAGTAAGCTACATGTGGGAGCTTTTTTTCCCGTTTGGTGTATTGCTCTCTCCATGTGCCTAGAACAGTGCCTGATACACAGTAGACCTTGCTATCAGTCTGGGTCCAGTCAGGAGACAGAACCCACACAGGTCCTTTTAACAGAGAATTAAAATTAAAAGTTGCTAAGCAGACGTAACATTGTTAACTAGATAATGAAAGGGTAAAACTAGGGAGGAGGCTGAAGTTGTTAAAATTTGGAAACTTGGAGAAGGGGTTCCTAGAGTTAAAACTCAGATCAGTGAGAAGGGGCCTCTGCCAGGCCAACAATAGTGTCTCTGAGGTCAGAGGAAGGCTCCATGGACTTGGGATTCTGAGGAGGAGGCGCTGCCCAGCTGATGTCTCTGATGTGGGGCACCAAGAGGCTGGTCCCGCAAGCGCTAAGCAAGCCACAAGCTGGATCTCGCTGCTGCCACCGGAGGATAAGGTTGCTGCCATGGTGGTCCTCACAGGAACCATCCGCTGACAGGAAGCCCCAGGACAAGAGACACATTTTATTTTCCATTTCCCTTTCAAGTGACTTTCTTTGAAGAAACCGATTGATAGTGTTATGACTCCCATTCAGTTCTCTCCAACCATAAAAGAACACGCCCGTGGCACCGTAATCACATGGCTTGTGGCGTATCTAGTTTCTATAGCAAGTTTCACAATCACTGTCGCCCTGTCGGGTAGCAGCACTAGTCCGATGACCTGTGAAGACACAGCAACAAAGGTCAGAAAGTGAGTGTGCACGTTTTTAAGAATTGTTTCAAGACAGAAAAACACTCGTAGAGATCTACGAAGGGCCCCACCGACAAACATGGTATACGGCAAACGAATGAAATTATTTCTGACTATCTCATGAGTACTATTTCTTTTGACTGTCTCAGACTGGAAGCACAAAATCACATGTTCAAAGTCTTTCTTTTGTTTCACTTACTGATTTTCAAATATAAATTTTTGTGTTAATGTCCAAATTCAAAGGTAAATTTTATTTCATAATTTTTTTTCAATTTTTCAAGCTTATTTCCTATGGTAGAATTTAAAAAGTGACATAATTTTATATTCAAGTAAAATGAAATGGCAACAACTCAATGGAGCACAAAAACAAAAGCTTGCAGAAGATAAGAAGAAAAGGATCTGTGAACCCCTAAAGACAATTTCAAAATTAACTTCCGTTTTAAAATGTAAAGAATCACAAGAGCCTTCTTCGACTGAATGCTCAAGTTTAATGGATGCAAATTGTTGTACCAGTACCACTTGTTGTTGTTGTTGTTACTTGCCGTCAGTCAGCCCCGACTCATAGTGACCCCTCCTTGAGTTTCCCAGGCAGTATCACTACGGAAGTAGGATTGCCCAACCTTCCTTCCGAGGAGTGGCTGGTGGTTTTGAACCGCCAGCCTTCTGGTTAGCAGTCAAGTGCCTTAGGCACTATGCTACCAGAGCTCCTACCAGTACCACTAGAGCTCAAATTACTAATAGCAACATGAATAGAACAATTTCTTGCAAATTCTGCATCCATTCCTTGCTGTAGTAAAATTTAATTAAATTAAAAATGAATTAATTGTGTAGAAAGTGGAACTGTTTTTGAATGTGTAATTGTTGCATCTTCAGACTCCATAAATAACAGAAATACAGATCCTGCTCAGTGGAATAATTTTTCTTCTAATGAAGTAAATTATTGGATCAAAAAAGGGCCAAGTGATTGTCAACAAAACAGTGGACCATTTGAAAATTTGTGTCGAAAATTTCTGGATGGTAAACAAACATGGTTCTGTGGCCAGAATGCATCTCTGGGATGCAAAGCTAACGACGAAAATGATAAGCAGGAAGGGCTACTGGTTTCCCCATCAGCTGGCTCTGTATATTGTTTTGTTTGCAAACTATTCAGTCCTAAATTTCTTAATTCTCCATTTGCTATGGAGGGGTTTAACAACTGGCGCTACTAAAATACAATTGATAGGTAAGAAATAGCTCAATTCACAAAGATTGTACGCTGTCATATTTAAACCAAAGGCATGGTTTTGGCTTAACTCATGAACTGGAAACACAAATGAGTGAAGAACATCAGTACAGGAGTCCCCACTTATGCACAGTTTTGCTTGCCACATTTCAGTTACCTGCAGTCAAGAATTGTTGCCGAACACTACATTGCAATGCCCATTCACCTCACTTCATCTCACGTAACATTTATTATAATATATTGTTATTATTGTCCTATTTTATGATTAGTTATTGTTCTTAACCTCTCATTATGCCTAATTTATAAATTAAATTTTATCATTGGTGTGTATGTATAGGAGAAAACATAGTATAGACGGCATGTATCATTTAACGTCTACAATACGTTCTGTGAAATAGGACTTTATATGAACACATATTAAAATCTTATGGGATGGGTCTCTCCTCGTCAAGAAGAAAGAAGAAAACCAAAGTTAATGGAAACAATCAGTCCTAGCGACTGGTACACCAACCGATCTGCAACCTATACAACTATGAGACTAGAAGAACTAGATGGTGCCCAGCTACCACTATCATCCACTTGGAAGGGATGTAGGAGATCCTGCATA
>NW_006921693.1:4469844-4471042 GCF_000298275.1 Orycteropus afer afer
AAAAAAAAAAATCTCATGGGAACCCACTTCCAGTCATCTTCATTGCTGCTGCGACGATTGCTGCTGCTACTGGAACTGGTAGTGGAGGCTGGAAGAGCAGGCAGTGGTGGAGGGAGCAGAGTGAGAGGAAGCAAGCAGGGAGGAAGCAGAGCGCGCCCAGCCACGGGCCCTGGCCACGGACGAGCTTGCTGGACAAAAACTAGACCCATGTCTTCTGCCTCACCTGCTTCTATCCCACTCATGGTCCAGTGCTCCAGTGCTGTAAGAGTCTGGATTTGGAGTCTTTAATACAAGTAAGGGGAAATAAGAAACAAAAAGAGAGCTGCTTTCCCTTTTTTAAAACAAAACCTTATAAATTATAAGACCACAGGACCACAGATGTATATGCAGTCAGACATTGCCCAAATAGACATTAAGCAACTCATACTGTATACAAAATTTAAAAAAAAAGAAAGCAAACTCATTGCCATTGAGTCGATTCAACTCATAGTGACCCCACCTTGGGTTTCTGAGGTAGTATCTCTAAGGAAGTAGATTGCCCAGTCTTCCTTTTGAGGAGTGGCTGATGGATTTGAACCACCAGCCTTCTAGGTAGCAGTCAAATGTCTTAGGCACTATGCCACCAGAGCTCCCTCATACTGTACAGAGTTCAGTAATTGCAAATCAAGTTTCAAAATTGATTCTTCTAGTGCAGAGGCTAGTCTTATAACAATGCTGCCAATATGTCAGAGCTTTATAAAGTCACACAACAGAGAATTTTAGAATGTAATGAACATGCCATTTTCACACTATGTGCTGCACGTTCACTTAATCTTGTACGAGATAGCACAATAGATATTTGTCCAAAAACAATTGATTTTTCCTATTATTCAGTTACTTCACACATTTTTTAGCTGCCTTATTCACCAATGAGCAATTCTTAAAACATTTTTAGGCAATTATTTAGTATAAAAATGCCTTTAAAATACACATTGGGAAGTGCATGCTCTAGCAATGAGTACAGTCCTGGAAGCAAACACTAAGATTCTAGATGCCCTAGAAAATATTGCCAAAGACCACACACAAAAAAAGAGATACAAAAAGAAAAGCTGAAAACATCACCAACAAAATGAAAACCCTGGACTACATATTTATGTTGGTTATGTGGAATAATATATTGCAGTATTTTCATTGGATGAGTCATGCCTTCCAAGATTCA
>NW_006921693.1:4476219-4477831 GCF_000298275.1 Orycteropus afer afer
CTTATGCATATTCCTAACTTTAAAGATCAAAACTTGCACAACAGAACTGCTCATTTTTGTCCCTAAAGAGACTCAGAAACTTTCAGAGCACAAAGTGATTCAAGAAAGACTCAATTCATTACCCTTATTATGTATGAAAGTAGATATTATTCAGCAGCTTCATTGTGATAAAATCATTGAAGAATTTGTAAGAGCAAAGATGAGAAAGAAATTATTTTAATTGTAACATGTTAGAGTTACAAGATCTATCTAAAAATAAAATATAGTAATTTGTTGTAATATTTGTTTTCTGATCATTAAATTTTCTTTTATGACATCTTTTCATTTGTTCATTATTTATAGCATTTATTATGAAACAAGCATCAAAAGTGAAGTATGAACCATTTAAAGCAAAATTGGTGAAAGTTAATTTTTCATTGTAGAGGTCAACAGGAACAACTAAGTTCATTGACTCATTTTCTTTGTTGTAGAATATGTGGAATATTCTTTGTGGAGAAAATGTGATATACAGTAAAAATCTTAGTACCCCACATCCACTAAAAATTTTACAATCCAGTTCATCTCATTCCACTAAAATGATATACACCACTTTTACTAATATTATGGTTATATATAAAAGACTCAACGGCAAATAACAACAACAACAACATATAAAAGGAAGTTACATCATGGATAGCTAACACACACACACACACACACACACACACACATCCCGTTTTAATGTGTGAGTAAGAAAAGGAAAAGACACTGTGGTCCTCACATGCTTTAATCTGACCCTGATCCTAGCTAAACCAACGTGGAATCTGGGTGTCTACCTAAATATACTGTCATGTGGGCTTGGGCTAGATGGGGCAGTGGAGGACAACAAATGTGAAGTTGAGGTATGGGCACCCAGAGGAAAAAGGAAAAGAGAGAGAAGGGAAAGAGGCAACAGAGGCCAGGATGGTCCTCACCTGCCATCCCCAGGAGCTGGGTCCAACCCTCTGCCCTACCTTGACCTCCTAGAAGCCCCAAGTGACCCCACCCCAGGCTAGCTAAGCTGGGCAAAGCAGTAGGTGATACTATGGCCACAGTTGCCCAGTTCTGCCACCAAGGATATGCAATAGTAGCCACATTGGAGCATCTAGGGAGCTAGGATGCCCCAGCAGGAGAGGGAGAACGTGGCAGACACCACCAGACAACAAGGTTTGTGGGGGAACTCTCAGGGATGTCTAGGAAGGAGAAGATTTGGACTTCACAGAGGCCACACAAGTGTACATAAGCAGTTGGTGTGCATATTTGTGTGTGTGTGTATGTGTATGTGTAGTGTGACCCTATCTGTATCCATGGAGTACCAGGGTGACTCAAACTGTTAACATGCTCTCCTGCTAACCAAAAGGTTGGCAGTTCAAGTCCACGCAGAGATGCGTTGGAACAAAAAACAAAGCCACAGCTTATTTCCAAAGCATCAGCTGTTGAAAACCCTGTGGAGGACAGTTGTATATTCTGACCCAGATGGTGTCACCATGAGTCAGAGTCAAGTGGCAGCAACTGGGTACCAGGTATCAGTGTCCATGGGCCAGTGAAGCCTAGGCACATTAAAACCAACCAAACTCACTGCCCTCGAAGTGAT
>NW_006921693.1:4478951-4502304 GCF_000298275.1 Orycteropus afer afer
AAGTCTGGCCATTCTCGCTTCTAAGGAGCATTCTGGCCGTACTTCTTCCAAGACAGATTTGTTCATTCTTCAGGCAGTACATGGTATTTTCAGTATTCTTCATCAAAACCACAGTTTAAATCCTTGGTCTTCCTTATTCGTTCCCCAGCTTTCACGTGCATATGAGGCAAATAAAAATACCACAGCTTAGGTCGGGCACACTTTTGTCTTCAAAGTGACATCTTTGCTCTAAAAGATGATATTTTAGACAATAATACTTACTACAAACAAAATAAAAGAGGAGGCTACTTTAGACTGGATGGTAGCAGCAGGCCTTTGAAATAGAGATTTCAAAGGCCTGGGACCAGAATGTTGAGGAGTCACCTATTAATGTCCCTATTTTAGAGACAATGAAACCAAGCTTAGAGAGGCCAGTTGAATTTGTCAGAATTCAAACTCTGGTCTGTAGGACTACAAAGCTTGTGCTATCCCTAGACAGAAGGTCCTTGTCATCCAAAACCACGTTTCACCACTTCATACCTCCCCACTGCACCTTGCATACCTGAGCACCCAGTAGGTGCCTGGTAACTGCTGGGCACCCAGTGGACTCTGACTCTGGCAAACACTGGCCTGCAGAGCAGCTGTCAGCAGTGAGGGGGTTAACCGCTGTGGCACAGACAGCTTGTCTTGGGGAACCTCTTTTAAATAATGAGCCTCTGGTCTTCCAGCTAATGACATTCTCCTCTCACAGCTTCAGGATTTACTCACAGGAGTAATGAATTAATTAGTGAATATGGGTGAGAAGCTCTTTGAAGTTATAAAGAGCCCAGAGTACAAATGCTAAGAAAAGGGGCCAAGCAGACTAACTCAGCTACCCTGTAACAGAAGAGCTCCTCCTGGCTGGGCCCCTGGTCTCTGGGAACAAGTGCAGGCAGAACAAAGCGAGGACAGCCTGGGCACCAGGAACACACCCAAACACCCAGGCTAGCCGCCTGGGCTCCCTGCCCCTATGGGTGATCTGACAAACAGCTCATCTGGTCTGCTCATCCTCAGGGAGGAAGACTGGTTGTGTAGGGGGAGAATCTAAGGCCACCTAGAGGCTCAACAGGAAAGAGTGGCACGTTATCATCACTATCTGACAGGGGTCTTGTACTGGTTTAACCGTTGCACCAAAATCACTGCATAACCACCACCCCCAAACCCAGGAGCTTAAATAACAATCATCACCCTTACATCTAACCATCTGCGGGTCAGCTGAGGGTCGGCTGACAGGATGTGTTAGGCTGGTGTGATTCAGCTCAGCTCCACATGTCTCTCACTCCCATCTCAGACCAGCAGCTCAAGCATATTCTCCAGGCACCCGTTTGTATCATATCTACTAACATACCATCAGCCTAAACAAGCCAACAGAGAGAGGACACCAGAGACAAGAGGAAGGAAGTGTCTCAAACCACAGTTACATATGCAAAAAGAGTTGTTGTTGGGATTGTTGTTGCTGTTGTTAGGTGCCATCGAGTCAGCTCTGACTCATAGCAACTCAATGTACAACAGAATGAAACACTGCCCAGTCCTGAGCCAGCCTCACAATCCTTGCTATATCTGAGCCCATCGCTGCAGCCTCTGTGTCAATCCATCTCATTGAAGGCCTTCCCCTTTTTCATTGACCCTCCAACTTTACCAACCATGATATCCTTCTCCAGGGAGTGGTCCCTTCTAACAACCTGACCAAAGTAGATGAGAGATGAATTGTGGCCAATCTCACTTCCAAAGAGCATTCCATCTGCACTTCTTCCAGAACAGATTTGTAAGCTCTTTTGGCAGTCCACGGGACTTTCAATATTCTTCACCAACACTACAACTCAAAAGCATCAATCTTCTATCTTCCTTATTCATTGTCCAGCTCTCACATGCATATGAGGTGATTTAAAATACCATAGCTTGGGTTAGGTGCACCTTACTCTTCAAAGAGACATATTTGTTCTTCAGCGGTTTAAAGAGGTCTTTTGCACCAGATTTGTCCAGTGCAATACATCATCTGATGTCTAGACTATTGCTGGTATGAGTTGTCGTCAAGTTGACTCTGACTTATGCAGATCCCATGTGTGCAGGGTAGAACTGCTCGAGAGGATTTTCAAGGCTATGACCTTTTACATGTAAATCACCAAGCAAGTCTTCCAAGGTGCCTCTAAGTGGGTTTGAACTGCTAACCTTTTGACTGGTAGTCAAGCACTTAACGCATCATGCCACCCAGAGACTCTGGAATGTAGAAAAGCATCAAGAATCGAGGGCATTAATGCAATCTGCCATAGGGACCCTATAGAGAGCAGTTCTCCTCTGCATATGTGGGGTCCATGAGCTACAGCTGACTCAACAGCAACTAACAACAACACTGTCATGGAGCCAAGGAGATGGTGATGGAGATCAATGCATTTGACACCTATGACCAATAATCCAAATTCCTTATCCTGCTGCAAGACAACAGGCTGGAGCTGAACAGTCTATCCCTCCCTTTAAAGGTCTCTTTGTTTAGCACCTCCAGGAAGGCCCACTTCCCTCACTTATTCTGTCTGCCTAACTCCTGAGGGCATTGAATGTTGAAACCACCATCATAAATTCCCTCCATCCTCAACATTACATGTAGCATACATACGTAACATAGCCTGAACCTAGAAGTCTCCTGCTGACAAAAGGAAATATTTCCAATTCAGTTGTTCTATGAGATAAACAAAGAAACCCTGGTGGCACAGTGGTTAAGCACTCAGCTGCTAACTAAAAAGTTGGTAGTTCAAATCCACCAGCCACTCCTTGGGAGAAAGATGAGGGAGTCTGCTTCTGTAAAGATTTACAATCTTAGAAACCCCATGGGGCAGTTCTACTCTGTCCTGTAGGATCCATATGAGTCAGAATTGATTCAACGAGGGCAGTGAATTTGGGGGTTTTATGAGCTAAACAGCTAAATGATAATGGTGGCTAGTGTTTGAACAGTTGCAACCCAATGAAGCACAAACATGGTATCTTCTTCCCTCTGATTATTACCTTCAAAGCTGCTGTGTCAGATCTCCTTTTCCATCCCGTGGTGACATCCTATAGTTTTTTGGTCACTTTTAGATAATAGAAATCCAGTCCAGTCCAGTGTAAAAAGCAGTGTCTAATTTGGTGCTTAAATGTCCCCTCCTCTCAGAGTTGAACAGATTTTGACCAGAGGACTTGGGGATGGGAGCAGTCAGTCCTTTCCTTCCTCACCTGATCTGGCACCTAATTAGTGTTCAATAAATACTTGATGGAGGGAATTTATTGAATTATATTTTATATTGAATTTATATTTATGCTCTTGAAAAACCCTACAGAGCAGCTCTACTGTGCACACCTGGGATCTCCATGAGTCAAAATCAACTTGACAACAACAAATACCAACATTGCTTTTTGCATATGTAAAGTTTTATAGTTCAGAGTTCTGGAATTATTTTTTATCAGCTACCTTTACTAAGCCAGTGTTTTCCAAAGTATGTCTCCTAGAACTCTAATTCTGCAGAACGTTAAGTTGTGTTCCATGGGAGAACAAGGATGTAGATCTGAACCACTGCTTCTTCCTTGGACTTCCTCTACCCAAGTCACTGGTAAGAATGAAAGGAGTAGGAACTACTACTTCATTTTACCAAGGAACAGCATCAAGGAGTCTGGAATATTTGGCAGGAAGAATAATGCACAGAGAACATGAGGTTGGTTGTTGTGGCTGGGCAACAGTGCAGCCCGCACCCTGAAGAGGGCTGTCCTCTTGCTCGAGACCAGGCCACCAAGACTGCCTTGTGGACTTGTTCCTGGGAAGAAGCAGCTGAGAGATGTTAGTGGTACCTCAGTGATACCCAACCATTAACGCCACCAAGATCTGGCCACAGCCTAGCCTGAAACTTCAAATTGGAGCTGGAGAGCCAGACCTGAGAGTTTAAATAACACAAAATAGTTCCAGCAGGCAAGGGGTGGAGAGGACTTGGGAACATGGAGGCCTGGGGTGAGGAAACGGTCTTGAGAGTCCTGGTCAAGTCCACAGACTATGTTTCTGCCAAGACCTACAGTTGGATCCCAGGTGTAACCTGCACCAGCCAATGCCTTGGATGCCAATCTTCAGACTGCAGTCTCCCCCAAGCCATGGAATGACCAAGAGGTGCCCAGGCTCCCTTCTGTGACCCTGAACTGAAGCCAAAGGAATAAGGCATGCTTTGAGACTTGAAAAGAGCTGGACTGCCAGAGCTTGGTAAGAGGGTGAAGAATAGCCAGAGATATCTCTCTACAAAGAAATCCCCTCCACCAAAAGTCTATATTCAAGGCATCTAAAGGAGGGATAGGTCCCTGGAGAAAGGCATCACACTTGGTAAAATAGAGGGTCAGTGAAAAAGGAGAAGACCCTCCGCAAGATGAATTGACACAGTTGTTGACATGATGGGCTCAAGCATAACAAGTGTTATGAGGATGGTACAAGACTGGCAGTGTTTCGTTTGGTTGTATTTAGTGTTGCTATGAGTTGAAACAGACTTCACGGCACCTAACAACAACAACAATGAACTCCCAGGTGTAGGACTTGAAAGGAGCAGAGAGCTTTCTGTGGGAACATGGAGGACTCGCAGTACCACCTTCTGGCAAAAAGGAAAACTATACATAGCAGAACTTGAAATCGATGTTAGGTGAAGAAGCGTCAAGGCAGTTTGAATTGGAAGGACCTTCAGAAGTCATTTATTATGTCAAGGCTTTCATTTTGCAAAAGGAGAAACTGAGGCCTTAAGAGGTGATGAGATTTGCACGAGATCAAACAGATCATTGGTGGCAGGGCTGAAACTAGAATTAGACTCCCAACTCATCGTTGATGATGTTCCGCATGAGGTTGCAGAAAGCCCACTTGTTTCTTTCAATCTAAAGACAGGATGGATGGGTTTCTTGTGCCATGCTCACTGAGCCTCTGCACCAAGCACCCTGCTAAAAACAACCAACTTGTTGCCGAAGAGTTGACTACAACTCCTGGTGACCCCAGGTGTTTCAGAGTCAAACTGTCTTCCACAGGGCTTTCAGTGACTGGTTTTTCAGAAGTAGATTGCCAGGAGTTGCTTTCTATTAAGGAGCTCTGGTGGCATAATAGGAGCTCTGGTGGCGTAGTGCCTAAGGCATTTGACTGCTAACCAGAAGGCTGGTAGTTCAAACCCACCAGCCACTCCTCGGAAGGAAGACTGGGCAATCTACTTCCATAGAGATACCACCTTGGAAACCCAAGGAGGGGTCACTATGAGTCAAATTGACTCAACGGCAGTGAGTTTGGTTTTTTTGATTTGGTGGCATAGTGGTTAAAGCATTTGGCTGCTGCTTTGGTTACCTAGTGCTACTCTAACAGAAAATACCACAGGTGGATGGCTTTTATAAAACAGGAGTTTATTCTCTTATAGTTTAGGAGGCTAGAAGTCCATGTTCAAAGTACCAAGCTCTAGGGGCTGGGTGAAGGCCCCTTGACTTTGGGCTTCAGCTCTGCCTCTTGCTCCCAGCCCACTGGATCTGGAGGCATCTCTTCACTCAGGCAGCTGCTCCATGCTGAGGCTGAAAAATTCAAGGTCGACAGATAAAATGGCACAGTCCCAAAATTATCAAACTACATGTCAGGACATTAATTCAAGTCCATTAACACTCCCAAGATTGGCAGACAACATGGCAGACCATTGAGATGAAGACTTGGCTATACGCAAGCCAAAAAGCTCCAAGATCTTTCTCAATGCTTCCTCTTATATACTGGAAGCAGACCACATCCCTAAGGCAGGTACTCAGCTGCTCTAGTAGATTCCACCATGGAGTTGATTACCAGTCTTATCATGGGGAATAACTATATCCAGCTGCCCAGCCACTCAAAACCAGGCCCAGCCAAGTTGACACACAACTTACCTACCACAACTGCTAACCAAAATATCAGTAGTTCCAACCTACCAGCCACTCCATGGGAGAACCCTGCGGGGCAGTTCTACTCTGTCCAACAGAGTCACTATGAGTTAGAATTAATTCATTGGCAGTGGGTAGGTTCTCTCTCCTGGGTGGACTCAAACCACCAATCTTTTGGTTAGAAGCCAAAAGCTGTTTGCTGTATGTTCTGCCCTTTATAAAGAAGGCTCCAGAACTGGGCTCAATTGTCAGAACTCCTTCGTGTCCAAGTACATTCATGCCACAGGTAATGCTGGCTGATCACAGTGTCACACCACCTACTGACAGACTTTGGAATTAGTCTGAAAACTGATGCCCAGGGTTTTTATATGGCAGCCACCTTGCTTCCAGTGATGTCATCACATTGCTGCTCTACATCAAGAAGGAAAGCATGCTAGGGCTGCCCCATAAGGAAATAACACTGGCATTGCTGTGACCTGCTCACTCTTACCAGCTACACAGAAAGCTCGAATGGTATTTCCAAAGGCAAGTCTAGAACTTGCCTTTTAAGTTTCATGATTTTTCCAAAACTCCAAATGCCACACAGTGGACCTTCTGGTCTGTGAGAGGGAAACAGCATCTGCTGTTTTTACACTACACCCCGGGCACTACACAAGAGCCCTCCACAAATACCCTTGCTCTGTGTTTCATTTCAAAATGGGAAGATCCACATGTAGAAATGCTAGGTGGGGATCCCTGGGGATCAGAGAACCCCATTCCCAAGGAGACTGGGCTCTAACTTGCCACTGGCCCATGAGCTCAGATGAAATCTGTGCCTAGTGAAGTTATCCCTCAATACACAAATGTGGACTGAAGGAATCATTGGAATGCCCACGGAGAGAGCATCAGGGTGCCTGTTATGTCACCTGGGATATACTTCACACTTGGCCTCTTTGCGCATTTGTCCCAATCTTTTGGTCCCTGAAAGGTCAGTGATTCCTTTGCTTGTCACTCTGCACTCACAGCCACCCACGACTTCCACTTCCATCTAAACCCTTATGGCTCCAGTCTGCAACCCTATCTTCACTGAGGTCTAGATGCAGTGCTGGTGTGACCTTACCACATCAGCTAAGAATGCATTGGCTCAATTTATCACAAGGCCTGAGTTAAACAACAAGGTCTTATCTTGTGTGCCTATCAAGCAGTCTGGAGGTAAGTGGCTCCTGGCATTAGTTCAATGGCTCAATAATGTCAAGGCCAGCATCATGGCTGTTCTGTTGACTGTCTCCTGCTTATCACTTCAAGGTTTCTTGAAGCTACCCCAAACAAGGCAGTAGAGAAGAGAGGAGAAGTCTTGCCTGCTGTCTATTTCCATTTTTTGGGGAAAATGCATGTTATAGAGGCCCCTCTCACTGCAAGGTGAACCATACACTATCCAGGTTTAGTTAGCAGGAAGACATGGGGCCCAGGGGTATGGCAGTGGCTAAGAACATCTGCTGTACCACACTGTCCCCTGAAATCAATAAATTGCCTGAGACGATTGGTTGTCACATTCTGCACTTCTGGTCTGAAGTTCTTTCAAAGCATTTCTCTTCCTTCTGTGTCCTCTGTCAGGACCTAAATTCGGGTCTCTGTCATTCGTTATTGAGTTACTTTAATAATATTGAAAAAAACCTTGGTTATCGGGCCCCCACCTACCTCTCTGTCTTCCTCAGCCTTCACTGAAAATACTTGTTTATACACACACACATGTGCATGTATGTGCGTGAATACACACACATATATAAACATGGACATGTATGCACACATGTGCACACAAATTCTTGACTTTCTTCCTTTTGCTCCTCACCCCTCTGCCCACCCCAACCACAGTCCTATCCAACCCATCCTTAGCCCAATCAAGTCCCAACTTTCTTATTTCAATATACCTTTCTTTCTTCTTTTCTCTTCCTTCAAGATGGCATAGACATCACTTCTTCCAGGAAGTCCTTCTTGACTACCCATGCTGGTGACCCTCCTCTGTGCTTGCATAGCACCCTGTACCATGACCTTTCAGGAGGGCCAGGGATAATATTCCCTTCACTGCCCATATGTGACGTGACTGAGAAATGAAGCAAAGGCACCAGCGTGTGGAGAACCATTGCATCATTTCTTACTGATACACACTGATGCCAGGGAATGTGTTTCATAAACTGGAGCAAGGGGGAGTCCTGACCATGAACCCCAGAAGGAATAAGGACTTGCCCACACTGCTTCAGGGACTCACGCCTACCCCATCTCTGCAACGTGTCAGCAGTGATTCTGGGATGCAGCCCCCCCCCCCCCCGGAAGGGAGCACCAGTCATGGAGAAGCATTTCACCCTGTACATAACTCACCTCTCACCCTCTCAGTCTCTAATTGTGCTTCCAGTTCCGTCTCCCTCATTACGGCGAGTGTGCGTGTATCTGGCTCCATTTTGTTCCTGAGGGAGCCCTCTGTCTTCTTCTTCCTCCACTACATCAACCTAATCAGAGTCATCGTCCTAAATCCCACGTCTAATCACGTCACTCCCCTGCTGCTCATCGTCCAGAGTTGCCTTGCAGCTTAACATGACACATGGCTCTGACGGCAGTCTGGCCCAGCCAACCACACTGTCAGCCACTCCAACCCTCCCCTCCTGTGGTCCAGCCGCACCAAGACCCCCAGGCTTCCCTGACACGCCTGCTTTCTCTTGTCTCCTCCTCTTTGCACTTGCTCCTCCTTCATCCTAAACTGTGTACACCTTTTTTCTCTTCTGCCCACTACATACTAACCCACTCATCATCATACTAAGCAAGGTTTCTCTCCTCTGTAAAGCCTTGTCCTAACCCCTGCCCAAGGCGGGGATATACATCTGGATCTCCAATAATTATTTGGAATATAACAAGAGCTCAATAAAAGCTTGCTAAGTAGAGACATTATTGAACAGACATGTGAATGAATGAATAAACCAGATTTTGAATTTCTTACAAGCAGAAGCCAAGCCTTATGCTTTTCCCCATCTTATCTCAAATGAAAGTGACAATGGTGATGCTAACAACTGCACTGATAATGATCTCCATGAGATCAGCAGCCTCTGTGGCCCTCACCTGCCTCCCAGATGTGAGTGTGTCTGAGAAAGCTCTCCAATCTCATTGGGCTCTTGAGAGAAAGAAATGATAGCATGTCAGAGAGGCATTTTGCAAATATAAAACAGTGTCCAAGTGGCTGCATCTCGGAGGCAGTTCTCTGGCTTTGAAGGGAAATGGCTGTCTAACCACTTGAGCAAAGGTGGTGCTCTTGAATCCACCAGAGGCGACACCTTGTCATCTGCTAAAAGGTTTCAGGGAGAAAAAAAGAAAAATCCTGCTAATATGGGCAACTTCAAAATCACTGGCAGCAGTAAAGTGTGACTGACACATCTCCCAGGACTTCAAACGGTGCCTGTGCCAGCCTGTCCCTCCTGTTTTGTCCAGGAGAGGGCATACAGACGTGTCCCCACAAGGCAAAGGGGCCACTTGTCTCTGTGACCTGGGTGTTGCCTCTCTGTGGGCCGGCCCCTTCCAGGCAAGGGGATCTGCCATGTGCTCTAGGGCAGACACTGGGGCCTGGCGCTCTCCATCCATACTGCAGGGGCCTCAGGAAACCATTCACCTCTTGGAGCCTGTTTTCCCGTTAGTCTCGAAGTCTCCAAAGGGCAGAGACCATGTTTGCTCACCTTTCAGATCCTCCTTTTCCCTTGCTCACTCGGCTCCGGCCACACTGGCCTCTGTGCTGTCTCTGGGACATGCCAGACACACTCCAATCTCAGGATCTTTACACCAGCCGTCCCTTTCCCAGGAGATCCTGGGTGGTGCAAATGCTTAAGCACTGGGCTGCTAACTCAAAGGTCGGCCGTTTGAATCCACCTAGAAGTGCCTTGGAAGAAGGCCTGAAGATCCGTATCTGCAGGATCACGGCCACTGAAAACCCTATGGAGCACACTGTATCCTGAACTCAGGGGCTTGTCATAAGTCGGAATCAACTCCAGGGCAACTGGTCGCTCTCTCGGAAAGTGCTTCCCCCGGCCTCACCACCTTTAAGTCTTTGCTGATCATTCTGTTAACAACTACGGCCCACTCCCACCCCCTGGCATGCCCTGCCTCCCTTACCCAAAAAACCAAACCCATTGCCGTCTAGATGATTCCAACTCATAGAGGCCCTATAGGACAGTCAAACTGCCCCATAGCGTTTCCAAGGCTGAGGGTCTTTATGGAAAGAGAGCTGGTGGGTGCGGACTGCCAACGTTCAGTTAGCAGTGAGTGCTTTAGCCGCTGCTCCCCAAGGGCTCCTTGCCTGCCTCCCTCAGCTGCCTCTTACTTCCCATAGCACTTAGCACCTGCTGTCATACCATGTAACCTGCTCACTGACCTTGTGCATTGTCCGTCTGCCCACCCCAATCGCACTACAATGGAAGCTCTAGGCAGGCAGGGCTTTTTGTCTGCTTTGTTCACTGTTCAGAAAGGCACCTGGCCCAAAGCCAGGGCTTGAATTCAGGACCTGTGTCCTGAGCACCTACATGTATCAGGCTCTGGGAGATAAACCCAGCAATGAGTTAGACAACTCCTCAAGAGGCTAGGTGTCTAGCAGGAGAGACCTAACAGGGCACAATAAGTTCATTAATCAATGTGACGGGGCACAAAGGAAGGCGGATGGGGTCATTGTCTTGAGCTGGGGAGGAGGAAGGGTAGCGGTTGCCTGAGGGCTTGACTCCTGCACTGAGTTCAGATGTACTGTGCTTCCAAGGTGGGAGAAGCCAAGAGGCTGACCCAAGGCAACTGGTAGCTTCTTTTAGGAAACACCAAAGGCAAGTCTCTGGGACTGCTAACAGTTCTCTGTTGGGAGCAGAGATGTGTAGCTCCAGGCAGCTTAATAAGCATATGCCCAATGGATGGGTAAAGAAATGGTTTCAACCACAACAGACGCCCGAAAGCATCTTCTCACTCTGCTGCCCTGAATCTAGGGTTCTGTCTGGTGTTGTGGTCCTGCCTGAGCTGCACCCCCTGGATTCTGATTTGGTGGGTTTCAAGTGAGGCCCAGATAACAGTAGTTTTTAAAAGCTTCCCAAAGCCGACAGTCTGAGGTGGGCCACGCCCAGCCTTGTACAGTCCTCAGCACACACTCCAGAAAAACATTTGCCATCAAGTCAGTTCCAACTCATGGCGGCCCCATATGTGTCCGAGTAGAGCTGTGCTCTGCTGAACTGTCAGTGGGATGTGGGTCACCAGGCCTTTCTTCTGAGGCACCTCTGGGTGGACTCAAAACACTAAGCTTTTGGTGAACAGGTGAGTACATCAGTGGTGCAGTGCCTAAGGAATCTGCGCTAACCAGAATGTTGGTGATTCAAACCCACTAGTCACTCTGCAGATGGAAAACAGGGCAATTTACTTCCAAAAAGATTTACCACCTCGGAAACCCACTGGCGGTCGCTATGAGTCAGAATCCACTCGAAGGCAGTGAGTTTGTTTTTGCTGTTTTTTGAGGGACGAGGTACACAAGGCCAATAGATGGTGCACTTGATGGCTCAGAGAGTGAGGCAGCACAGAGCCAGCAGGCAGTTGCTTCCCTCCTGGACCGTTTGCATCCTTGACAACAAGCACCTGATGCGGGAGGCAAATGACACTAGCTGGGGTGGCAGCCTACTATAACATGTGTCACTCACGAGTTCAAGTCTAAGCTCAGCCCTTTAAGGGTTTCAGAACCTTGGGCAAGTCACAAGTCCAGGGCCTCAGGTTTTAAAACTGAAAACCAGACAATCTCGATGGAGTTATGGTCAAGATTCAGTGAGACCACGATTGCGTTCAGGCATGCATTTCTCCACCACATGGGCACTATAGGGAGCTCTGGTGGTGCGATACCTGAGGCATTTGACTACTGATCAGAAGGCTAGGGGTTCAAACCCACTAGCCATCCCGCGGAAGGAAGATTGAGCAATTAACTTCCATAGAAATACCACCTCAGAAACCCAAAGAGGGGTCACTATGAGTTGGGACCAACTTGACGGCAGTGAGTTTGGTTTGGTTTTTTTGGATACTGTAAACTAATCTAAGTCAATTTGGACATGTGTGACTATTAGGTTCTTTGGAGTAGATAATGGTCACTGAGAAGCTACCAATGGTTAAAGATCAAGGAGGGTTAAGAGATCTGCATCAAGGCAATGGCCAAGAAAACACTATGGATCACTGAAACATTTGGGGTCTCCAGGAGTCAGAACTGACTCAACAGTAGCTGGTGTGGTTTGGTTTTACTAATTAGAAAGGAGGTAAGAACGGTTCATTCAGCTTGTTCTGTAAGCTCATTGAAGACCTAGTTCTCTGTCCATTATGTTGTCCATTTTCATAACAAAATAATACTTAACAAGTCCAGATTTGGTTACTCTTACAATCAGCATCAACTAAGTAGAATCCTCTGGCTCACTAGTGGATGAGGACCATTGTAGATTGAGCCTTAGGCACCAGTCTAAAGACATCATCTCCAGAGCTTGCTAGACTTGTCCCCTGTCCTGCAAATGTGGGGATTTTCTCTAAAGCATTCAACCCACTCTACATGGCGTGAGTACCACTGATGTTGCCAGTAAGAGCCCCTTTCTAACATGCATTATGCCAGTCAATAACCCATGAATGTCATCAATGGAAACTCATTTCTAAATTCATTGCCCTAATTAGCAAAGTCCTTGATATGGATCAAGGGAAAAGGTAACAAAAGAGACTGTTGTAGCCATTTCTGGACTTTGAGCTTTCTGATACAATAGCTTGCTGGCTACTGCAGGGAGGTAAATTCCTGAATGATAGTAACTGGCTGCACCTAGGATGTGGTTTAAAATAATTGGCACATACATAAAATCACACTGAGATGCTGCCATATTCAAAAGTAAATGACAGACATTGTAACAGTGGGGTTTGAGACATGTCACATATTTACACCAAATTTTAATCTACTTCAAGCCACTATCCCACTGGGATGCAGGAGAATTCAATATCAGTCTTTAGTGGGACTCCTTTCCCATTCCCTCTTTTTAGGTAATATGAGAATCCTGGGAGACTTATGCAATTCCTAGCATCCCACACTAGTAACCTAGAGGCTGGCAGTTCAAATCCACCTTCTGTCACCACGAAGAAAGGCCTGGTGATCTGCTTATGTAAAGATCACAGCCAAGAATCCCCTGTGGAGCAGTTCCACTCTGTAACACATGGGACACTATGAGTCTAAATTGATCGGATGGCAGAGTGTTGGGTTTTGGTAGCAGCATCCTAAAAGCTCCCTCTGGTCTCTCCTCCATCTTGTCATTCTGATGTGCTCACTGTCCAAGACCATTTCAAGCCCAAACTCAGGGCTCTTGGCCAAACCTAGAAGCCCAGGGCCTGGCCTCAGTCTCTAAATGGTTTACACAGCCATGCTTCTCTGCAAGGCCTGGCCATGAAGCCCACCAGTGGTGAAAACTTCAAACTATCCCTAGCCCCTTTCCCTCTTCACATTTTCAGGGCAACTCCTTGTACCTTGAACCTCACTCCATCCTTAGGGTGAGAAGAACATCAAAGGATCACTAGGGTGTGGCAGCTATGGAGCAAGAGAAGAACCAATTGAATCCTTGATTTTTGCAGCAAGAAAGGAGAAAAGGAGAACAGTTCTGGGCCTAGACAAAGAAAGGGCTGCTTGGGAATTCCTAAAGAATGTTGAATCAAGGAAAGCTTCTCCCAGGAAGTAACTCTGAGCAGGACTGAACTGGGGAAGTGCAAAATTTTTAGAGAGGAGGAGAGGTGGCCATTGTAGGTAGATCAGAGCAGGGATCAGAAACATGCTGTAGGAGGCTGAGCCTGGCTGGCCTCCTTCCTGTAATTTAATTTCTTCCTCATCCTTGCTTTCAAGGAGGAAACCCAAAGACAGAAGAATAACTGTGGGATCATCATCCCAGTGCTCAGGTCTCCAGGTGCCATGAACTAATGAAATTCCAAGCCTGCTGGAGGGGCAGCTGCCATCCTTCTTCCAAGGACTGACTCCATGGCATGGTTCTTGGGAGATTCCCAGGCATCTTCATGCTCTACAGCAATTGGGTTGGGCCTCTGGGTCTATAAAGAAATCTCACATTGGTGGCCCTGAGCACCACTGGCCCCTAGTGACTCAGATCAAGGGAAAAGAGGAGTCAAAGAACTGGGAATGGGAGTGATTAAAGAGAGCATCCCACCCTCCATCATCCTCAAATTCACAGAAGGTACCAGATGCCTGTATTTCAACTGCCCTTTACTCTGTTTACAAAAACAGGCATTGGTTGGGATTTGGCTTTACAGGCCATTGTAGTGCTGATCCCTGATTGAGAAAGTAATCATCAATGTCTACTTCTTGTCATTAGGTGTTGTCAAGTCAGTTTTGGCTCATAATGACCCCGTGTACAACAGAACAAAACACTGCCCAGTCCTGTGCCTGCCTCACAATTGTTGCCATGCTTGAGCCCATCATTGCAGCCACTGTGTCAATCCATATTGTTAAAGGTCTTCCCCGTTTTTTGCTGACCCTCTACTTTACCTAGCATGATAGGTGAGAAGAACATCAGTTACTGGTCCCTTCTGATAACAGGACCAAAGTATGAGAGATGAATTCTGGTCATTTTTACTTCTAAGGAGCATTCCAGCTGTACTTCCTCCAAAGCAGATTTGTTCATTCTTCCGACAGCTCATCGTTTATTTAATATTCTTTGCCAACACCACAATTCAAGTGCATCAATTCTTCTTTGGTCTTCCTTATGTATTGTCTAGCTCTCAGATGCTTACGAAGCTATTGAAAATACCATGGCTTGTACAAACTATTCCAGAACATAGAAAAGGATGGAATCTTCCCAAATTCATTTATGAAGCAAGTATAACCCTGATCCCGAAACCAGGCAAAGACATCACTCAAAAGGAAAACTACAGACCAATATCCCTCATAAATATAGATCCAAAAATCTTCACAAAATCCTAGCCAGTAGACTCTAACAACGTATCGATAAAATAATGCATTACGACCAAGTGGGGTTCATATCAGGTATGCAAGGATGGTTCAACATTAGAAAAACAATCAATGGCCTCCACCACATAAATAAAACAAAGAAAAAGAACAACATGATCACATCAATTGATGCAGAAAAGGCATTTGATAAAATTCAGCACCCATTCTTGATCAAAACTCTCAGCAAAATAGGAATAGAAGGGACATTCCTCAACATAATAAAGGGCATCTATGCAAAACCAACAGCCAATATTACCCTCAATGGAGAGAGACTGAAACCATTTCCCTTGTGAATAGGAACCAGACAAGGATGCCCACTATCACCACTTCTATTCAATATTGTATTGGAAGTCCCAGCCAGGACAATAAGGCAAGAAAGGGAAATCAAAGGCATCCATATTGGTAAGGAAGAAGTCGAACTATCCCTATTTGCTGATGATATGATCCTACACATAGAAAACCCAAGAGACTCAGCAAAAAAAACTACTAGAATTAATTGAGAGATTTAGCCTTACTGGCAGGATACAAGATCAACATACAAAAAATCAGTTGGATTCCTCTATACCAGCAAAGAGATTGCTGAAAAGGAAATAAGGAAATCAATACCATTTACAATAATTCACTGCCATGAAGTGGGATGGTGACCCCTCCTTGGGCTTCCAAGACAATATCACAATGGAAGTAGATCGCCCAATCTTTTTTCCGAGGAGTGGCTGGTGGGTTTGAATGGCCAGCCCTCTGGTTAGCAGTCAAATGCCTTAGGCACTACACCACCAGAGCTCCTACCATTTACAATAGCTACCAAAAAATAAATAAATAAATACTTGAGAATAAATCTCACTAGGGACACAAAAGACCTGTACAAAGAAAACTATAAAACACTACTTCAAGAAACCATAAGAGATCTACATAAATGGAATAACATACCATGCCCATGGATAGGAAGATTGAACATTATGAAAATCTCAGTACTACCAAAAGCAATAGATACATTCAATGCAATCCCAATCCAATGCAATCCTTAAAATATTCTTTAAGGATATGGAAAAAACAATCACTAATTTTATATGGAAAGGAACGAGAACTCAGATAAGCAAAGCACTATTGAAGAAGAAGAAGAAAGTAGGAGGTCTCACACTCCTGAATCTCAAATCCTACTATACAGCCACCGTCGTCAAAACAGCCTGGTACTGGTACAATGACAGACACAGAGACCAGTGGAACAGAACTGAGAACCCAGAAATGGGTCCATCAACTTATGGTCAGCTGACTTTTGACAAAAGGCTGAAATCCATTAAATGGAAAAGAGATGGTCTCTTTAACAAATGGTGCTGGCAAAACTGGATATCTATTTGAGGAAAAATGAATCAAGATCTGTACCTCACACCATACACAAAAACTAACACCAGATGGATCAAAGACTTAAATGTGAAACCTAAAACTATTAAGTTCCTCAAGGAAAAACTACAGGCAAATATAGGGGCCCTAATTTATGGCAAGGAGCTCTGGTGGCATAGTGCTTAAGGCATTTGACTGACACCCAGGAGGCTAGCAGTTCAAACCCACTAGCCACTCCTTGGAAGGAAGACTGGGCAATCTACTTCTGAAGAGATACCACCTCAGAAACCCAAGGAGGGGTTGTTATGAGTTGGAACCAACTCAACGGCAGTGAGTTTGGTTTGGTTTTTGTCTTAGGACATAAATAGACTGCCAAGCATAACCCAAAATGCACAAACATCAGAAGATCAACTAGATGGATGGGACCTTCTAAAAATTAAATTTTTATGTGCTTCAAAAGACTTCTCCAAATGAGTAAAAAGAGAACCTACAGATTGGGAAAAAAATATTTGGCAACAACATATCTGACAAAGTACTTACCTCTAAAATGTATAGAAAACTCCAACATCTCAACAACAAAAAGACAAACAATCCAATTTAAAAACGGGCAGAAGACATGAATAGACACTTCACCAAAGTAAATATTCAGGTGGCTAACAAACACATGAAGAAACGTTCATGATCATTAGCCATCAGAGAGATGCAAATCAAAACAATAATAAGATACCATCTCACCCCAGCACTAATGGCAAAGTTCAACAAGACAGAAATAACACTTGCTGGCAAGGATGTGGAGAGATTGGGACTCTCATATACTGCTGGTAGGACTGTAAATGATACAACTACCATGGAAAACAGTATGGCAATTCCTTAATAAGCTAGAATTAGAAATACCATTTGACCCAGCCATTCCATTACTTGGTTTATATCCTAAATTAGTGAAAGCCAGGACAAGAACAGATTATATGCACACTCATGTTCATCGCAGCAGTATTTACAATAGCCAAAAGATGGAAACAACCTAGGTGCCCATCAACAGAAGAATGGATAACCAAACTATGACACATACACACAATGGAATACTATGCAACACTAAAGAATAATGTTGAATCTGCAAAACACCATATAACATGGATGAACTTGAAGGACAATGAGTGAAATAAATAAATCACAGAAGGACAAATATTGTATTAGTTCATTATTATAAAAAGTCAAGGAAAGGTTTGTATATGGAAGGAAACTTTCTTTGCTAGTTACCAGGGGTGGAAAGGGAGGAGAGGAAACACTATGAAAATTTTTAAAAAATTGGGGGGAAAAAATATATATGTATATGTATGTATATATGTATGTATATATACATATACATAGGAGCTCTGGTAGCATAGTGCTTAAGTCACTTGACTGCTAACCAGAAGGCTGGCAGTTCAAACCCACCAGCCACTCCTCAAAAGGAAGAAGGGGCAATCTTTTTCATAGTGTTACTGCCTCGGAAACCCAAGGAGGCACATAACAACAACGACAACAACATACATATATACACACACACATACCATGGCTTGGATCAGGAGCACCTTAGTCTTCAAAGCGACATCTTTGACCTTAAGCTCTTTAAAGAGATCTTTTGCAGCAGAGTTGCCCAGTGCAATGTGTTGTTTGATTTCTTGACTCCTGCTTCCATGAGCTCCAAAACCAGCCAGCCTCCCTACTGCCTGTTGGGTAAAGATGAAGTGTTGGTGTTAGCCCTTCAAACTTTAACTTATCCCCACACCCAGGACCCTGCCCCCCACTCCTACTCCTTTCTCTTCAGTACATGGCCTTCCAATGGACCCACTCATCTGTTCGTCAACCCCTCTGCTCATTGAGGACCCCTCTCCTGGGAATCTTCCTATATACCCTCCCCTGAACTCCTGTAGCCCTCCCTCTATATAATGGACTTGGAGCCTCAGTCAGAAAATGCATTGTCATATGTGTGACTCTTCATGTAGCAAGTCATTTATTCTTTTATCAAATATTTCTTGAACATGTTTACCTAAAGACTCATATTCAAATATTATAGCAGATCCATTTAGAATAACCAAAGACCAGAAATAATCCTCAAAGATCTACCTCCAGTAAAACCAAAAAAGAAAAACCAAATCTATTGCCATGGAATTGATTTTGACTCATATGACCCTACAGGACAGAGTAGAACTGACTCATAGTGACCCTACAGGACAGAGTAGAAGTGCCCCTATAGCATCTCCAAGGCTGTAAATTGTTACAGAAGTAGCTTGCCTCATCTTTCTCCTGCCGAGTGGCTGGTGGGTTCAAACTGCCAACCTTTTGTTTAGTAGCCAAATGCCTTAAGCACTATGCCACCAGATCTCCTTACAATCAAACCCACTGCCATTGAGTCAGTTCCAATTCATATGGACCCTATAGAACAGAGTAGGACTTCCCCATGGGTTTTCCAAGACTGTAAGTCTTTATAGAATCAGACTGCCTCATCTTTCTCCCACAGAATGGCTGTTGGGTGCAAACTACCAACCCTGCGGTTAGCAGCCCAATGCTATAACCATAGCACCACCAGAGCTCCTAGGCCACTGCTATAAAGCCAAATCTGACTCATGGTGGACAAATACATTGTGGTAAACTCATAAATGGAATAATCTAGAGCAGTAGGAATAAGCAAACACTCGTAATATGGTGTATATAGGATTCCATTCACACAGAGGTCAGAAATGGGCTAAACTAAGCTATGGGGTTAGAATCAGGACAGTGGTGACCACTGGTAGGGAAGAGGGTAGAGAGTGTTGGTGACTGGAATGGGCTCAATGAATGCTTCTTGTGTATTAGTTCTGCTTCTTGGTCTGGGTGCTGGTTGCAAAGGCATATTCCTTTTGTGAAAATTCATCAAGCTACACGTTATGACTCAGGATCTGTTTGTATATGTTACACTTCAATAAAAACAGCTATGAAGCATGGCTGAGGCCTCCATGAACAACTGTCTCCTTTGACAGAAGACCAGAGCAACTGGATGGTGCCTGGCTATTCTGATGAAAGATTCTGTGGAAGAATCCAGATCGACAGGGGGAAAATACAGAACAGGATTTCAAATTCTCACGGACTCTAGACTTTCTGGAGCTTAAGGGGCTGGATGAAACCCTGAAACCACTGCCCTGAGATAATCTTTAAAACTTAGACCAAAAAAAACCCTGAAATCTTCTTAAAACCAAATACTAGTTTAGCTTCACTAGTAAAATACATCTGCCTTGAGCACTATACTCTTTTAAGAATATCTACTTGGGATCAAACTGACAACAGCAACTCAAAAGGTCAGGTAGGAACCTTAGGGGACAAAGAGTTTATGTTAATGAAGGAGGAAGAATTTAGAAAAGGAGGGTGAGAATGGTTATACAACTTGAAGAAAGTAATCAACGTCCCTGAATCGTGCATGTGGGAATGGGTGGATGGGTGTGTGCTTTGCTGTGTAAATTCTCACCAACAAAATAAACTGAAAAGAAAAGAAAAGTCTATTGAGCAAAAGCAGTGAGCATCTCGCATCTCTGAGTGCCACCACCAGGGTGAGAGCACTGGGAACCCAGAGAGGAGATCCTTCAGGACCTGTAGTCCCGTGCAAAGGACAGGTGAGTGGGCACATATTGCAATGTGGAGACAAGAGCAAGGACAGAGGTCAGCACAGGGTGCAAGTCCTTCCCTCTTTAAGCCTCAGTTTTCTCATCTATAAGATGGGACCATATCTCCTCCTTCGCTGAGCTATGTCAACATGCAAAAGATAAAGTCGACGGTGTCCCTCACAGAGCCTGGTGCACAGTAAATGCTCAATAAACCCTCAGCATGGATCCCGCAGGAAAGCGCCAACCAAAGCCTGTGGCTTCCCACACCCTGCTTTGCTCCCCACACAGAGAGAGAGAGAGAGAGAGAAACATAAATACACACAGAGACACATGCTCATACAGAGGAAAACACACAGAGACACACACATATACAAACACACATAAACACAATACATAGATGAACACACATATGCCAATACACACACAGATACACATCTCAATGAAGACACACACACATACACCATCTGTCATGGCTTCCTGGATCCAGACGGCAGCGGAAATATATATTCAGCTTCAGAGGTGTTGTTGGCCATTTTGTCTCTGACAGTTCTCCAGCCTCCACACACACCCATGCGTCAGAGCGGAGGCTGCAGGCAGTCGGAGGCACATTGATTTCCTTGCTACTCAGGGCCCAGGAAGCATCTCAGAGAGCCACCAGAAAGCCCTGTTAGGCAGACGGTGCCCCTGGGTGAAGAGCGGCTGGCTTCACTTCCCACGTGTTCTTTCTTTCACCAGGATTGGGGCGTTTTCCAACCTGCCTGTGCTTAGAAATAAATGGGGTCATGGGCCGGGTGGTGTGGGGCTTGCCGGCTGTGACTCTGGCCCTTCCATTGGACAGGAAGCCCCTGAGGTCCAACCTATGGGATGGACAGAGACCTCGTTGGGATGGTGACAAGGCCCCACAGCTGGCATTGGGCTGAGGGCACTCCAAGCAGATGCCACTGCCATGGCTGGGAGATGAGAATGTGAGCAGGACCACCAGCCGTGGAAGGGAAGTTCGCTACAGCAGGTCACAGCCCACAGCCCACCTAGTCCTACAGGAGCCAGGACACTCGTCCATCTTGGTTCTCTATCCAAAATGTCTCTCAAACCCCACTCCTTCTCCCCATCTCCTTGCCAACACCGAAGCCCCCATATTCCTCAGATGTGCAAACTTGCCTCTCACTTCTCTCCCCACCCGCTTCCAGCCCCTCCAGCTCCACCAGCTTCCCCTCATCTCAAACCCACCAAGCTCCTGCCAAGCCTAGTACTTTGTCTGCCCGGAATGTTCCATGCCCCCATCACTGGTTAAATCCCAGTTCAGCTCTCTGCTCCGTAACACCTTCCCTTGGGTCCTCACTGACCCCTCCCCAGTCTGACCAGAGCCCTGCACCACTGTCTCTTCTGAGAGCCATCACTATTTGCAAGGAGCTGCTGAGAGTGTCTGTTTGCATATGTCTCTTACACTGGCAGACTGGAGACTCCCGGGGATCAGAAACTGTCTCCCGCACTCACCTCTCTCCCCAGGCCTCGCTTACCGCTTAAACACTGCGCTGTCGCCCTCCAGCCCTGACCACCCCCGCACTGCCCGGGCCGGTGGATCCTGAGGGTTTTCACTGGTGGGTCTCTGGAAGCCGATCTCCAGGCCTTTCTTCCGACTCTGTCTTAGTCCTGAAACCTACGCTGAAACCCGGCCAGCATCATAGCGGAACCAAACCTCCATGGACAGGCAAGAGCAGGCCGGGAACGGAAGCAGGGTCTCCCACATGGCAGGTGAGAATTCCACCACCAACTCTCTCGAAACACAAATTTTTAAAAAAAGGAAAAAAACAAACCCATGGCCCTCGAGTTAACTCCATCACGTAGTGACCCCATAGGACAGAGTAGAACTGCCCCATAGGCTCTGGCGGCATAGTGCCTAAGGCACTTGACTGCTAACCAGGAGGCTGGCGGTTCAAACCCACCAGCCACTCCTCGGAAGGAAGATGGGGCAATCTACTTCCGTAGTGATACTGCCTCAGAAACCCAAGGAGGGGTCACTATAAGTCGAATTGACTTGACAACAGTGAGGGTTTTTTTTTTCTAATCTTTATGGAAGCAGACTGCCACATCCTTCTCCCAAGAAGCAGCTGGTGTGTTCGAACCATCGACCTTTCAGTGAGCAAAGGAGTTTACCACTGTCCCGCCAGGGATCCCCATTAAACACAATACGTGGTGAATATTATTTGATTGGTTGAATTATTGATTGACTGACGGATCTCTGAGCATGTAGCATTACTAAACAACTTTAAATTGCAAAAAGAAAGGCTTCTTCCTTCATCAGTGAGAGGTTTGGGGTTTGGGAGGGGAGGAGAGAATCCTGCTGCCTTTTATAGCTCTGAGTTAGGGCCACCAGGAGGAGTGAGCCCAGAACCAGACAGACCTGTTTCTGCCACGTGCCATCTGTGTGACCTTGGGGAAGTAACTTCACTCTCTGCACCTTAGTTTCTTTCTGATAATACCTGTGGGAGTTGTTCAAAGGCTCAGATGAAATGAAAGATACGAAACTGTCTTATAAACTCTAAAGCATCGGGAAGCTCATAGGGAGGGTTGGGAGCTAAAGCAGAGACAGGGACACACGGAGAGGAGGGGGAGTATGCAAAGCCTGTTTACGATGCAGATGCGTCGCCCACTCTCACACATACCCGCACCTGCATTCTGCCACTCGGGACACCGACAGGTAGCACCTGCAGCCCACCTTTGCCCTCCTAGGTTGGCTTTTGTAACCAAGGAGACAGCCCCGGTTCTGAGCCTGAAAAAGCTACCAGGGAGATGGCGGCTAAAGATAAGAACAAAGAGGAATTGTTCCCCTTGAACGGCCTGCTCCTTGGATGGCACTGTCAATCTAGACTCTGGGATCCCGCCTGCACAGCATGCCAACCTAGGTGACAGAGGCGACCCACCTCAGCTTCGTCACTGCTCGCTTACAGTAAGGGAACGGGTGGGACAAGACCCCAGAGCTCCAAGCATGTCCAGGCTTGCAGGAAGTAATGGAGCCCAGGGTTTTAAAATTCTGCTTGTGTTGTGGCGTTCATTCACTCACCCAACGAACGCTTATTGAGTCTGTAGTGTGTGCAGGTCAGGAGGTACCCGGAGTAGGCGGACAAGGAGCTCCACGGGGCCCTCTTCAAACCTTCGCAGGTGCGTTCACAAACAGAGCCCCAGGAGCCCCTGTTTCGGTTCTGAATCCTCGTGGGTGAAAACCCAGCCTTCCCTGTTGTGTGTGTCCCTGATTTTTTTCGATGTCAGTGAGGTCAATTACACTCCCGCGGTTTTGCAGTAAACCTTTTCGAGACCCCCGAGTCACTGTTATTAATTACTGTATCAGCTGTTTTACATACCCTAATTATCTCCCCATGGCACAGACAATGGCCTTTTTAAAGTTTTTTTTTTTCTTACTCTTTTGATAAAAATAGAAAATATGAATATGTATTATTTTTAAAGCTTTTCAGAATTTAAACAGAACGTGAGCGCCACCTGCTGGTTATAACGA
>NW_006921693.1:4502404-4503506 GCF_000298275.1 Orycteropus afer afer
ACTGTCCCTATTTGCTGATGATATGATCCTACACATAGAAAACCCAAGAGACTCAGCAAAAAAAACTACTAGAATTAATTGAGAGATTTAGCCTTACTGGCAGGATACAAGATCAACATACAAAAAATCAGTTGGATTCCTCTATACCAGCAAAGAGATTGCTGAAAAGGAAATAAGGAAATCAATACCATTTACAATAATTCACTGCCATGAAGTGGGATGGTGACCCCTCCTTGGGCTTCCAAGACAATATCACAATGGAAGTAGATCGCCCAATCTTTTTTCCGAGGAGTGGCTGGTGGGTTTGAATGGCCAGCCCTCTGGTTAGCAGTCAAATGCCTTAGGCACTACACCACCAGAGCTCCTACCATTTACAATAGCTACCAAAAAATAAATAAATAAATACTTGAGAATAAATCTCACTAGGGACACAAAAGACCTGTACAAAGAAAACTATAAAACACTACTTCAAGAAACCATAAGAGATCTACATAAATGGAATAACATACCATGCCCATGGATAGGAAGATTGAACATTATGAAAATCTCAGTACTACCAAAAGCAATAGATACATTCAATGCAATCCCAATCCAATGCAATCCTTAAAATATTCTTTAAGGATATGGAAAAAACAATCACTAATTTTATATGGAAAGGAACGAGAACTCAGATAAGCAAAGCACTATTGAAGAAGAAGAAGAAAGTAGGAGGTCTCACACTCCTGAATCTCAAATCCTACTATACAGCCACCGTCGTCAAAACAGCCTGGTACTGGTACAATGACAGACACAGAGACCAGTGGAACAGAACTGAGAACCCAGAAATGGGTCCATCAACTTATGGTCAGCTGACTTTTGACAAAAGGCTGAAATCCATTAAATGGAAAAGAGATGGTCTCTTTAACAAATGGTGCTGGCAAAACTGGATATCTATTTGAGGAAAAATGAATCAAGATCTGTACCTCACACCATACACAAAAACTAACACCAGATGGATCAAAGACTTAAATGTGAAACCTAAAACTATTAAGTTCCTCAAGGAAAAACTACAGGCAAATATAGGGGCCCTAATTTATGGCAAGGAGCTCTGGTGGCATAGTGC
>NW_006921693.1:4507981-4513288 GCF_000298275.1 Orycteropus afer afer
TCTGGTTAGCAGTCAGATGCCTTAGGCGCTGTGCCACCAGAGCTCCTTCAACTTCGAATGAAATCGCTAAACCAAACCGTGTGGCGGAGAAGTGAATTCTGACTCATGGCGACCCCGTCTATGTAAGAGGAGAACTGTGCTCCGTAGGGCTTCCCACTGCTGGTTTTTCAGAAGTACATCACCAGACCTGTGGTCCCAGGCCTCTCTGGGCAGACTCGAACCCCCAGCCTTCTGGTCAGCAGCAGATCACTTAACTGCACCTCCAGAGACTCTCAACTTTGAACATGCTGTCACTAATAAAATTAAATGGCAATGTTGTTGTTGTTATGTGCCGTCGAGTCGGCCTGACTCACAGCGACCCCTCCTTGGGTTTCCGAGGCAGTATCACTATGGAAGTAGGATTGCCTAAACCTTCCTTCTGAGGAGTGGCTGGTGGGTTTGAACCACCAGCCATCTGGTTAGCAGGCAAGTGTCTTTAAATGGCAATAACAATATTAAATTAATAGTAATATTTTTTAATGACATTTTTAAATACCATTTAATCATTTGCTGAATTTCTCTGCAGGGTGCTTTAATCCTCTTAACATAAGTAATTATTCTAAAAATGTTATTTGTCATGAATGTGACAACCAGCATTTGGTGAGAACTTGGTATACGTATTACCGCATTCCGTTCCATCCTCCCAACAACGTTGTCTGTCGGGTACTGTTGTTACCCACATTTTATAGATGATGGAGTTGAGGTGCAGAGAGGAACGTGACTGGGCCAGGAGGAAGTGATACAGCCAGAATCTGAACTCTCACGAGTCTGCCTTCACATTTGCCCCGGGTTGTAGACTAAGCTTAGCAGAAGGACACGGAGAAGGAGGCGAATTCAAGGTGCAGAGAGCATCATTGTTGTCAAAGATGCCCAGAAACATACTACATTAGCCCCTGGTGATAGAGGAGGAAATGGAGAAGAAACTGGGCTTGAACCTGGGTCCACTGACTCTGGGTTCCAGGTTACACCCACCACAGTGTGCTGCCAGCCCAGCCTCTCAGAGGTAATAAAGTGGGAAGGCATCTTAATCAAATTTCCATCCCCCCACCACCACCACCACATCCACCCCAGGGTCCAGTGATCTTGGGGACAACGCAGGACGGGGTGGCGTTTCATTCTGTTGTGTCAAGGTGACCAGATAGACGTTACAATGAAGGTAACTGGGTGGGGGCTGCTCTACTCCTTACAGAAAGTTACCGTTGTTTCTGTTCGGTGCTGTCAAGTCAATTCCAATGCCCAGCAACCCCTGTGATGGCATAGAACTGGCCCATAAGGTTCTCTTGGCTGTCATCTTCATGGAAGCGGACCGCCAGGTCTTTCTGCACCGGAGCCCCTGAGTAGTTTCAAAGAGACATCCTTTTGGTTAGCAGCCAAGCACTCAACCATTGTGCCACCAGGGCTCCTGAGTCTCCTTAAACATCAGTTCCCCCATCTCTACAAGAGCCTATAATTCCAAGCTGAGAAGAGTTTACTGATGAGTAGAGAGACAGCCCATTTGAAAGGTCTTCATCAAGCATTGAACCCTTGGTGTGCAACAAAGCAAGCCCTTCCTGGCCTCTCCGGCACTGTGAGCTCTGAACTCACCTGTAGACTATGAAGCTGATTGGAAACACTACAGAGATCCAAAACAAACTGTGATGTGCTGTAAGAATCTACCCTGTCCTTACTGGACAAGGAGAGCTGAGGTTCACAACAATTCAGCCATTCCCCTATTGATGAGCTCTTCTGGGTTTTGGGCCACCATGTTGCAGGGGTGGGGACAGAGTGTGCAGAATTTCCCACAGCGAGAAGACTGGGTTCCCTCCGTTTCTCTCAAGCATCAGGACCAGTGAGGAGTTACAAAGACACCAGTTTCAGCTGGACGTGAGGAGCAGTGAAGGGGCAGCATGCAAACCTCCCCTGGTGTTTCAGGCTCTGTTGTTTACAGGCTGTGTCCTTGGACACTCTTCTTGTCCTGTCAACCCTAAGAGTCTCATCCCAGGTGATAGATGTGAAAATCTCAGTGGCACCTGACCACAGCCACAAATATCCAAATATGTAAACTGTAACATGCTAAACAAATACTGTGACAGAGGTCACTAACACTCCTCCGTGTACCTGATCCTCAATTGCAGAGGTTTCAGGGAGTGCTAGCTGAGTACCGGGCACTTACTCGTTACAACAGCTACAAATCTGGCGCTTTAGACCTAGTGTGCAGTCAAGGAGACGCAGGGAAGTGAAATGTGATCCGTCAAAGACCCCAGAACTTGTAACCTAGAAGATTAAGTTCCAATACCTGTAGTCTTTCTGCTGCACCAGAGAGCGCCGCAGTAAACAATGCAGACTCCTGGGCCCCACCCCAGACCAGTGAATCTGAGTCTCTGAGGCTGGGACCCAGCAAAGTACTTCAAAAGGCTTTTCCCCAGGCCCTGCTGTGATGTGTAAGGTTTGTAAGCTCTGTGCTGTACCAGGGGGCCACTAATCAGGGAGTCAACTTTTTTCCCCAACAGGCCAGTAATATTAGGCAATGGCCCAAGGTTGGTCACCAGGAGTACACGCATCACGTGAGGCTGATGGCTCAGAGGTTAAAAGCATGGTCTCTGGAATCAGCTTGCCTGGGTTTGGAACCTGACTCTGCCACTGTTTAGCTGTGTGACCTTAGGCAAATCAATATCCTCACTGGGCCTCATCTGAAATATATATCAAAATATATCAAATATATATCAGAATAGTATAAACCCATACACTTGTTTAGGAGCTCTTGTGGTGTAGTGCCTAAGGCATTTGACTGCTAACCAAAAGGCTGGCAGTTCAAACCCACCAGCCACTCCTCAGAAGGAAGGTTGGGCAATCTACTTCTGTAGTGATACTGCCTCAGAAACCCAAGGAGAGGTCGCTATCAGTCAGAACCAACTGGAAGGCAGTGAGTTTGGTATATGTTTTATACACTTGTTTGGAGTCCTTGGCTAGTGCAAATGTTTAATGTGCTAAGCTGCTAACCAAAAGTTTAATAGTTTGAGTCCTCCCAGAGGCACCTTGGAGAAAAGGCCTGGTGATCACCTTCCAAAAAGATCAGCCACTGAAAACCCTATGGAGGAGCACTGCTCTAGTCTGACACACACAGGGTCACTGTGAGTTGCAGTCATCTCAGTGGCAGCTGGTTACTGGTTACAGGGTGTTTGGAGGATAGAATGAGTTAAATGTGTGAGAGTTTAGAGCAGGCTTGTCACAGACCAAGCGTCCAACATGGTACTGTTGTTGATGATGTTGTTACTTGATGCATTGCCCAAACTGACACAGGCAAGAGAAGAATACCTGATACTGTGATTCCTGAAGCAGGGGTCAAAGGGTAGCGTTCTGAAAGATTTAGATGGAAAGAGAGATTTTGTAGCCAGCTCCTTGGTTCCCAGGCCAGCTCTTAGGTCACTGTTGAGCCTTATGTCTCCAAGAGGAAGTCACTACAGTCAGAACAAGTAGTGGGTCACGGATCATTCTCAAGGGCTGAATGTCAGCCACAGCCCACCTCCAGGATCTTCCTGTAAGAAATATGATGGCTTGTTCTGTTTCAAGCTGTTTACTCCTTTCCCTAAAACTAAACTGCTTTTCCCTTTAACGACCGCCAGGGGGAGCCAAACAGGACGTACTGGACCTACAAAGAATGAACAGTGTTGGGCCTTCCAGTCCCTTCATGATTTGGATGATTTCTCACTGCCTTGTTTCCTTCCTTCCTTCCTTCCTCCCTTCCTCCCTTCCTCCCTCCCTCCCTTCCTCTCTCTCTGTCTTTCTCTCTCTCTTTTCTTCTTTCTTTCTTTCTTTTCTTAACTTCATTGTGATTTGAGTTTACTTAGCAAATTGGTTTTCCATTCAGCAATCCATACACATTCTGTTTGGTGGTATTGATTGCAATCCCCACAGCGTAACAGCACACCGCCCACTTCCTCCCTGTCTACCGTTTCCATTGGTCCTTCTTCCCTGTCCCTTCCTGCCTTCGATCATCATTCCCGGGCAAAGGCTGCCCTTTGATCCTGTGGTTGATCGTTCACTCTGCAGGTGCCTTTTTAGCACTCATGCTCTTTCCCCTTCTTAAAACACCCTCCCTTTACCACCTTAAGTGACTAAGGCATTTGACTGTTAATCAGAAGGTTGGTGCTTCAAACCCACCAGCCACTCTGCTGAAGGGAGATGAGGCAACTACTTCTGTAAAGATTTAATGCCTTGGAAACTCAATGGAGGTCACTATGAGGTGTCATCAACTCAATAAATACAAACACAATGCAACTACTGCTGTGGAGTCAGATCTGACTCATAGCAACCCCTCCTTGGGTTGCCGGGGCAGTATCACTACAGAAGTAGATTGCCCAACCTTCCTTCCGAGTAGAGGCTGGTGGGTTTGAACCACCACCCTTCTGGTTATCAGTCAAATGCCTTAGGCACTACACCACCAGAGTCAATAGCAGTGGGTCTTTTTCACCACCTTAATCTGTCATCACCTCCTAACTGACCTCTTTGTGGTCAAGATAACCTTAGGCCAACTCTCCTCTAGGGACCAGAGAGATGAAATTTAATATGAGGCATGGCCTCAACGTCAAGGGCACTTATGGAACACCTGATGTGTACCAGGCACCATGCTAGACATTTAGCATCACTCTTCTCATTTAGTCCTATAACAACTAGAATGAGGTGGGTTTTACACACTTGTGGTTCAAGACTCAGCTCGACAAGAATAACATTTATTGAGCAATGACTAAGTGCCAAGAGCTATGCTAAGCACTGTATGTTCGTGTATGTCTCATTTAATTCCGAGAACTACGCAATGACAAGTCCATATTCATGCTCATCTCAAAGAAAGGTGATCCAGCAGAATGCAGACATTATCAAACAGTATCATTCATATCACACACAAATGAGGTTGTGCTGAAAATAACTCAAAAACAGTTACAGCAGTACATAGACAGGGAACTGCCAGTAATTCAAGCCAGATTCAGAAGAGGATGTGGTATGAGGGATATCATTGCTGATGTCAGATCCATCTTGCCTGAAAGCAGAGGATACCAGAAAGATCTTTACCAGTGTTTTATTGACCACGCAAAGGCATGTGACTGTGTGGACCATAACAAACCATGGATAACATTGCAACGAATGGGAATTCCAGAACTCTTAATTGTGCTCATGCGGATCCTGAACATAGTTCAAGAGGCAGTCATTCAAACAGAACAAGGGAATATGGCATGATTTGAAATCAGAAAAGGTTTGTATCAGAGTTGTATACTTTCCCCATACTTATTCAAA
>NW_006921693.1:4515273-4529011 GCF_000298275.1 Orycteropus afer afer
TCATCTTAGATACATGTGAAAGCTGGACAATGAATAAAGAAGACTGAAGAAGAATTGATGCCTTTGAATTATGGTGTTGGCAAAGAACGTTGAATATACCATGAACTGCCAGAAGAACAAGCAAATCTGTCTCGGATGAAGTACAGCCAGAATGCTCTTTGAAAGCAAGGATGGAGGGACCTCACCTCTCGTACTTTGGTCATGTTGTCAGGAGGGACCAGTCCCTGGAGAAGGACATCATGCTTGGTAAAATAGAAGGTCAGCGAAAAACAGGAAGGTCCTCAACGAGACGGACTGACACTGTGGCTGCAACAATGGGCTCAAGCATGACGGGGACTGGGGATGGCACAGGACTGGGCAGGGCTTCCTTCCGTTGCACACAGGGGTGCTGTGAGTCAGAGCCAACTCAATGGCACCTAACAACAGCAGCCCAATGACTAGATACGACTACTGTTCCCATCTTACAGCACAAGAAACGGAGGCTTGCAGAAATTAAATAACTTACCCTGGCCCAAGAACATTGAGCCAAAACCCAAACCCACTGCCATCAAGTCAATTCCAACTTATAGTAACCCTATAGGACAGGGTAGACCTGCCCCCGTAGGGTTCCCAAGGCTGTAATCTTTATGGAAGCAAACTGCCATGTCTTTCTCCTGTGGAGCACTGGTGGGTTTGAACCAACAACCTTTCAGTTATCAGACAATCACTGTAACCACCGCACCACCAGAGCTCCACTAATAGAGAGATGGAATTCAGATATGAATTCATGGAGGCTGGCTCTAGAGCTAAAGCCATCACCCAGCTGCCTCAGCGGCCTCTCCACAAAGCCTTTGCTGCTTACACTGGGTTCTCTCTCCTCTGAGTATGGCTTGTATTCATAGCCAAACCTATAGGGATTGGTAATAACATCTTCTCCCACACCCACAGGCGAATTCTACTCTCCCACCCTAGCCCCAACCCACTCCCTGCAAGTGAAGAGCAAGCTCTCTGAAGGCGCCAACCCTATCTCACCCTTTTTTCTCGGTAGTTACCAATTAACAAGCACCTCCTCTGTGTGGCGTTTCAAAAGACACTTTCATCCTCAGATTTGTTGTCTACTAGCAGTATCTCTAGGAGCTCTGGTAGCATAGTGCCTAAGGCACTTGACTGCTAACCAGAAGGCTGCCAGTTCAAACCCACCAACCACTCCTCGGAAGGAAGATGGGGCAATCTACTTCCGCAGTGATACTGCCTTAGAAACCCAAGGAGAGGTCGCTATGAGTCGGGTCTGACTCGATGACACATAACAACAACAACAACAGTGGTATTTCTACAGAAGTAGATTGCCCAATCTTCCTTCCAAGGAGTGGCTTGTGCTTTGAACTGCCAGCCTTCTGGTTAGCAGTCAAATGCCTTAGGCACTACGCTACCAGAGCTCCCTTAATCTTCACAATAACACAGAAAGTATGTATTACTATCCACATTTTATAGATGAGATCAAGACTCAGAAATTAAGCAGCTAGCTCCAGATGAAAGTCACCTAGCTATGAAATAAAAAATGCAGGATCCCAAAGCCCACAATCTCCCCATAGAGCCTGTACAGAGCTGCACTCAGCGTGATGGCCATGAACTTGAACTTGTAAACTTCAGTCAGAAACCCTGGTCAATGACTGACTAGATGTGAGACTTGAACAGGTCACATCATCTCCCAGAGACTCAGGTCAGACATATCATCTGTCAATTTACATCCAGGTACAATTCCTAGACTGGGGCTGCCTCCTGCCCCTTTGTAGTCCATGTTTGAACATCATTTGATATCAGATTTCCTTTAAGATGGGAACCTTGGTATATTCATTATCATAGCCCAGCACTGAGCCTGGCACATAGTGAACTCAATATATGTTCGACGAATGAATGATCAAGTCGACAAACAAGCAAACTGAATTTACATATCTCATCCCAGGCACTCCATTCTCAGATTCTTTCTGTGGACTGGCTTCACCACTTGCCACCAATGTGTTGCTTCGATTCCATCGTGCAAATATGAACAATGAAGAAGCACTGTGTAAGCCTCACCAACAGCTGAAACGATGGTCTCCAACATGAAGTGGTACAAGACCAGGTAACTCTGGTTCTATTATACTTAAGTTTGCTGTGAGTTGGAGCCAATATGGTACTAATGGTACTAATAACAATGACAAGCACAAATGTTAAAAGGCTATGAAATACTTTATGACACTGTCTTCTTAACCAAGTAGCCTCTGAGGTCACCATGGAGGTGATGTGGAGTGTGATGACTGCTTAAGGGTTTTATAACCACCCCATTGGCCAGAACCCCCAACTAGCCCTAACATAACTACGATGAATGAGCAATATAGGCTTGTGTCCTTATAGAGTATAACTGCCCCCACAGGGTTTTCTTGGCTCTGGTGGTATAGTGGTTAAGGCATTTGGCTGCTAACCAGAAGGTCAGTGGTACAAACTCATCAGCTGCTCCATGGGGGGGAAATGAGGCAATCCACTTCCTTAAAGATTTATAAGCTTGGAAACTCAATGGGATCACTATGAGTTGGAATTGACTCAATGGCAGTGGGTTTGGTTTGGGGGCTTGGAGTCTTATGGAAGAAGATCTCCAGCCTTTGTCATGGCTCTGCTCTTATTCTCTGTCTCTCTTTTCTTCCCAACAATCAACCCTGCCTATTTGAGAAGAATTCCACTAGTATTAGGACATCCCACAGTCACCTCATGCTGTGGAAGCTTGTGGAGAGAGATAATACTTGATGGAGCCCTTGAATCTAGGACACTGGGAAGGGCCTGAGGCCTAGTCTGTCTGTACCTCTGATGCTGGAACCAAGATGCTGGAAGAGTTGAGACACTTTCCAAGGTGGTGGTGGTGTCAGGAGTCCAGCCCTAGCATGGGGTTAGAGGACATGGTCACAGTACTGATGGTAATATCCCAGTGGTAGTGTTCCTGGGGCTGACCTTGGCCATGGTGGGTGCCGCCCAGCTTCCCTTGACTTGCAGCCTGGTTCTCCAGACTCCGGTCAATTCTGTGAGCCGCCCAGTATAGTTCCAGTAAATTCTAAGCTAAGAGGCTATTTCTGTTGTTTGCAAACTGTGACAGAGTCTGGTTAGATGCTCGTCATCTCACTTCCTCTTCCTCCTTGGCATACAGGATCAGATTTCTCATTCATCCCTACAATTAAGTTAGGACACTTGGGGATTCTAGCCAATGGGGCGGCCATAAAACCCCTGAACTGCCATCATAATCTCTCTTCCCCCTCCATAGTGACCTCAGAAGCTCCTGGGTAAAGAAGACAGTGTCAGAAGATGGAAAGAGCCAGATCCTCAAATCATTTAGAGAAGTGACACCCCAGAAAGCCACCCAACCAGCCTCAATTTTGAAATAAACCTTAACTAATACATCACTGAGGAGCTCTGGTAGCATAGTGGCTAAAGCACTTGACTGCTCACCAGAAGGCTGGCGGTTCAAACCCACCAGGCACTCCTCGGAAGGAAGGTTGGGCAATCCTACTTCCATAGTGATACTGCCTCGGAAACCCAAGGAGGGGTCGCTATGAGTTGGGGCCGACTCGACGGCACATAACAACAACAACAACAACAACAACAATACATCACTGAGGTTCGGGGTTGTTTGTAACAGGACCTAGAGTTGATTACTAGGGTAATTACCAATTACCGATGCCAAAAACAAAACCCAGTGCTGTCAAGTTGATTCCAAGCCATGGTGACCCCGTGTGTTACAGATTAGATCTGCCCCCATGGGCTTTTTTTTGGCTGCAATCTTTATGGAAGCAGAAGACCAGGTCTTTCTCCTGCAGAGCCACTGGGTGGTTTTGAACCACCAGCCTTTCAGTTAGCAGACAAATGCTTAACCATTTGCATCACTGTTGTTGTTGTTGTTGTTATATGCCGTCGAGTCGGCCCCGACTCATAGCGACCCCTCCTTGGGTTTCCGAGGCAGTATTCACTAGGGATCCGTAATAAAATATTCCAAAACCAGACCCAATATCAAGTCAATTTCAACTCATAGCAACCCCTATAGGGTCTCCAAAGCTGTAAATCTTTGCAGAAATAGATTGCCTCATCTTTCTCCCAAGGAGTTGCTGGTGGTTTTGAACCAGTCGACCTTCTGGTTAGCAATCAAATCCTTACCCACTGTACCACCAGCCTCCTCAAAACATTACAAGGTAGTAAAAGTCTAAAAGACATTTTGCTCCCTAAACAAAAAACAAAAAAAACCACACTGCTGTCAAGTCGGATCTGACTCATAGCGACCCCTCCTTGGGTTTCTGAGGAAGTATCACTATGAACCGCCAGCCTTCTGGTTAGCTGTCAAATGCCTTAGGCACTATGCCACCAGAGCCTAGGCATTCTTAATTTCCATTTGCTCTATTCCTAGGTCAGATCTAAGCTGCTTAAGCCTTGGTGACTCCAGCTTGTTAGTCATGTTAATTCTCCTCCGTTTTTCGTTTTGTGTTTCTGGGTTTGTTTGTTTTCATAGCTGAGGCTTGCTATGAAAACAAAGATAGCTTCATTAGATACTGTGAGTGTATCAGTTTGGATTCAGGAGAATTGCTCTGAGTTTTTTCTTTAACCCTGAGACCAGCAGTCGGTAGGTTGGTTTTACCCACAAATAAGGAAAATATTAACAATCCCAATAAGTAAACATTAGCTTGAGGACATGAAGTGTCTTCGTGAGCACAATTGCTTGAGTTGTAGATGTGAGGGGTCTTCATCCAGGTAACAGATCTGCATGGCACAGTCAGTACCTGTCACCTTTGTGAACTAGCAGCCACACTGTATTGAGTGCGAGGCACTCAACAAGCACCATTCCACTTAAGGTCAAAAATAACCTTCAAAGGTCAGTTCTGTTATAACCCCCTTTTGACAGATGAGAATAGAAAGTTGAGAGACTTTAAGTCATTTGTTCAAAATCAACAGCAATTAAGTGGCAGCAACTCCCATCTCTCCATCCATCCACCCTCCCTATGAACCTCTGACCAGAAACTAGGCACACAAGAGGGATCACATTTCTTTGATTTGAAGACTTCCCTTCTATCTTTAAATTCCAGCCCTAAGTGCTGGATGCACCGGTTAGCATGGCTATTCAAATGCAAGCTCATTTCCCTGACTCAAGATCTTCTAGCTGGTCTGGGGACACACTGACCCAAGGTTGGTCTTGATGGGTTAATGCAATGGAAGGGCGTAGCTTAAGAACCCCAAGTGGCCAGGGCTGAATCCTGGCTCCACCACTCACCAAATCACTTAACCTCTTTCAGCTGCAGTTTCCTTACCTATAAAATGGGCATAATCATACTTGCCTCACTGTAAGCATCGTATGGGAGAGTTTGGGCACAAAACCCAGCTCAGACTTAGACACAGTAGATGCTCACTAAACAGTAACTCTTTCCTTTCTCTTATAACTGTCACCTACACTGGGCCAACACTGTGACAATTCAGTGGGATACCCAGCCAACCAGCAGTTGTTGGTGTTGTGTTTCCTAGACCTATATCAGGGGCTAGAGTATGGGAGAGAGGTGTGTCCCAGCCTCATGACATATAGGAATGCCCTGGAGGGTTTGTTCTGAATGCAGATTCTTGGACTCCACCCTAGAGATTCGGATTCAGTGTTGCTGCTGTTGTTGTTGAGTGTTGTTGATTTTCTACTCACAGCGACCCAATGTGACAAAGGTTCCTATGTAATCTTTACAGGAAGGAGATCTGCTGGTGCAGTGGGTAAAGCATTTATCTGCTAATCAAAAGGTCAAGGGTTCAAACCCACCAACCACTCCACAGGACAAAGATGAGGCAGTTTGCTTCCATAAAGATTTATAGCCTTGGAGGCTTGGGGCAGTTCTAATGTGTCCTAGATGATCAATGTGAGTCAGAATCCACTTGATGGGAATGGTTGTTTGGTGGTTAATCTTTACAAGAACAGCTTGCCAGATCTTGCTCCTATGGACCCGGACTGGCTAGGTGGGCTTAAACAGCCAACCTTTTGGTTAGCAGCAGAGTGCTTAACCACTGTGCCACCAGGGGTCCTTTCTGACTCAGTAGATCTGCATTTTCAGCCCACTCATAGGGGATACTGACACAAGTGGTCACAAGCCCACCTTCAAAGTGATTTGATTCAGCTACAAGATTTCAACAATTGTCCACTGTATTCTCACCCCACCTCCATATTTTAACATAATTTCTTACCTGTTATTTTTTCTTATAGTCAGCATGCTTTTGCCACTTTAAAGAAATCCATTTTAAACACAAGCTTTGTATCAGTACCGAGAGTGCCAATATAGTGATGGGACTATGACAGGGTGGTTACCAGTAGTACTGGCCCTGGAGCCAGACTGCCTGGTTGAAACCCAATCTCTACTGCTTGCCAGCTGTGTCATTTTGTACAGGCCACTTACAGTCTCTGTGTCTCAACATCCTTGTGTGTACAAAGAGGCTAATAAGAGCATCTACAACATAAGGCTGTTGTGATGGTGAAATGCTTGACTGCATTTAACCAGTGCCCACATGCAACAAGCACTCAGTAAATGTTAGTTTTTTTGATTATGACAAATGGAAAAACCAGTCACTTGCTCCAAATAGAAAATAACCACAAAAATACATGCATAATATGAAATGTTATTTGAGTTCCTCCACGAGCTACTGGAAATAATCTGTGTGTCATCTGTAGTATATGTTGCATGTCTAGCAAGCACTGTTCCACAAAGTGCCAAGGAGGCATCTCAGTGGTACCATCATTGAACAGATTGATTGGAAAGTGGTTTTGGTGTTGTTTTGGACATACTTACGAGGTTTCAGTTAACCTGAGTGGAACGTGTCCAGAAAAAGAAAAATCCCTCCAGAATCCAACTGCTTGGATTCATCCGGAAGCCACTGGAAGCTGCCAGAAGCGTCCAGGAAGCTTCCAGAAGCCACCAGAATCCCTGGCCTGCCCTGGGATTCAGAACTGATCCCTCCTCTGTGGGAAAGAAAGCAGTCTCTCAAGGAAGGTTGCTCAACAGCAGACTCATTAGCACTTTGCACTTCTTGGGGATCACTTATCTACAGATCTCAACATGCCTCAAAATAGTCATTAATGCTCGCAACAACACCCTGTCAGCTAAGAGGCACAGTCCCCATTCTGCAGATGGAAAAATTGATAGAAAGGGCTATTAGTGACCACACTGTTAAATGACTGTGCCATTAAGTGGCTGTTGCGCAAACAAGGAGTTATGGCAAGAAGGAAAGTGATGACTCTTGAAGATCCAGGCCTGCAGGGCCACCTCACAAACCAGGTGTTTGCCCAGGACAGACTCACAATGCATTGTTTTCTCTATCATTCCCAGGACGGGGCAAGAAAGGACAGGGTCTCTGGCGAGCATTCTAGAGTCTATCACACAGTACGCATTTCATCAATTGTTAACAGATTTAAGAGGAAAGGGGGTTTTCTAAAAGGAGTACAGTTTCTCTCTCCCATCCAATTCCCCACCAGAGAAGCAAAGATAAACCCAGCAGGGCCCAGAAGACAGGCTAGATTTGGCTGGGAATTTATGACTTACATTGACAAGAGATGTGTAGAAAGGAGACCAAGCATATGGCAGACATCAGGTCCAGGGATCAAAATGCAACAGACAGAAAACAGGGTAACAGTTTAAGAACTACAGACGAGAGACAGGCTGAGGTACACATCTTAGGTTGCAAAGATGTACAAAGAATCTTTAAAATGATCACATCTTTTAACTCAACAAACTGACTTTCAGGAATTTATCCAAAGCAAATAATGGGAGAATTATATAAATATTTCTATAAAATTATATAAAAATATGTATAAATAACATGACTTATAACACTGTAATTTATATTAACAACAATTTTAAATAATCTATTCAATGTTGGGGATTAATTTAAAAGGGCTACGGTATACTTTATATGTATGGTATATGTATGGATATAAATAGTATACCTAATATTTTTAATATTGAATTATAAGAAAAAATAATCCTCATGAATCAATGAAAATTCAGGATAAAAATTAAAAATATACTCATAAAGATATCAAAACAAACAGAACTCTATCCTTAAGAAAAAAACAGAAGGAAGTATCACAAAAGTTTGTGAATTATCTGGGTAGTGAATTAAGTGTGTTTTAAATTTTTTGTTTCTGTATTTTCTAAAATTTCAACAATAAGCACATATTGTTTTGATTTTAAAATATTGATTTTTGTTATTTTTCTGTTAATATTGCTAAGGCTTTAATTAGGGACCAACTCTGATGGGTACGCAGTCCCAAAATAGATCAGCTTAAAAAGACACAGGGTTACACACGTTGCCTAGTTACTTCACAGAATCCAAATTGCCAAAGTGTCCCAGTCTTCTGAATTTAGGAAAGTATCACAGGGCATGAGAAAGCAGCCTGGACTAGGAGTCAGGAGACCTGCTCATAGTCCTATGTGAGCCACTTACCCACTCGGTGACCTCGAGCAAGGCATTTCTACTCTCTGGCCTCAGGTTCCTTATCTAAAATGTAATAACATAGCATGTTTGATAATCTTATGGTGACATAGCTTGGGAAAAAAAGGATGCTAATGTGGGAATTGGCATCCCAATGCAGATGTAATACAAGGCATCCTAGACATTGACCCAAAGAGTGACTTTAGGGCGTACATTGGTAGGGTCTGCCCATCCATGTGTGCACCCTCTCCTCTACAAGCCATCTGCTGAGAATTAATGTTCATAGCTGTGACTTTAGAGGCACATGGAGGAAACTTCTAGAGGACCTTCTGAATCATCCAGCAAAGGCTCAGTGATGTTCGTAAGTGGATCCTTGGAAATTTATAAACACTCATGTCAGCCATGGTGAGTCTCGGTGAGTCTCAATGAGTCAGGCTGTTATAATTAGCTGACGCATCCCACTCCTCAGGCTCAGCAGCATTTATAGGAGAGAGTCATTGGTAGGAGATAGGAAAGCATATTTACTTTGAAGGATGTCACCCAGTCTCAGCTGTTGACACACATTTGTGAAATATCTTCACCTTCCTGTGGAGCCCTTCCTCAGAAGAGTTCCATTTTGCTTAGCTTTTTCTATGACATGATTTCTTTTCCTAAAGTGACTCCATACAATATTGACTAATGCATCAGTGTTCCAAGATAGTCTACCTGTCTCTGTCTCTAGACTTGTTGTTGTTTTGCCATCAAGTCAGCCCCGACTCATAGCGACCCCTCCTTGGGTTTCTGAGGTGGTATCACTACGGAAGTAGATTGCCCAACCTTCCTTCCAAGAAGTGGCTGGTGGGTTTGAACCACCAGCCTTCTGGCTAGCAGTCAAGTGCCTTAGGCACTGCACCACCAGAGCTCCTGCCTTTGGACTAGCATTTCCTAAAGAATAACACAGGAGACTTAGCTCCAAGAAATGATAATTACAAAAAAAAAAGAAAGAAAAGATTGTCCTCAAAAAACTAGATAATACAACTTTAATAGTGTACAATTGTAAATCTCTTGAGGTCACCATGATGACCATGGACATTTTCTCAAGGCCCATCAAGAGAGACCAGTGATCCAGAGAATCATTTTGGTCAACACTGCATTGAGGTCCTGTGATTCTAATGGCACTCAAGCTAGCTTGTGTCTTCAGAAATCTCCCATTTAACATTTAACCACCTGATATGCTTCCAGGAAGTGTCTTCACAAAATAATCCGATTAAACATTATCCTCAACCCTGGTGAATATCCAGGGGGATCCAGGTCCACCTTTGTCCCCAGAAACTCATGCTTCTGAAGCATCTTTGGTAACTAATTGACAAAAACCCACCACCACCACCACCAGTACCCACACAAGCACATACCTATGCTGTGATACTGCCTCAGAAACCCAAGGAGGGGTCGCTATGAGTCGAGCCCGACTTGACGGCACACAACAACAACAACAACAACATGCTTGTTCATGGGAAAATGCTTCCAATTGGTCTTTTCTTGCTTTGTGCAAGTGTCTTGCTCACCGAAGTTTATGTATTAGCCCTAGTACAAGCTCAAGAGCAGCATCAAACCATGAAACAGCACTGAATAAAAAAGTCAAAACTAGAGCTACAACACTGGGGACCTGACTCATCTCCTCTGATCCCGGTGTCCTCCTTTATAAAAGGAGGTTGAACTTCTTTAACTTTCCCTAACTTCCTTCAGAAACTTTCCTCAGAAACTGGATGTATCTTCACTGAGCAGAATAAAACAAGTCCTCACAACTAGGGGGAAAGGAAATACAGTGTCAGCCACACACCAGGGACTAGGTGCCTCACACACAAAATGACAGGTAATGTTCTCAACAGTCTTCATGATTTTATTCTGATTTTACAGGTGGGGACCCAAGGAATGCCAAAGCAATACTTTCCCTAAAGTCACAAAGTTGGGAAGTGTCAGAACTGAAATAACGACTCCGGTCTGACAACCACATCACACTGACCCCACTAAAGACCTGAGGTTGAAGACATGACCACAGTCCCTCTCTCCATGGTCTGGGTTGGAACTGCTGCTGTGCCTGGAGGTACATCATTCAGGTTGTTCTCTTTACCTACCTGTTCAAGGGATTGTGTAGGATCCCCAAACTTGGGGGTGAAAATGGAGATGAAATATTAGAATACTAAGAAAAACAGATCAGTAACAGGTTTCATGTGCCCTTTGTCCCTTCTTGAATAGAGTGCTTAACATTTCCCACACTGCTTCCAGCTCTCTTGCTAAACGTAGAAGACTCCATGCCTGGAAAGTCCTGAGGTCCAGAAATGCCGTGGCTCTCAGCTCACCCCACAGGTGCTGGGGGGCTATCTGCAGCCTACAGTGGAGGGTGTAGGAGAATGACTGGGCATGTTCCAGCAGAGATGCCTGGGTGGGGGATGGGTGGGGCAAATGTCATGACCACATAATCCCTTTCCTGGGGCATAATTTGTGGGCCCATGGGGAATCCAACCAGAACTTCCATTTGTCTCACTTGGAAAACAAAGGGATGATTTTCTCACCAATCTACTGATGGAAAGATACATATCAAAACCAGCAACCAGACTTCCGAAACAGAGAGGCCTTAAGCCAGGGCTGCTCGTTGGCACCCAGAGCTGGTACGCAGCCACCTTCAGGAAATGGTGTGTAGACTTGACATACCTGACTTTAAGAACAATGGTCATGATTGTTTATCTCGTCTGGGATCTCATGAGAAGGAAAAGTTATTCCCTGGCATTACCAGGGATCTCAGGCACTACCAATTTGAAGATTTCCCCAAGGATCTCCATTGAAAAGAGGAAACATCTTTTTCTTTCCTTTGAAAGAAAGAGGCCAATGGTTCTGCAATGACTCAAATGGTTCAATGGCTCAAAACCAATGTGTTGCTTTTATCCCAGGACTCACTCGGTGGTCATACTTGGGATTTCACTGAGAAGTGAGTTGGGACAATGGCCTGTCACTCTGTCTCTGACTTAGAAGTTTGTGGTTCCCGCTGTCCAGCCAGCTGGTGGTTATTTGGAGGGTCGTCTCGTTGTGTTGTGGGTTGGGCTATGTGTGCTCTAGAATTGCTCACTCCTCTGAGCTCACTGTTTAAGCCTGTGCTTGCACTTGGTCAATCTCTGGCCCTGGTGCTGGAGCCCACAGACAGGGTCACACCCAAGCTACAGCTGGGAGGCCGTCCTTTGACTCCTGATTCTTATCTAAGTTTCTAAGAGCACATTTTCTTCTGAATGGGGCATGTCCACCATATAAATAGGCATGTAAGTAATACCAGTGTGTGAAATGAAGTATTTAGAAGGAAATATATGATATTTACACTTAATTGGAAATGCCTCTCAAAGTGGATTTATACAGACTTTGTCAACCATGGAAGTTTAAAAAACAATGAAAACAACAAACCACAAATAGTTCTTAAAATGTATCTAGGTTCACAGATACTGCTAGATCAGAAGTGATTTAAAAAAAAAAAAACCAAACTCACTGCCGTCAAATCAATTCTGATTCACAACAACCTTTCCTTGGGTTTCCAAGCCAGTATCGCTACAGAAGTAGATTGCCCAGTCTTCCTTCCATAGAGTGGCTGGTGGGTTTGAACTGCCAACATTCTGGTTAGCAGTCAAATGCCTTAGGCACTACACCACCAGAGCTCCTTATCAGTTGTGATACTGATTATTATGTTCTGAGCTTTTTGAGAACAGGTGCCATTTCTAATTTATTTTGTTTCTTCATAATGGCAGTATTCTGACGGGTACTGCTGATAACGAAATCCATTCACTCTTCTTCCTCAGCATGGAGATACACTGCATTCCTCAGTCTCTCTTGACATTAAGCCAGTGGCCTTTGGGTCAATTCCAACTCATGGAGACCCCCCTGTGGGTCATCGTAGACCTGTGCTTCATAGGGCTTCAGTGACTGATTTTTCAGAAGTTGATCTCCAGTCATTTCTTCTGAGGCACCTCTGGATGGACTCAACCCCCAACTTTTTTGTTAGCAGCCAAGCAAATCACCATTTGTATCTCCCAGGGACTCCTCTCTCCTGTAAAGACACCACCCAGAAATCCAAGGAGGGGTCTCTATGAGTCAAATTGACTAGACAGTAGTGAGTTTGAGTGAGATTATTTGGCAAACACTGAGAGGATGGAGAAGGGAATGAGACCTTCCAAATTCTAAGAAAATGGCCTGGGTCCCTAATTTTATCATTATTATTACTAGTAGTCATAGTAGTAGGACTGCTAGTACTACTATTTTTACTATTACTGTTTTGCAAGACAGAGCCTCCCAAAGTAAAGTGTCTGTGTCTAAGGAAATCCACCAGAAACTTCAGCCAGGATCTGGAGCTCCACCTGACTTGGATGCACTGCACGTTTGCAGCACCTGAGTCGGTACAACATCTCTGTACAAAGGCAATCTCCTAATGCCTAGAAAGTACCTGTGGCCTTCAGTCATCCCACCAGTGCAAAGAGATTACCCAGGTCTCTTAATAAACCAAACTCACATCCTCTGAGGTCAGTGACAGAAGGAAACCAATCTCTGAGGACTGAGGGCTTAAAAGAATCAATGCCTCTGTCTTGATGAAGAGTTTCCCTTCATTGCCAGCTTTGAAGGACCTGTCTGAAGTCCTAACTCAAACTCACTTCAGTGATGAAGGGATGCATAAAATAAAACAAAACAGAACAGTACTCGGATGGTCTTCAGGTAGCACCTGATCAAGGCTCTGGCTCCCCTGTGCTAGTCTCCCAGATCTATGCTTCCTTGTATGGCGTGTTCATACTCAGGCTGGCTTTCTTCATAGCACCACAATGGTGATAGTTTTCTGAGGCTTCCCAGTCACATACCACATTGTCTAGGAAGAGAGAGAGGAGTGAAGAATCTTTGAACAAATTGTATAACTTCCCTGAGCCCCAGTTTCTTCTTCTGTAAAATGAGTAAAGTCATCCCTCCCTCATACAGTTGATGCAAGGATTAAATGAGTCAATGCATGTATTGTTGTTTGTTGTTAAGTGCCATATCGTTGTTGTTGTTATGTGCTTTCAAGTCAGACCCGACTCATAGCGACCCCTCCTTGGGGTTCCAAGGCAGTATCACTATGGAAGTAGATTGCCCAACCTTCCTTCTGAGGAGTGGCTGCTCCAGCCTTCTGGTTAGCAGTCAAGTGCCTTAGGCACTACGCTACCAGAGCTCCCAGAGCTCCCAGTGCCATATTAGTACCTGATATATGTATTGTTGTTGTTGCTATGTGCCGTCGAGTCAGCCCCAACTCATA
>NW_006921693.1:4530223-4531682 GCF_000298275.1 Orycteropus afer afer
CACCCAAGCCATTGATGATGCTGTTGAACCAGAGCAGGGATTATGCTCTTAATGTCTGTCCCCTTCTAAGCTTCGTGTTGATCCTTTCATTAGCATCTTTAGATTGCATGGTTATTCAAGTAGCTTACAGTCCGTGTGATTGTTTTATCATCCAGCACCCATGACCCCAACGTTATCTAAAAATGTACCATGAAAGATCCAGTTGAAGGCCTTGCTAAAATCCAGACACTCTACTCATGAAGATATCATGCAAAGATTTGCCTAATAACCATTTTTATAAAATGTGTTTGGCCTTAAATGACAATATATTTGTTGGGATAGGGTAACAGATAAGTCAGGAAATCCCAATGGTTCAACATAATACAATTTTCTTTTTCATGCACGTAAGTCCAGGATGGGTCAAACAGTGCCCTTTTGTCTTGGCATGTTGCCATATGGACCCATGGCCTGCAAGGCTGCCATGGAGACACTTGAGGGCTGGAGGAGGCACCCGGGTTCCTGCTGCTGCCCACTTTCCATTAGGCAGGAATAGTTACATGGCTCCAGTCTGACTCCAAGGACGTCAGTGAAATACACAGGTAGCTCAGAAGAAAGGTCTGGTGATATGCTTCCAAAGAATCATCATTGAAAACCCTGTGGAGCACAGTTCCCTCTGACACACATGCAGAATCAACTAGGGGGCAACTGGTGCCCATCTCTGTCACAGCTGAACGTGCTTCTGTCGTGACCCCACAATCATTTTTTCCTTCTTCTGTGCTTAGAAACTTTCCTCTTGATCGTCCACTTTAGCAGATTTAGCATTTATAGAATATATCACACTGAGCCCTTTGGGCAGGTTCCATTAGCATCAACCACTAGTCATAAATGCCAGCACAATAACCTAGACATTCACTAATATTGCTCAAGAAGTCCGTTTTATGTCATTGAAAAAAAAATCTACTCCTCTGACCACTCCTGGCTAAGAATTCTCCTTTAGGAAAAGCATGCTTGTCTGATTAATGAATTTCTATAGTTGTTTTTGTTGATCCTCCCACCCTTGACGCCATAATTTGCCTATGGCAACAAGTGTGTAGATTAATGAGGCTTTCAGCAGCTAGTGGAAAAGTGTTCATTAGCTTAATTATCTACACAGTCAGATTGAGAGCCACTGGGGTTGTCAGGACACAGCAGCACATCTGTGAGCGAGGAGCTCCCTACTCAGTGCTACTCAACCAGGCACGTCTTCTTGGTGAAGCAAGCTGAGGAATTGGAAGATATGAGTAGAGGCACAGAAAATAAGATGGCAAGGAGAGATTTAATGTGGTTACCCAGTTGCATACTGAATGTGCATGCATTTATTAAGTACCTAGTGTGGCATCCCTGGGTGATATAAACAGTTAACGTGTTTGGCTGCCAACTGAAAGACTGGAGGTTCAAGTCCACTAGAAGCACCTCAGAAGAAAGGCCTGGTAATCTGCTT
>NW_006921693.1:4532137-4538876 GCF_000298275.1 Orycteropus afer afer
GTGAACAGATATTTCACCAAACTGGATGTTCAAATGACCAACAAGTACGTAAAAAGATGCTCACCATCATTAGCCATTTTCATCTCGTTGCTGTCAAGTGGAGTCTGACCCATAATGATCCCATAGGACAGAGTAGAATTGCCCCATAGTGTTTCCAAGGTGAAAATCTTTATGGAAACAGACTCCTACATCTTTCTCCCATGAGCAACTGTTGGGTTCAAACCTCTGACATTTTGACTACAGCCGAGCATTTAACCACTGTGCCCAAAGGGCTCCTCATTAGCCACTAGAGAGACACAAATCAAAACCACAGTGAGATACCACTTTAATCCCACTATGATGGTTAAGTTTTTAAAATTTTTAAATAAAAATAAAAAATGTTGGTTAGTATATGGAGAAATTGGAACTTTTATCCATTAATGGTAGGAATGCAAAATGGTGCAGCCACTATGGAAAAAGTTAAATATAGAACTACCACATGCCCCATCAACTCCAATCTTAGGTATATTCCCAAGACACCTGAAAGCAGCAATGCGTACAGACACATGTACAGCAGTGTTCATTGCAGCACTATTCACAATAGCCAAAGGTGGAGACAACCTAAGTGTGCATCAGTGGATGAATGGATAAACAAAATGTGGTGCATACAGACAATGGAATACTACTTGGTTGTGAAGAGAATTGAAGTCCTGATCCACGCTACAATATGAATGAACCTTGAAAACCTTGTACTCAGTGAAATAAGTCAGTCCCAAAAGGACAAATACTGTGTGATCTCATATGAAATAACAAGAATAGACAAATATATAGGACCAAAGTTTTTAGTGTTACTGAGAGTGGAAGGAAGAGGAAAACGGGTAGCCTTTATTTAGGAAGTAGTGAGATTTTGTTTATGGTGGTGTGAGATTTGGCAAAAATTATGGGTGATGGTTGCACAAGATGATTAATGTAATTGATATCACAAAATTGTACACCCAAAAAATGTTGAGCTGTGAAATATTGTGCTTTTTATATATAATTTTTTATTGTTTTAACTTTTTGCTGTGATTTGGGTGTAATTTTAGAGGGCGATTGGGTTTCCATTCAACAATCCATACCGATTTTTTTTTAGTGACATTGATTGCAATTCCTGCAACATAATAGCAGTTTCCCCACTTCCTCCCTGTGTTTACCATTTCCATTCCTCCTTCCTTCCTATCCCTTCCTGCCTCTGAGCTTTATCCTGGGCCAGTGCTGACTTTTTGATCTCTTGTGGTTGATTGTTTTAAGGAAGTCCATAGCCCCTGGTGTTATTGTTCAGGGTATAGGCCTGTCTGTTGTTTGCCTGAAAGTACAGCCATGGGGGTGAGTTCAGTTCCAGGCTTAAAGGGTATCTAGGATCATAGTCTCAGAGGTTCCACCAGTCTCTGTCAGACCAGTAAGCCTGATATTTTTCATTATTTTGAATTTCATTCCACATTTTCTCCCACTCTACCCAGGACCTTCTGTTGTGGTCCCATTCAGAGCAGTCAGCAATGGAAGCCAGGCACCACCTAGTTCTTCTGGTCTCAGGGTCATGGAGGCTGGAGTTCACATGGTCTGTTAGTCCTTTGGACTAATTGTTTCCTTGCATCTTTTATTTTCTTCACTCTTCTTTGCTCTGGACGGGGAGAGACCAATAGTTGCACTTTTGATGGCCAATCACAAGCTTTTAAGACCTAGATGCTACTCACCAAAGTAGGATGTAGAACATTTTCTTAGTGGACTATGCTATGCCAATTGACCTTAGTGTCCCCTGAGACTCTAATCTTGAGCCTTCAGGCCCAGTGACTCATTCCCTCAAGGTGTTTGGTTATGACTAAGAAGTTTTCATAACTTGCCCCTGTATGCTCAATTACATTCATGGACTTATTTGTAGCCCACAGAAATACTTATGTAGAAATATCCTCTGTCAAACCCATGTATATTTAAGGATGTCATCCCATTGGCCTTTCCATCTCTGCTCAGCTTGAGTGTCTATCTATGTATCCAGTCACAGATTATTACTCCTGTTACCACAGGGTTGGGCATGGAATAGCATTCAGCTTTGTTGCCTTGAACTCTCGTGCTCCTCCCCAAAAAGGGAGGAGCCTTGATCATTTTGTGCTGAACTCCCCCTTATTGTACATCACCTTTCCCTTCACCCAAGTTAATATATGTCTAGCTTCAGGATCCAGGTAAGAGAAGGGAGATGCCTCCTACCCAAAGGCAGGAGGGAGGTAAAGCCAGGGCCCACGGTGGCAGGATCCAAGTAAGGGGAGGGCAGAGAGGCTTTGAACAGCTAAAGGAAATGAACTTGTCTGTCACTTTGTCATACTGTGGTGACTTGCATGTTGCTGTGAGGCTGGAAGCTGTGCTACTGGCGTCTCAAACGTGAGCAGCGTTGTGCATGGTGCACAGGTTTCAATGCAGCTTACAGATTGAGACAGACTCAGAAGAAGGAAGAGGCCATCCACTTCTCAAAGAACTGGGCAGGGAAAACCTCATGAATAGCAGAGAAACACTATCTGATACATACTGGACAAATTGATGAATAGCCCAGAAACATTGTCTGATACAGCACAGGAAGACAAGTCTCTTAAATTGAAAGGCACTCAAAATACAACTGGAAAAGAGCTGCCTCATCAGAGTAGAACCAACCTTAATGATGTGGATAAAGTAAAGTTTTGGGGACCTCCATTTGCTGACATGGCACAACTCAAATTGAGGAGAAACAGCTGCAAACATCCATTAATAATCAGAACATGGAATGTACACAGTATGAATCCAGGAAAATTGGAAGTTGTCAGAAATGAAATGGAACACATAATGATTGATGTCCTAGGCATTGGTGAGCTGAAATGGATGGGTTTTGGCCATTTTGAAGCAGACAACCATATGATCTACTATGCCGGGAATGACAATTTGAAGAGGAATGGTGTGGCATTCATCATCACAAAGGATGTTTCAAGATCTGTCCTGAAGTACAATGCTGTCGGTGATAGGATAATATCCATACACCTACAAGGAAGACTCGTTAATACTATTCATTATTCAAATTTATGCACCAACCACCAAAGCCACAGATGAGGAAATTGAAGATTTTTATCAACTTCTGCAGTCTGAAATTGACCAAACATGCAATCAAGATGTGTTGATTATCACTGGTGACTGGAATGCAAAAATTGAAAACCAAGAAGAATCACCGGTAGTTGGAAAATTTGGCCTTGGTGACAGAAATAATGCTGGAGAACACATGATAAAATTTTGCAGGACCAACAACTTGTTCATTGCAAATATCTTTTCTCAACAACACAAATGGTGGCTATACATGTGAACTTCACCAGATGGAGTACACAGGAATCAGATTGACTACATCTGTGGCAAGAAGCAATGGAAAACTCAATATCTTCAGCCAAAACAAGGCCAGGAGCTTTATCTCAGCCTGTGGCTTCTCCCAATTATCCCATTGCTATGCTTAAGGCATTTGACTGCTAACCAGAAGGCTGGCGGTTCAAACCCACCAGCCACTCCTCGGAAGGAAGATGGGTCAATCTACTTCCATAGTGACACTGCCTCGGAAACCCAAGGAGGGGTCGCTATGAGTCGGGTCCGACTCAACAGCACTTAACAACAACAACAACAACATGTTCTATCTAAGGAGCTACACTCTATCTAAAGCACCCTGGTGGGTCAATGGTTAAGCACTTGGCTACTAATAGAAAGGTTAGTGCTTTGAACCCACCCAGCACCCCCGCAGGATAAAGAGCTGGTAATCAGCTCCTATGATGATTACCAGCTAGGAAACTCTATGGGGCAGTTCTATTCTGTCACATGGGGTCACTATAAATTGGAATTGACTCACTGGCAGCTCACAACACGACATGCCCCGTCTGCGGGGACAGATCCCATCCCTTTTGCTGATTATCCCATACATGGCGTTTCCACCTTGCTCTGCTCCATTTGATTCACTATCCTGAGGCTGACAGAGCTCTCTTCTAGACTATGGGGGACAGAGACAGGCCTGTAGGAGTTGCTGGCACGCACTTAGGAGGTAAGACTCGCACCAGGTTAGTGATCACTAAAGGAAAAGGAACCCAACACCTTTTAAGTCAGTTTTTCTCACACTTGCTTGACCACAGAATTCCTTGGGAACTTATAAACATACAGATTCCAAGATCTCACTCCTGAAGAATCTAATTCAGAAAATCTAGGAGATCCTTATCATGTGGCAAGTTCAGAGAATACCAGGCAACAATAGCATGATAGTAAGTGTAACCTTTGATTAAATTTCTGCAAGTCAGTCAAGGTATTAAGACATTTGCAGATATTGACACATTCAATTATCTCAGCAAACTTTCCCAGGTTTGTGCTAAATTAAAGTCCAGATACATTGACTAATTGCTCAGAATTAATAATTTACTAAGTGGCAGAGCCAGGATTCCAATCGTCATCTCCCTGGCCCCAAGCACCCAGGAAGTAAAACACCCTATTACCAAAGGCTAAATGCTAAAGGGTGTAACCTGTGGTGGAGCCACTGTGTGAGTTTAAACCACTGACACTTCAGTTAGGGCTTAACCGTTGCACCTTCAGGGCTGCGTTGACCAGTTCTGTGACTGATGTAAGTAGACTACCATTATTTTTTGTCCCATAACTCAGCTAAAAAGCAGCAGGCGCCAGGAATATCAAGCCAGCCATTATGCAGCTGTTACCTTGGGCTTGCATCATTAATACTGTCTTTGACTTGCCATTTCTTCCCAGAAATCCTTTAAATCACTTGTCCATTTTGTGAGGATTAAATTGCAATGAGAGATCATGAGCTGTAAATCCACTTAACTGGGCACATAGACACGCAATACATACAAATAGGCAAAACGCTTACAGGAGGAATGCAAATTTCCATTTCAGTCATATTCTTCTCACACGGAACATTCCCCTTGAAGGGGTACTCCCCTGCCCTTCACGGTGGGAGTCTTGAACGTCAGGGCTCTGAGCTGGTAGAAAACACCTTATCCAGCCTCTTCATTTCATAGATGAGGAATCGCAGGTCCCTGGAGGAAGGGAGGAGACCGTGTCTACTGACAGTTAAGTATTTGGGTTGTGGCAGTAGAGTGCATAGGCTCAAACCTGTGCCTCTGTCGCCACCTCCAAGTGTTATTATCATGAGCTGCTAGAGAGCTGGTTCCGCCCCTGACAGCCCATGTCCAACAGGACAGTCCCTGATCCAACAGGATCAGACCATTGTGATCCATAGGGTTTTCATTCATTCATTTCCAGGCCTTCCTTCCTAGTCTGTCTCAGTCTGGAAGCTCCACTGAAATCTGTTCAGCATCATAGCAATACACACTGGCAGATGGCTGGCTGTGCCTGGATGGAACCAGGAATGGAGCCACCGTCTCCCACACAACAGGCGGGAAATCTACCATGGAACCCCATGGCCCTCCCTTTCTGTGTAAACTTGAGGACATTATTGTACCTCTCTAAGTCTCAAAAGAACTAACAGATGTGTCCTGGAGAAAGTGCAGCCGAGATGCTCCTTGGAAGCGAGGATGGCCAGACTTCGTCTCACCTACTTTGGTCATGTTGTCAGAGGGGACCATTTCCTGGAGAAGGATGTCATGCTTAGTAAGGTGGAGGTCAACGAAAGAGGGGAAGGCCTTCGATGAGATGGATTGACATGGTGGCTGTGACAATGGGCTCAAGTATGGCAAGGATCATGGAGCTGGCAAGGGATCAGGTGGTGTTTGGTTCTGCTGTGCACGGGGTTGCTATGAGTCGGAAGCAACTCGACAGCACCTAACAACAACAACAAGTCTCTGTTGCCTCAGCTGTGCACCTGTTTAGGATGAATGTTATTGTACATAACAGACAATGAACTGTGTCTTCTTGTTGTTGTTGTTTCTTTTTTTAACAATAATTAACCTACTAAGAAAGGAGAGAAAAAAAGAAGGAAGGAAGAGGGAAGAAGGGATTAAGAAAGGAGTCAGAAGGGAAAGGAAGGAAAAAGGCAGACTTGACGCTGAGGCTCCAAATTAAGCAGAGATTCTCAGATAAGAAGTTAGCATCTCCATCTTGATTCTGTGAGTATCCACTGTGTGCTTAGCTCAGTGCCAGACATATAGTTGATGTGTGAAAGTTATTACTGATTGGAGTGAGTTGAATGGTGGCCCCAAAAAAAGATATGGCCACAACCAAGTCCCTGGAACCTGTGACTATATACTTACTTGGAAAAAAAATGGTCTTTGCAGATGTGATCAAGGATCTAGAGATAAGATCATCCTGGTAACTGGGAGTTGAAAGGGACACTTGCTGTTAAATTGATTCCCACTCATGGTGACCCATGGAACTGGTTGCATAGTGTTTTCAATGACTGATCTTTCAGAAGCAGATTGCCAGTCTTTTCTTCTGAGGCACCTCTGTTGTTAGGTGCCGTCAAGTCAGTTTCGACTAGTGACCCTATGTACACCGGAATGAAATGCTGCCTGGTCCTGTACCATTCTAGGTGAATCTAAAAAAACAAACAAACAACAACAACAAAAAAAAACCTCACTGCCATTGCATCAACTCTGACTCACAGCGACCCCTCCTTGGGTTTCTGGGACAGTATCTCTACAGAAGTAGGTTTTCCAATCTTTCAGTTAGCAGCTGAGCACCTAACTGTTTCTGTCACCTAGGGACTTCTGGATATCCAGGGTAGGCCCTAAACCCAATGACAAGTGTCTTATATGGGACAAAAGAGGAG
>NW_006921693.1:4539821-4542542 GCF_000298275.1 Orycteropus afer afer
CACAGATCATCTGTAGAAGATTCATACAAGGTGTTCATGGCATCTCACCTGTAGGTCGAACATCCTTTCTCAATAGGCCTTCTCTATGACCAGTTAGCTCAGCCTGGCATCACTTCACAGCCAGACAAAAGTGAATTCCAGTAGTAGCCCTGTCGCACTTGGCATCTGTGTGCCCTTGAGCAAACATCTTGACTTCTCTGAGCCTCAGTGGCATAAGTGGGAACAATGGCTACCCTGCAATTTGTGAGCCTAGAGACTACAAGCCTGCATCCCAGAGCCTAACTGGTTGACTCCCACCTCTGTGATTACTAGCTGTGGAGCTTGAGTAGTTCACTTTTCCTCTCCGAGCCTTGGTTTGCTCATTTCTGTAATGGGGATGATGCTACCCAGCCCATCACAGGCATAGGGATTGTTAGCAGGGTCAGACTGGGTCGAGATTTGCAAAGTGTTTAGAATAGCATCATATGGAGATCAAAACACCAAGCTAGTTGTTGTTGAGTGAGTCCTACTCAGGGAGACTCAGGTGTGTCAGGATAGGTCTGTGCTCCACGGGTTGTCAACGCTGAGTTTTCAGAAGTGGGTCCCACGGCCTTTCTTCCAAGGTGCCTCTGCTAACCACCAGCCTCCCAGCTGGTAACCGAGTGCTTTAATGTTGGCTTCACCCAGGGACTCCCAGCACTACACAAACACAAAAACTCACTGCCGTCGAGTTTGATCCAACTCATATCACTACGGAAGTAGATTGCCCAATCTTCCTTCTGAGGAGTGGTTGGTGGGTTTGAACCGACAGCCTTCTGGTTAGCAGTCAATGCCTTAGGCACTACACCACCAGAGCGTTTATTAAATTAAAAACTAAGATTAAAATATCACCCCTGTGGAAGAGAAGGATTTTTGTTGTTGTTGTTGGGGTTTGTTCCCCCCCCCCTTCCCCTTTAGTAAACGAATCCTGATTCAGAATTTGGTGGGGGGGCATAATTTGCATAATAATATATCAAAGTCAGTTTAGCAAGAGACAGGTTGATTTATCTGAAAGATTCTTCCCTCTGAAGATCCTGAAAGCTTGATGCAGTGTGGACAGAAAGATGGCTTGGTGAGAAGAGTAAAACCCTAGTTTTCCATAGCTGACTGACAGAAAGGACATTTTCTTTGTGAATGAGTTGTGGCCATGCTTCTATCATGGGCTTGAACAGTGAGTCAAGAGTCAATGAGTCAATGAGTGCATTAAGTCGAGCCCCTGGCACAGGACAGTGGTCAGTCCTTCTCGTCCCAGGTCCTGGGCTTCCCTCTGAAAGGAGCCATCCGGGAACTGGGATTGTTCCAGACCAGGCACCCCTCGGCCTTGGCCTTGGCCTTGCTGACTGGATGGAATTCAATTCCTGTAACACTAGTCTGCCGGCCTCTAGCTCATGCCAAATGGCTTCCAAGTTCTCTCATTTACTTTGCAAAACAAGAAAGAAAAGAAATACTCAGCATGAAGCATGTGCCAGGCTCTGTGCTGCCAGGCACCAGGGATACAGAGATGAGCTCATGGGGAAGCAAGATTAACAGATAGAACACGTGCTGTTTGGTGGAGCACAGAAGACAGTTCAGCTAAACTAGGGATGTGAGGACAGACCCAGCTCAGCACACGTGCTGTGTGCTAACCAGGACTCCAAGCATTCCCGTCAGTTAACTTAGTCCATCCTTCCAACCACTCTGTGGGATAGATGGTATACCCCCAATTTACAGGTGACAAAACTGAGGAACAGAGAGATTAAATAACTTGCCTCAAGTGTCTCCTATAGTAGGATAGATCAGTGGCCAGCCAGGCAGTGACTTCAGTTTCCATACTCTCTGCCCTAACGGCCTTCAGGTACAACTGTTGGGTCACTTGCCTCTGGTGGCCAATGGCATTTCACTGTTGAGTCTTCATTTCCCTCAAGGCTAGAAAAGAGTGAGGTCTATCTACCATGCCAGTACTGTATTTCTGTCAGGAGTGAGGAAGTGATCTCACTCTGTTACAGCCCTGTTGTCCAAGGTTATTGCTCTATGTAAGGTGAAAGTTCAAGGGACATGCTTCGGTGGCGTAGGTGTGAGTCACATCTAACAGATCAGTCCATTTTAGCCCCATCCAGTGTGTCAAGGACCAGAACGCTCAGGCCTGATCATCACACCCCATACTCACCTCTACCCTGGGAATGGGTGTAAGTGCCCCAATTTCACAGGTAAGCAAAACAGAGGGCTGGAGAGATCCCAAATGACCTGCTTGCATCACACATCAAACAAGAGAACTCCTCACCCTGGACCATGGACCCACTAGAAAAAAAATCCTAAACACCAGATACTGGCTTGGTATAGCATAAAAGGGCAAAAAACAAAGGATAAAGAATAAATAATAATAACAATATGATTATCGTTATATAAATTATTCATAAATAACAATGATAATACTGGCAGCTAAGCTCTTAGTAGCTTAGCTTCCTTGTATCAACAATCAATGCCCAAGAAGGCAGCAGTCAAGAAATAAGATGATGTATTTGGGCAAATCTGCTGCAAAAGACCTCTTTAAAGTGCTGAAGAGCAAAGAGGTCACTTTGAAGACTAAGATGTACCTGACCCAAGCCTTGGTATTTTCAATAGCCTCATAAGCATGTGAAAGCTAGTCAATGACTAAGGAAGACTGAAGAACTGATGCCTTTGAATTGTGGTGTTGGCAAAGAATAACAGGCACTGCCAGCAGAA
>NW_006921693.1:4542857-4573155 GCF_000298275.1 Orycteropus afer afer
AGCCTACTCGACAGCTCCTGACAACAACAACAACAACAACAACAAGCTCTTAGGATTCTGCAAGCACCATACTAAGCACATTATTATCTCATTTAATCCTCTCAATGTCACCATGCCCTCCAGAAAACCATACTCACTGCCATCAAGTCGACTCTGACTCATAGCGACCCCCTTAGTTTTCTGAGGTAGTAAATCTTTACGGAAGTAGATCGCCCATTCTTCTTTCTGCTGTCCTAGGTTCTTTTTACCCTTGTTTTACAAATAATGAAAATAAAGCTCAGATATCATTTTTGCCCAATTTGTATGTGGTACAGCAGGAATTCAAACTCAGACAAGTCTGAACCCAGAATCCACACTCTCCACTCCTGCCTTTGTAGCCAGAGACATGGGCGTCCCAACAGTCGCAGCCTCCTTGTGGTTGAGCACTCTTGGATGAAGTATTTCCCTCTCTGAAATATGGCTTCCAAATTACAAAGGTGGGACCAATAATGCCCTCCACCCTAGGTAGTAGTGAGGCTAGCTTAAATCAGGATCCAACTAGAAGCTGGGGACCGAGCATTCAAAGTGATTCCAACTAGCAGTCAAGTTTGTGCTCCATTAATTAGGCACTTGTAGATCCTTGTTAGGAGCTCTGGTAGCATAGTGCCTAAGGCACTTGACTGCTAACCAGAAGGCTGGCGGTTCAAACCCACCAGCCACTCCTCGGAAGGAAGACAGGGCAATCTACTTCCATAGGGATACTGCCTTGGAAACCCAAGGAGGGGTCGCTATGAGTCGGGCTGACTCGATGGCTCATAACAACAACAACAACAGGTCCTTGTTAACAGTGCTGTAGTGGTTAAAGCATCTGGCTGCTAACCCAAAAGTCCAGAGGTTCAAACCTGCCAGCTACTCCATGGAGATGAGAGAAGAAGCAATCTGCTTCCATAAAGATTTACAGCCCTGGAAACCCTATAGGACAGTTCTACTCTGTCCTACAGGGCTGCTATGAATCAGAATCACCTCAATGGTAGTGAGGTTTTTGGTTTAGGTCCTTGTTAGAAGGTACCTTGATGGCTCAGTGGTTAAGTGTTCTCTGCTGCCAACCAAAATGTCAGTGCTTCAAACCACTAAACCCACTAGCTGCCCTGTGGAAGAAAGATGTGGCAGTCTGCTTCCATAAACATTACAACTTTGGAAACCCAATGGGGCAGTTCTACTCTGCCTACAGGGTGGCTATGAGTCAGAATGTATTTGGTGAGGTCTTTGTTAGGTCCCTACGGAGCTCTGGTAGTGTAGTGCCTAAGCAATTGGACTGCTAACCAAAAGGCTGGCGGTTCAAACTCACCAACCACTGCTCAGAAGGAAGATCGGACAACCTACTTCTGTAGTGCTACTGCCTCTGAAACCCAAGGCAAGGTCACCATGAGTCGGATCCGACTCGAAGGCAGTGAGTTTGGTTTTAGTTTTTGGGTGGCACAGTTTGCAGTTGGCTACTATCCAAAAGGTTGTTGGTTCAAACCACCCAGAGGTACTTCAGAAGACAGGCCTGGCAATCTACTTCCGAAAGCTCACAGCCATTATAAACCGTGAGGAGCACAGCTCTACCCTGCAACAGGTGGGTCCTGTGAGTCAGAACCCACACAACAGCAGCTGGCTGGCATTTTTAGCTCTTTGTTACTGCTCCCATTCACATGCACATTCAGTGCATAGGAATCGCCTGGAATGTGTTAAAACACAGCCACCAGCCACTCCTCCAAGGAAGGTCGGGCAATCTACTTCCATAGTGATAACGCCTTGGAAACCCAAGGAGGGGTCACTATGAGTCATATCCAACTCCATGGCAGTGGGTTTGGTTTAATCCTGTAGGTCTGGAGTGGGGCCTGAGATTCAGAACAGTATCCCTCCCCCCACCTGACGAGGGTGCTGTTGGTCAGTGGACCACACTTTGAGTAGAACCGCTGTAGGTCATGGGGGTAACTTGGATTTTATTTTAAAGGCCCAAGGAAGCTACCAGAGAGTTTTAAACAGGAGACTGTTGTGACCTTGTTATCGGACCAAACGCAGGTCCCTGCCCCATGCACAGTCAGAGGAGAGAAAATTATTTATTGCAAAGCAGCAGTGCAAGGAGTTAGGGGTAGTCTGTACCCAGATCTTAACTCCCTGAGATGCCATCAAAACACAGTTTTTGTAGGTTTCAGGAAAGGGGGTTGTGCATATTCACAAAAGGTTGAGGAATTTGGGGCGTGAACGTGCAATGGGTGAGGGATGAGTCACTAGTTTCTTGTTATCTGCTGATAGGGGCTTGGGCAGAGGGGAGAGGGTCAGCAATTAACTTTTGTTCCCCTTATGTCCTCCCAGAGTTTATTTACAAGTTGTTTGTAAAACACTTTTAGCAAGTCTATCGTCTGCAGGAAGGAAGGTTTTCCATTCAGTTCTTTAAGGAACTGAATATTCATCTGCCCAGGGTGGGTAAATAAATAGTTGGGGGTAATCCAGTTTACTTATTCCCTGAGGGGTCTTATCTAATTATCTGTCTTAACCAGGGTGGGGGAAATAGTTGGGGGTAATCCAGTCTACCTATGTATTCCCATCCAGGTGCCAGGGTGGGGGAAATAGCACTGGTTTCAAGTGCACCCCTTGTTCAGAAAAGAGCAGGAAGGCCTTGAGGGTTTGGCCAAATCCACTCCTCTCCTACTGCTGTTTCCCTCTGGGCCCTGTGAGTCACACTGGTGGAAAATGACAAATGTGGATAAATAAGATAATGGGAACTCCATGGGTGGCTCTGCTGACCTCAGCCCCCAGTTTCAGGGCTGGGGCCTAAAGGGCTGGAGGCTGCCTCAGGGACAGAGCAGGATTCCCAGGAAGGGATCCACTGGAGACTTTTATTTATTATTTTCCTCACGCTGGTTGGCAGACCGCATTTCACAAGGTGTTTTGTTTTTTTGCCACTGAAACTTCCTGGGCGCGGCAGGGGGAAGGGAGGCCTGGCCTGGAATCAGGTCTGGATCTTACTCACTACCCTTGGGTTTCCAAGGCTGTCAGTCTTTATGGAAGCAGACTACCTCATTCTTCCTCGAGGTGGCTGGTGGGTTTGAACCACTGACCTTTTGGTTAGCAGCCACACCACCACCAGAGTTCCTATTCAGGGATGGATGGAGGTGTGTAAACATTCCTTTGCAGGATAGCAACACCTGCCCAATGACAGGCTGCCGGCTCCACCCCATAGGACTGGACCCAGCCTCATTTTTCTCCCCTAAAACCTCCATGAAAATGGATTCAGTCACTGGGGTGCTTCTGCATAAAATATCAGGAAGTCTGGGATTTAATTGTGAAACTCAAGTCCTCACCGTACAGTTACCAGGAAGGGATGGATGAACCAAGATTGGCAACCTGTTGGCAGCTGTTAAAGCTGGGTGGTGGGGAGGTGAGGGTCGTTTACCAGTCTCACCACTGGCGCCCCGGTTAAGTGCAGCCGCTAACCAAAAGGCGGGCAGCTTAGTAACTACAAGGAGGAAGTGGGAAGAGAGCTGTTACACTGCAGGGACTGCAATCAATGTCATGAAACAAAATGTGTATGAACTGCTGTCTGGAAAATGGATTTCATCTGTAAACTTTCACTCACATCACAATAAAAAATGGAAAAAAAAAAAAAAAAAAAAGACATGCATTTTGAACCCACAGAGCTGGCACTCTGCTCCTGTAAAGAAAACCTGTGGGGCTAATATACTTTGGCACATGGGGTCACCATGAATTGGAATCAACTGACAGCACACAGCAACTATACACTGTTCTCTCCACTGCTGTGTATGTGCAAGTGTGTGTCTCTGGCCCAGGGACTAGCATGAGCAGAGGCACAATGTGGTGGAAGCAGTAGTGTGACTTTCAGATAAGGGGAGAGGAGTGGTGGGAGTTTAGACTGCATCAGAGGACGGTGGAGCTCGTGGAGTAAGGGAAGGAACTGGGACTTTATTCTCAAGACTGCGGAGAGCTACTGAAGATCCCAATTTGTGAGTGAAAGTGCTCATCAATATTCATGCACTCCGCCCCCCCTTCCCAGCCTCCCTTGCATTATTTGGAGCCATGTGACTCACTCTGGCCAATGGGTTATGGGTGGAAGTATCATGCAGCATCCAGGCTGAGGCAACTAGAAGCTGATCCTTCTCTGCCACTCTCTCTTCCCCCTTGCTGTTGTCCCCAAACGCTGTGTGTTACAGAGAAGTCGTAATCTGTACTGGACTTTAGTAGACTGCGGGCAAACTATTTTTGTCTGAAGCCATTGAGATTTTTGCAATTTATTTTGTTACTGCACCCTGGCTTAGTCTAACTAATACACAGTTAAAAGTTCTTGGGTAATAGAACCCTTTTACCCATATCCAAGAAGTCCTCGTGGTACAATGGTTAAGTGCTTGGCTGCTAACCAAAAGGTCAGTAGTTCAAACCCACCATATGTTCCATGGCAGATAGATGTGGCAGTCTGCTTCCATAGAAGTGTACAGCCTCAGAAACCATGTGGGGCTGTTGTTCTCTGTCCTATGAGGTCACCAAATCAGATTGGCTTTATAGCAATGGGTTGGGTTTCCCCATATCCATTCCCACTTATAAAAGCTTTCTTAAATTTTTGTTTGCTTATTTCAGTTTTCAGACACTTTTTCAGATTTCTCCACCATGCCAGCTGCCATTTTCTAAATGCCTTCCAACCTGTTTATGCTCTCCTCTAAGCCATGGCCCAGTGAGTCATAATCTCCCAGATTAGCTTGACTGCGACAAAGCAGGGCCAACCCTCTTCCTTCATCCAACATCCCAATTAAAGGAGTACAGACTAGAGTCACGTCAGATGCCTGAGAGGGAGGGGACTAGATCATACTGTGGATACATAACGAGCTTACTTTGAATCAAAACCCCAAAGCATATGTCACAAAGTGCCAGCACGCCCATCTTGTATGGTTTCTGTATAATTGGTTCTTTGTTGGAGACCAAGAGGCCCTGTTACTTTTCTCCCCAGGTCACCTTGCCAGCCTCTTAGCATCAGTCACCCCCCAGCTAAAGAGAACAGGATGAGCTGGGAGAAATGGAAAGTGTTGCAAAAAAAAAAAAAAAAAAAAGTTCAGTGTGTCTTGCATGTGACACTTCCAGGTTTTTGGAGGGAATCTAAGGAAAAAGGGTTCAGTGTGGACTATGATTATGGGAACTGTATTTTCCAAACTGACCATCAGTATACAGATCAAATAAAAAACGTAAAGTGACTTTTGTGAGGGGCAGGCTGGGAGATTAATTTGGATGATGATATTCCAGTTTTGAAGATGATCATGTGGTCCAAGTGCCAAGAGGAAAGGATTCTTGGACACTGGGGTTGCCAGGACAACCTGGAGGATACGATTATAGGAGATCCTGTGGTCCAGAGGCCTCGGAGGAGGAAAAAGTGTTCTGAAATGCTGCCATTCAGAGTTGGATGAGGATAGAAGGTTTCTGTGGGTGCTATTCATATATGGAGAGCTAAGAAACTGGCTAAGAGGCCACGTAAGACTGCGTTCTGATCCTGGCTCTCCATTTATCAACCGCATGAACCTTGTCCCTCAACTTTTCTGAGCTGCCCTGCCGTTTCCTCACTTGTCGAATGGAAGGTCAGCACCTACTCTGAATGACTGGTATGAGGATTAGATGGTGCAGGTGTGTAGACTCCAGGTACTTAGAAGGTGTTGCAGCTGGAGGGGGGGGGCATTTCTCACCATGTCTTCTTCTAAGTATTTGCCACTCAGTAACAGATAGAACTGACTTTGGAGATGCAATGTCCACTTTATTTCAATGACTCTGTGGTCATGTTTAGATTTAGAGATTGCCTTGCAACAGTGGTTCAAATTGCATATTAGAATCAATGGGGAATTTTTTTTTTTTAAATGTCTGTGCCTAGGCCCACCTGTAGGGATTATAATTTAAGTGATGGGGGAATGAGACCCAGATGAAGCACCACACATGACTGTATTGTGTGAGAAGCACAGCCCCAGAGCTTCCTGGTTGTTGCTAGTTGCTGTCAGTAAGTTCTGACTCGTAGTAACACCATGTACAGTGTAGCAAAACATGGCCCAGTCTACACCATCTTCATGATCATTGAGATGTTTGAGTCCATCATGGTGGCCATTGTGTAATATCTTCCAACCTAGGGGGCTCATCTTCCAGCTCAGTGTCAGACCATATTCTGTTGTGATCTGTAGAGTTTTCGCTGGCTGGTGTTTGGAAGTTGACTTCCAGGCCTTTCTTCCCAGTCTATCTTAGTCAGTAAGCGCTACTGAAATCTGTCCTCCAGATTTCAGCAGGTGACCCTGCTGGTATTTCAGATCTAATGGCATAGCTTCCAGTACTTGTGCTATGAGGGCTTGCATGTTGCTATAATACTGGACTGTGCCAGAGTCTCCCATGTCCCACCAAAGAGAGCCCACTCACCCAGGATTCAGAGGTCAGATACGAGAGCTTGATCAGTCTCCCACCTCACAAGTTTCCTACCTTGAAGTCCCTGCCTTGGAGACCAAGCATCTTGGCCACCTGGCAGGTGACATTCCATTTTCACTCAAGAAAAATATGGATGTGGCAAACTCAGTGTAGGAGAACTCAGTACCCCAGGCCCAAAATTATCTTCCCAAGGGATAATTTATAGATGTTCAGCCAAGAGAAGGCAATGAAAGATCTTCAAAATCTTGACGTCTGGCTCTAAATCCTGAGACTTTTTTCATGCTTGCTGCTTGGTAATAATCTATTCAAGATTAGAGGAAACTGAGCTCCCAGGGCCCCCCAAAAAAAAAGCATAAGGAGAAGAAATGGCAGCTGAATGTCATTGCTGTCCATTCTCTCAAATACCAAAGAAGAAGCAAGTCACTGTGTTCCCAGGCAAGCAATGGTCAGGTTAAGTCCATAAAAATTGACCAAGAAGGGGCCTCCTTTTGTCTCCCTCTCCTAAGGGTGGGGATGGGTGCCAGTTGGGCATGGGGGCCGGATATGGGGAGGTGGGGTGAAATCTTCACTGTTCAAAAGTGTTTGATAAATCCCAGAAATAAATCTCCTTGACAGAAAGCTGAGAAGGCACTGAAGTTTACACCCAACTACATCTCAGTCTTATCTGTAGTAGAAAATGGAAAAGGTCTCATTGAAAAATCCATTTGGCTGATGTATGTCTCTTGGAGTGCTAAACCTCTTACACCGCACCTTGTTGGAGATGGTTTTAATTAACTGAGAGGCTGGCAAAAAAAGGAATCACCTCTGTTATTTGGCTAAAAGTCTCTTAAAATACCTACAGTCTAAAGCATGAAAAGAAAATGTGCAAGGAACCACATTGGAATCCAGACAGATCCAGAAGGAAGAAGTGGACATGAGGCTTAGCATATAAACCTTTCATAATAGACAAATGTGACCCAGTGAACATCAGTTCCTCCCAATATCTCCGATAAAACAGCATTTCTGCTCTTCCCATGAGATGATGACTAAAGTGGCAGAAAAAAAGAGATCAGATCTGTCCCCAGTGCTTCCCAGAGAGGACAACTATGTTGATGCAATTTTACATCTCTGTGAGCCAAAGTGGGAAGGTGGGGAGGTCTGTGGAATATTCTAGAAATCACACCAGCCCCACATACCAAGGGCAAGCCTTTACCTCCCTATTATTCCTTTTGTGTTCCTTCAATATTTATTCATGCAGCCAGCACTGAAGGAGAGGCCTCTATGGCCCAAGAACACGGTGAGTGCTCCGAGAAGCAAAAGGAGGAGAAAAGGAATTGAGTCCCACTGGTGCTTAAAAGAATTCCTCAGACATGGTGACATGTCAGCAGAAAAACAGGGCCAGCTGCGGAGAAGCAAAACCTTTCTCTCAAAGAACCCCCTTCAGCCATCAAACACCCCAAGTCTCAGCCATACCACACATAGCCCAACTCCCACCTTGTGCTGAGATCTTGAGCAAGTCGCCCAACTTCTTCATGCCTTGGTTTCCCAGTCTATTACGGAGATGGCAATTGCCTCACCTGCCTCCCAGGGTTGGTACTGTTAAAATCAAGTATGTGCAGAAGAGTTCAGGGCCAGGAGAAGATCTGTATGCAGCCTGGACCTGTGTAAAATGGCCTGGGAGGGGAGGAGGGGAAGATCTGCCCTGCACCCCACCCAACGGGGTGAGGAAAAGGCAGAGGCAGCTGCTGGTGGTAATGACCAGAACACCATCGCCATCTCAATGACCCTTGTCCTCTGGTGGTTAACACTCTGTCCATGGGTTCAAAAAGGAAAGATTCATGAGCAGCCTTCTGAGTCTCCTCTCCCAAAGGAGGACACCTTGGCTGAAGGCATAATCCTAGACAAGGAGACACATTTCATTCATTCATTCATTCATTGCAAATCATTCTCAACATTTTCTTGTTTACATTGAGGGTGAGTGTTGCATGGAAAGTGTCAAAGAAGTGATCAGATTGGAATGGGTGGTGACAGGTGCCACTGATTACCTAGGCTCCACACAATGTTTATATTCCACCTCCCTGCTTGGCACCCAGCAAGCCAGGGCAGTTGGCCCTTTCTCATGCTCCCAACCTCTCCTCTGGGCCCATGGGAATCATGAGCCATCCCGCCCTCAGGGGTCCTCTCCCAAAATATTGCAGCAATCATTCTGGACCAGATACTGGAGGAGGGAGGGAGGCAACTAATGTTTCGAGAGTGCTAACTAGATACTTGACTCAGTACTCACAATTATCCTATGCAGTAAGAGCCATTGCCCACATCATACAGATGAATGGCTGAAGGTCTCAGAGATAAAGTGACTTGTCCAAGATCACAGGCTAACAGGCAGTGCAACTGGAACTTCGGGAAGCCTCCCTCGGAGCATGCCATGATGGGTGCTGGGGAAATTCAGAGGTAAATGTGCCTGGATTCCTCCTTTGGAGGAGCTTCTGGGCCGGTGAGGGAAACAAACAAGTGCAACTAACATCAGATACAAGGTGGTGGTGGTGGTGGTTGTCAGCTGTCATCCTCCAAGCCATGGCAACCCCATGAGCAATGGAACCACATGCCGCTCGGTCTGGCACCATCCGCATGATTGGTGGCCGACCCCTGGGATCCACGGGGCTCTCACTGGCTGATTTTCAGAAGGAGACCCCAGGCCTTTCTTCCCAGTCCGTCTTAGCCTGGAAGCTCCACGGACACCTGTTCAGCATCCTAGCAACACGACAAACAAGTGGTGGCTGCATGTGAGATGCATTGCCGGGAATCAAACCCGAGTGTCCCTCATGGAGGGTGCCTCACCTGTCACACAAGGTGATGAACCAGTAAAGATGGGATGGTTGACAGTGAACAATGGGAAGAGTGGAGAGGTGAGGGAAGAAAGGGAATTTGGGTCCAGATTTTGAGTCGGGGGTAGAGATGGGTTACTGTTTGCTTTTGATCCCGTGGGCAATGGGAGGCTCTGACAGGTTTGGGGGAGGGAAGCAATATGTCCTGTGTTGCAGGTTGCAGTGTGGCAGCCAGATAGCAGGATGGAGGGAGGAAGACTCTTCAGGAAACTGAGGTGGTCCAGACAGGAAATGAGAAAGTGCATGTCCCACTCACTTAAAAGAACCCTTTAAAAATTAAAAAAAAAAAAAAAAAAGCAAGATCCAAGGGCAGAGGGGGTACAGGGTCTGGCTAAAGCTGGCAAGAGCTGTCCTTGAGGGTGAGCAGCATCGGTAATGCAGCAATGACGGCTGTGGACAAGTCTGGGGAGGGGTGAGAAATTGCCCTGTGCACGTAGGAACTCTTAAGAAATATGACATAAATAAGTGGAAGCACTGGCAAGAGCACCCGGGAACCCGCCTATTCCATGACTAAGGCGCTGCGAAATCTCTGCCCATGGCCTGGCAGAATGTTTGCCAGCCAAAGCTGTCATTGAAAACCTCTGAGGGCTTCTGGGAGCCTGTGGATCCTAGGCTGTGGGAATCACGGGTCATAAAACTTCCGCCCAGCTGCTCCAGTGCCTGGCTGGGCCATTGGGGAGGATTCTTTCAAGCACATCAAAAGGCTCTCAGGAAGCTTTCTGCCCTCCCTCATTATCCTCACTTTACAGATGAGACAAGTAGGTTCCCTGGTGACTAAGTCCCTTGCCTGAAGTCAAACAGCCACAAAGGGTGGGACCCACAGTCAGCACGCCAGTCACCTGACTCCCAGGACATCTCAGCTGCTCCAGAGCCTCCCATTCTGTGGAAGGTGGGATGTTCCTGGGGCGTTGGGACCCCAGTCTGGCCACTGAGTGGTCTACAGGGGCATTCCAACCACTTAGCACGGAGAACCGTCCATGCACACCCAGAGACTGGGCCTCTCCCTCTGCAATGAATTACTTTCCTAGGGCTGTCCTGACAAAATGCCACAACTTGAATGGGTCATGAGATCAGAAATCGGTTGTCTCTGAGTGCTGGAAGCTACAAGTCCAAATCAAGGTATGGGCCGTTTGCATTGCTTCGGAGGGCTCTGGGAGAGAGACTGTTCCAAGCCCTCTCCTAGCTTTTGGTAACTCCTGGCAATCCTTGGTGTTCCTTGGCTTCCGACTGCAGTATCACATGGCGTCTTCCTATGTTTACTCATCTCTATGTATCTCCTCCTCTTTTATGAAGACTCCAGTCATATAGGATTAAGATCCACCCTACACCAGTCTGACTTATGTTAACCTAACTGATACCTGCCTCAAAGACCCCATTCCCAAACCAGGTCACATTCACAAGTACGCAGGTTAAGACCTCAGCATACCTTCTGGGGGATGCAATTAGATTTACGACAACAGCCTCAGATATTCTGAAAGCCTCACATTAGCATTCTGTGAAATACAGGATCCCAGTCTAAGAATGTCAACCCAGTTAACTTTTGGCCCTAGCACACAAAGCACTTCAAAGGGCAAACATGACCTTAGTAATTATCTTCTAGAGCATTTCCCTCTACAGACCAGGACACCCAAGTTCCTTGAGTTGTGCCAGGCTTTGAACCCCACTCTGCCCCTCACTGGTTCCAGGACGAGGGCAACTTACTGAGCCTCTTTTAGTCTAAGTTTCCACACATGTGAATTGCAGATATTATGAATACCTCTCTAAGTGGGTGTTGTAAGGATTATATGAAGTCAAGTGGATAAAGAACACAGCAGAGTGTCCACTATGTAGTAACCACTCAATAAATGTTAGCAATTACTAAAAGCATTTATCATGCAAGTGGTTATGAACAGTCACTCTAGGTTCTCTATCTGCTCATGGTCTGGCTATTAAGCAATGAAGTCCAGATCTTAGTATTTGACCAACTCCCTCCTTTCCAAGCCAAGGAAGTTCATTTTCACTCTTAATAATCGCAACCATTTGTCATGTCTTAACCCAAAGAAGGATAGTAGTTAGAGCAGGAATACTTCAAGAGTCACAGAGAGGGGTTCAGCTAGTAACAGCTTCAGAATTCCCTCCAGATCTTGCCTTGTACCTCCCTAGTCTCCTCCTTGCTTCCTGGTCATAAATGCACCCAGCAGGCAATGAAAGGCAGCCAATACCGAGAGGCCAGAGGCTGATCTCCTGGTCCAAGTTGATTGGGTTCACACATCACATGCTGTCTCCCTGGTTTCTAATGACTAGAATTTAGCTAAAATGATAGGATGTCACTTCCAAGATTAGGTTATGGGAAACTGGGACTTCTGTCTTGTTTGCCTTCTTGCCCTGTTGCTTGCTCATTCTGACAAAGTCAGCGCCATGTTGTAAGATATTCTGTGAAAAGGCCCTTGTGGCAAGGAACCAAGGAAGGCCTCCAGCCAACAGCTCATTAGGAAGTGAGGCCCTCAGTTCAACATCCAGAGAGAAACTGAATCCTTCCCATAACACATGAGTAAGACAGAAAGCAGAGCCTTCCCAGTCAAGTGGTGAGGTGAGAGACCCAGAGCCACTCCACTAAGTCACACTGGATGCCTAACCCAAAGAGACCATGAGAATGATGCTGTCTTAAGCCACAAGTGTTGAGGTGATTTGTCCTGCAGCATCAGATAACAAATACAGCCTCTTATCAGCGGGTTGTGCCCTTGCTTTAGAAGACACCATCCTAAAGACACAGCCTTAAGTTACTATTCTAAGAATCACAGGACAATGAGGAAAAGTGAGTGCAATGTCCCAGACATTTTCTGGTAGGCCTTGTCACACCTGCCTAGGATCTTGTACTAGAGTCAGTGAGGATATTGACTGAAACAGAAGAAAATTAACAACAACAAATTCATTAAAATACCCATGAGATAGTGGGAGGCAAGGTGGCCTTGCTGCTCGGGTGCACACGTAAGGAGACAATATGCAAATAGCGAGAATCATTGTCCTTGGGCATGGAATACAATGGGATACTGGCAGGAGATAGTAGCCTCGACCACAGACGCTGGGTGCACCAGCCTTGGCGAGGACCTGCAGCACTTGGCTGCAGACACCAGGACACAAAGCTGGAGCTGGGGAGAAGGAGAGTAAACACTGTGGGAGCCAGAAGGACAGAGGTCGCATGGACACAAGAGCCACCCCTGGGGCTTCCAGAAATAAATGGGGTGAGATCCTTGGCAGGAGATCCGAGACAACAGAGTAAGAGACTGACACAAGGTGAATGCAAAGGACATAGATATGGTTATTGACAATCTCCAAAGTAGTGAGTGAGTTGGATACTACGGCCTTGAGCCTCCCCAAAGGCGGAAGTTTCCACAGACTTTAAAATAGATCTCTCCCTAATAATGTTGTTTAAGCACTAGGCTGCTAGCAAAAAAAGTTGGCAGGTTGAGTCTACCCAGAGGCCCTCAGAAGAAGGGCTGGGACATAATCTCTTGAAAAGTTGGCCATTGAGAATCCTACAGAGTACAGTTCTACTCTCACACACATGGGGTCACCATGAGTCAGAGTCAACCCAACAGCCATTGGCTTGGTTTTGGTTTTAACAGTACTGTAAGCCCCTGCAGAACCGGACTCCATCATGCCTTCTAGTGTACGGGAACATACTGAACACTCAGTGAAGAATGTGGATGGAGAGAAGGACATGCTAGTCTTATTCAGAGACTTTTATACAAATAAGCTCATGCTTCACCCTCTTGGCCCTACCCCTTGACTTGAGGCTGCCTTTTTGCAGGGTTTGCTTGGGAGCTGATGCCTGAATCCTCAGTGCTACATCGTACAAACACCCACAGTTGACCTCTTCCCTCTCACCCCACTGCCAGGCTCCATCGCAAGAGATGTTCTACAGTCCAACCTCAATTCTCTCCCAGGCTGAAGTCCTTCCTAGGGAAGACATCAGCCTGAGGAACGTGGGACTGGGAAAGCATCAAGGCATCTGTGGGCCGTTTCCAATAGAGTCAGGGAAGACAAACAGATGAGGATTCAAAAGGCTTGGCTTCTGGTTCCAACCCCATCAAAACCCACCAGCTGTGTGAGCTCAGTGAAATCATTTCCTCTTTTGTAAAGTGGAATGAATGATAAGTGCCTCTCTCACGTCACACTGTTATTATGAGACTCAAATTACAGAACATGAGCGAGAGCTTTGTAATATGTGAAGTTATACACCCAGGAAGGGGCTGCAATCATCAATATTATCATCTTTATTGCTGGCTGTTATAAGGCAAAACCAATAAAAGTGTAAATGTATCAGTCAAAGTCCAACCAAGTAAACAGAAACCACTCTAAGTATTTGAAATGGGGAAGTGAATATGGGGAATGGGTTACACAGGTGACCCAAAACCAAACCCTTTGTCATCAAGTCGATTGTGACTCACGGTAACCCTACACGTTACAGAGAACTGTTCCACGGGGTTTTCTTGGCTGTGGTCTTTGTGGAAAGTGAATGGTTTGAATTGCCAATCTTCAGCTTAATAGTTGAGCACAAACTGTTTGCACTACCAGGGACCTTACGTAGGTGATGGGAGGGCTGAAAAGCCAACCAGAAAACAGAGAGGCCACCTAGATTAACAATAGCAGGAAGTCTCTACCCCTCCTAAACTGGAGGGAAGAGGACGAAGTAGGATCAAAGGAACCCGGGGCCTGGGGTCATCCCACAGAAGCTGGAGCCAGGGTAGGAGCTGGAGCCAGGGAAGAAATGCGGCCACTGCAGAGACACTGCCAAAGGCAGACGCTGGTTTCTCCTTTCCTGCTGCCTGTCTGTTTCCCATTGGCTGGGCCCGGCTAGAAACCAGCTGACACTTGACGGACAAATGGATCTGGGGCCAACAAGCCCTGTGCCAAAGAAGCGCTCTATTTAGCAAGAAGTACAATAATAGACCAGAAATGAAAGTAACATAGCAAAGAGACCCAGAGTCCAAACATTCAGAACTCAAAGGAGCGAGAAGTTCATCTGGTCCAACCTGCATTTTACAGCCACCAAAGGGGAGGAAAAGTGACTTATCCAAGACCATGGCATAGCTGGCTGAGGGCAACCTGGATCCCAGGTGTCTAGATTCCCAGCTCATGGATCTTTTCACCCAGAATCTTCACAATGATTAACAGCAAAAGCTCTTCAACTTAAGGAGCTCTGGTGGCACAGTGCCTAAGGCATTTGACTGGTAACCAGAGGACTAGCAGTTCAAACCCACCAGCCACTCCATGGAAGGAAGACTGGGCAATCTACTTTTGTAAAGATTTACCACCTTGGAAACCCAGTGGGGGTCACTGTGAGTCGGAATTGACTTGATGGCAGTGGGTCTTTTTGGTGTGAGAAAGAAAGGACCCTTCATCTTCTGAACTGCAAACAACAATCAAAACGTTCAGAAACATCTTGCTGCCAGGGACAACAGAGAGAGGATTCTCTCTACCCGCCCTCCCCTCCTCCCACAATGCTAGCTGACGTTGCTCCTGGCTCTGCCATTAAAACACAGTGGAGACTACTGGCCTGCCTTCTTGTTGCTGTTGTTGGCCACAACTCATGGTGACCCCATGCACAGCAGAGTGAAACACTGCCTAGCCTCACTGCGGCCTCAGGATCGGGTGCAGATCAGATGGTTGGAATCCATAGGGGTTTCACTGGCTGATTTTCTGAAGTAGATTGTCAGGCCTCTCTTCCTAGTATGTCTTCGCCTGGAAGCGCCACTGAAACCTGTTCAGCGTCATACGCACACGCAGGTCTCCACATGCGGATATGCATGATGGCCACGCATGAGGTACATTGGCTGAGAATTAAGCAAGGACTCCACCAGTGAACCACCAATACTCACTTGCCTTCCCATCTGGTGAGAAGATAGCCCTTCATCACCACCATCTTTTTCCACAGTGCATGTACCAAGAAGGACCTGTGTGATTGCAGGGCCTACAGAAGCGAACTCTGAGCTCTTGGAGAGCTGGAAGCCAGTTCTTTGTGCTCATGACATCTTTGCATCCTCAGCCCCCTTCTAGTAACAGGTACAACCATCCTGCAGTTGCCATCCGGGACCACACCTTCTTCACCAGGGCCGGTTGCCACCAAGTCAATTCCAATCATGTCACCCCGGGATAGAGCTGTGCTCCCCAGAGCTTTCAGGGGCTGGTTTTTCAGAAGTAGGTCAATCGCCAGAGCATTCTTCCAAGACCTCTCTGGGCGAACTTGAACCTCCAATCTTTCGGTTAGTAGCTGAGTGCATTAACCATTGCTACCACCTAGGCGTGCCATGCCTTGCCTGGGAGAGTCTGAATTAGTCTCCTCAGGTTGGGCAATGGGAAAAAGCAGAGCCATTATTATAGAATAATTTTATATTTGGAAAATGAAAAAAAAAATTGTTTTTATACTACAAGTGAAGTAAAATTTCCACACACACACACACACACACACACACAAAGTGTTCTTGGCTGGTGAGGATATTCAGGAAAAAGATGGGAGACAAGGAGATAGGCCATGCTGGTGTCTCCTATGTAAGGGACGTTTGAGCTAGGTGCTTGGTTCCCTTGGGCTGCTGTGGAGTTTCCCTCCCATTTTGGCGGAGAATTCCTTAAATGGCTGCAAGGTGGCCCTACACGTAATCTTCCGCTTTTAGATCTGCCACCTGCAGCTGGTGAGCTATTTCAGGAACCAACCACCCCAAAAAAGAAAAACAACCCATGAACCCAAAAAATGAGAACAAGGGCAAGATTCCTGGGAACTCAAAGGAATGCAAATTGGCAGCTAATGCACGGAAACTGAAACCCATTTCCTGCTTTGCAGGTCAAAATGCAGACATGTCTTTCTTCAAACCTTGGCCACTACCACCCGGTGGAAGAGAAGCGGAAATGGAGGGCCTTACCATTTTGGCAGGTTCCCCTCTCCAGCACCTTTGCTGGGAAGTCCCCCTACCCAGCCAGGCTGCAGTGATTGTCCTTCATCCCTGCCCTTCTGTCCCGCCCTGTTTCCATTCACAGGTAGTGCTCTGCACAACACAACACTGGAGGTGCCCTTTCCATAAACTGCAGCATGAAAAGCGCCCCCTGGAGGTGTGCTGAGCCTTTATTAGTACATGTTTCGCTCACTGCCTGGTATCGTTGGCTGATGCCTATAAACTGTGAGCTGCTCCATGTCCCTGGCAACTAGCACAGTGCCTGCTACCAAGTAGCACCTCAATAAATCCCCAGTGATTTAAGAAGCAATGGATTTGTGAGGGGACAGTCAGTGCACTCTTAGACAAGAAAGAAGGAATTATTTGAAATGGGCAAAATCATAGTTAAGGTATGCATACTTCTTGGATTAACTTTAAGTCCCTTATGCCAAACCAAAACCAAACCCACTGCCATCAAGTCAATTCCAACTCAGTGACTCCACTGGGTTTCCGAGGCAGTAAATCTTTACAGAAATAGACTGCCCCGTCTTCCTTCCACAGAGTGGCTCATGGGTTTGAACCACCAGCCTTCCAGTTAGCAGTCAAATGCCTTAGGCACTACGCCACCAGAGCTCTTTATAGGGTGATTATAATGGTTAAAATTTCTGGCTCTGGAGTGAGGAATATCTGGGTTTGAATCCCAGCAGTGCAGTTTACTAACTATGCTGGGTTAGAGTAGTTAGCCTCATGTGGGAGATAAACCCATATATGCAGTCATGTTGACTGCAACTCACTGCCACCCTGTAAGACAGAGCAGAACTGCCCCACAGTGTTTCCAAGGCTGTAAATCTTTACCGAAGCAGACTGCCTCCTCTTTCTCCTGCAGAGCAGCTGGTGAGTTCGAACCACCAACCTTTCTATTAGCAGCTTAGTGCTTTAACCAGTTCACCACCAAGGGCGACACACACACACACACACACACACACACACAAAATCTATTTTTTTTTTTTTTTTTGCTGTGTTTCCTTGGATCCTGAAGATGGTGCTGCTGAGTTAAGAAGAAAACTTGTTTCATCAGCCACATTATTCCCAGCTGTCAAGTCTCTGTAGTAACAGCAGACAGGAGTTAGGGAAAATCACTCACTTGTTGCTGAAAAGGCCAGGGGCAGCCAACCACCCACTCCTTTTCCTTTCTTGCCTACCTGGTCTCTCCCATGCCATGAATGGGAGGCTGTGGCCCTGAGTTCAGGCCCAGTTCCACCATTTCCCCTCTGTGGACCTTCGGCAAGGGTGCTTACCCTCTTTAGACCTCTTTCCTCATTTGCAAAAGGAGGATAATAATACTGACTCCCTGCAAGCACAGGGAAAACTGATTAATGAGTGTAACAGGATGGAACTCTGGCGTCACTGTGGTAAAAGCATTCAGCTGCTACCCAAAAGGTCAGCAGTTCAAACCCACCAGCCACTCCATGAGAGATAGACGAGGCAGTCTGCTTCTGTAAAGATTACAACTGTGGAAACTCTATGGGCAGTTCTACTCCGTCCTAGAGGGCCTCCCTGAGTCAGGATGACGTGAAGGCAGTGGGTGCAATTTGGGGTATTTCATCAGTGGAAGAGCACGGAATCTGACACCTAGCAGACCCCCATCAATGTTAGTTCCCCCCTTCCTTTCCTTTCACTCACTTTGGGGACACGGTTAGTGGTTCCATGTTGCGAGGATGCTGACTAGATTTCAGCAGAGCTTCCAGACTAAGACTAGGAAGAAAGGCCTGGCAATCTACTTCCAAAAATCAGCCAATGAAAACTCAATGTTCACAACAGTGGTCGGATCCATAGCTGATCATGGGCATGGCACAGGATGGGGCGACATCTTGCTCCATGGTGCATGCGGGCACAGCATGAGTCCACGGCAGCTAGCGGCAACAAATGAACACCTACCAAGAGCCAGACATTGGGCTAAAAGCAGGTTCAGGGATGAGGGAGATCCTGGCCCTTACAGTCCAGTAGGTCTGAGTCTAGAAAGAGTCAGACTTGTAACAGAAGTGATTGCAATAGAATGAAATAAGTGCTATGTGACATTAAACTAACAGATAATAATGAAGATCTGGCGTCTGCTGTGTCAGGAGTGTGCACCAGGCACTGTGTTGGGCTGCTATATACAGTATTTCATTTCATCTTCACTACGGAGCTTTAAGGAGGACACTGTCATTGCCTCTCTGTTCTATGTGAGGAAACACAAGGACCTTCAGACCAGAGCCCATGCTGCCGAGTTGGATGCTCCCCAAGGGACTCTGTAAACACAGATGTAGATGTGGGTACAGACACAGGCTTAGACCACATGTGTATGTGTGCAGGCATGGATACATACCCGTATTTAATATGTTTGACCATGGTCCCCAGGGCTGCCGGCCCACCAGGAGCTCCCTCCTCTGGTTTCTCCAGGCCCCTCCAGGGAGACGGGGCCCAGTCACAGTTGTCCTTCAGCCACTCTGAGCAGCACTAAGGTCACATCGCACACAATAAGCGCTCAGCCAAAGCTTTCTCTGAGGACCATGTTAGACACATCTTACACTGTCTTTGCTCAGAAGGTTTTCCCCTAACGCATCATCTAATGAATGACAACTCCGGTCCAAGGGCTCACCCCTGCACCCTCCTCCTTGAAATGCCATCTGCTTCCCACACAACTCCTCCCTTTGTGATTCCCTGTGTACCTTGTGTGATAAGGGGGTTCATTGTCTCCTCTGTTTCCATGTCTATACCAGATCCAAACAGCAGAAACCAGGTCTCATTCACTTTCGTCTTCTCAGCACCTAGCACAACTCTTTGGCCAAGAGCTAATGAATCCTTTGTAATCGTTGAATGCAGAGCAGGAAGGGATGTTGCGTATCATCCAGCCCCAGGCTACTCGAAGCGGGGGTTCAAGGACCAGTGGCAGCATCAGGCTCATCGTTAGACATGCAGATGCCCCAGCCTCTTCTGGGTAGACTATCTGGGGCAGGATCCAGTAATCTGTATTACAACAAGCTTTCTGGGAGAGTCTTCTGCCCTTTAAAATCTTGGAAGCTCTGGGTCTAGACTTCTCCCTCTACCCCACCCTTCAGAGTGGAAAATGAGACTCAGGAAAGGGACCTACCTGCTTCCCAAAGTCACACAGGTGACACATTAGTCTCCTAGGGATCTCTTCACAAGATATCACAAACTAGGTGGCTTAGAAGAGCAGAAATGTATTGTCTCATAGTTCTGGATGATAAAAATTCAAATCACCATGTCAGCCAGGCCACTCTTTCCAAAGGCTCTAGGGGAAAGTCCTTTCTTATCTTTCCCAGCTTCTGGTAGCCACAGGTGTTCCTTGGTCTGTAGATATACCTTCGCATTGCAGTCCTTCTGTCTGTCTCTCTGGGACTCTTCTCCTCTTTCATAAGGACACCACTCAGACTGGATAAGGAACCACAGTATGACCTCACATTAATGGATAACATCTCCAAAGGCCCTATTTCTAACCAAGGTCATGTTCACAGGTGCCAGAGGTTAGGACTTCAACACGTTTTTCTGAAGGACACAATTCATAACAGGTGGCGAAGGGCATAGGTGGCAAAGGCTTAGAGCCATTTCCCAACTCTCTGTCCTATGCTCTGAGCGTCCCTGAAGGGAGGAGGCTGACAGGTGCCCTCGCTAAAAACAACCTTCAAAGTGCTTCTCCACAAGGCAGCCTGCTGTCTGGCTCCTATTGATATAACTCTCTCTCCCGCCCCCTCCTCTGTTAACTGTCTCTCTCAACCTGTCTCTCTCAACCTCTTTTCAACCCTCTCTCTCAGTCTTTCTCTCTCAACCTTTCTCTCTCAATTTCTCTCTCGTCCTGTCTCCCTCCTTCCCTCAGGGAACAGTTTAATGTCTCTGAGCACCCATTTCCTTTGCGTGTCAAACGTGGAAGGATTTTATACACCACATACCAGCTCTGTTCAATTCAAAGAACATGTTTACCTCCAAGGGGGTGAGCTTTGTGAGGGCCTGGGAAATGAAAACAGACATGCAAAGAGCAGGACTTATTTTCAAACTCGTCCTCGGTCAAATTGTCACCCCTCACTGCCCCCCCTCCCACCCCCTCCTTCAGCTGCGACAACAGGGCTTGTTTTTCTCTGCAGTGGGCCCTGGGTGAGACACACAGGCAACTAGGTGAACGTTCTGTGGGGCCGTTAGGGTTTCTCAGAATGAGTCATTTTTTCAAAAATAACAAAACCTCTCGACATCACTTGATTTCAGCGTTCTCAAAGGGCTCTTGTAACCTCTTTTGCAATTGCATTCCAAGCAAGCCTGACTTCGTTCTCAGGCCCGGTGGCAAGTCTCCCTCCCAGCAGACAAAGAAACCAAGGCCAGGGTCTGCAGGTCCTGGTCCAGAAGCTTTTAGGTCTCAGATGATAGGAAAGAAAATCTGGAAGCTGTGGGACTGTAGGGAAAAGCAGCTAAAGATCACAGAAGCTGACCCACAGTTACCCACTGGGCTTTAGAAACTACCCAGCAACATTGCCTTCCCAGTCCTGACTGCGATTGGCTAATAATCATCCGAGTGATAACTAACACTTGTTTAACATGTCACAGTTTCACCAAGCACTTCTGGCCTCCATCACCATGTTGTACAGATCAGAACATTCCAAGCTCCTGGAGACTTGGAGAAGGTGACTACCTCATCCAAGTTCTCACAGTTGAGGACGAGAATAAAGTGAATTGCTCTGGTGTCATTGCTGAGTCCTGGTGACCCCTGCGTGTCGGAACAGAGCCGTGCTCTGTAGGGTTTGCAATGTATGATTTCTCAGAAGCAGATTGTCAGACCTTTTTTCTGAGGTCTCTCTAGGTGGCTCAAACCTCCAACTCTCTGGTTAGCAGCTGAGTGCACTAACCATTTGTGTGCCCCCTGACCCCGCTGCCTGGAGCACTGGTGGCATGGTGGATAAGGCATTTATTTGGCTGTTAACCAGAAGGTCAGCGGTTCAACAGTCCTGTCCCCACTTACTGAGTCAGGCACTTTACAAACGGTATCTCTTACTCTTCATTCAACAATGCCTAAGGACAGGTATTATTCTCCCCATTTTCTAGATAAAGGAAACTCAGGATTGGAGAGATTAAGTAACTTGCCCAAGTTACCACACTTAGTGGCAAAACTGGAATTGAAACACAGGTGTGTCTGGCCTCAAAGCCTGTGTCCTTTCCAATGCACAACAGGCAAATGCTGTTCTCCAGTGATGTCACTAGGAGGGTGTCGGGGGTGCGGACTGCACCAGGTGACACTGTCAAAGGGGGTGACACCAGAATGAGGGGACTGCCTATAAAATTTTTGTGTAGTGTTTCAGCAGAAATTTATTATTATGCATAAAAATATTCCTGTGGTGAGTTACAGCAACAAAAACATCTTTCATAAACGCAGCTGACATGTGTCAGTATACCTTCAAGGCTAAAACTCCATGGTGTCTCCTTTTTGAACCTTCTAGTACGTGCCCGGTCAGAGCTGTCACTGTCACCCAATTACAATGGGGCTTCGAATCATGTGGTTTCATCTGCACAGGCTGCTGTTTTCATTGCTGCTGGTGTTTTTAAAATCCTGGATTCTGTCCACTTTTCTCATGTTTTAGCTACAATATTGTGGTAAGTAATATCTGTGAACCCATATCAATAACTTTTTTGAGAACATAGTAGTAACTGAAGGAAAATCAAAAAAGGCTTCCACTAGGTAGTAATGATGCTGTAACTAAGGATGTAATTCAGTATAGAAAGATTTTACAAAGCGGTTTTGTTGTTAGTATTCGTACAGAAGAGCACATACTGGTGGCACAGTGGTTACGCACTTGACTGCTAACAGGAAGGTCGGTGGTTCAAACCTACCAGCCACTCTGCAGAAGAACCATGTGGCAGTCTGCTTCCATACAGATTTACAGCCTTCGAAACCTATCGGGTGGCTCTCCTTTGTCTTCCAGGGAGCATTTCTATACTCTAAGAAACATTACTTTCAAGCACTTTACAACTATACTTATCACATATTATTCTATGACTAAAATTGATAAGAAACTTACCTGTGTAACAATTACTGCTCTTTGATAACTAAACAGACAAATTTTAAACAGTTTAAAAAATGAAGTGAAGGAAATGCTATGTTTCTTGACACATATTTACAAATATAACTTAAATTCAGGATTTAAAAAACTTTTAGTCTTTTTAAAATTTTCTTTAATAATGCACTGTCTTATAAATATGTATCTGATTTTAATAACATTTTCAGAGTTTATGTTTGAATTACAGTTTTTAAAATAGTGAAACATTAAAATTTACATTTGCTAGAACTAACATATCTAATAGATATAAAATTTTCTTATTTCTTTTTCAAATACTGTTAATTTATCTTTATTAGTATTAGTATTAGGAGTTCTGGTGGCATAGTGCCTAAGGCATTTAACTGCTCACCAGAAGATTGGTGGTTCAAACCCACCAGCCACTCCGTGGAACGAAGACTGGGCTATCTACTTCTGTAAAGAGTTATCACCTCGGAAACCCAAAGGGGGTCTTTGTGAGTCAGAATCAACTGTGGTGGTGAGTTTTTCTTTTTGTATTTTTATTATTGCACAGGAATATTCTAGCATGCCAAATGGAGTGCATGAACCAAAGAGGCCAGCAAAAGAAGCAAAAGAGGAAAGAATTAAATCACTCTAAACGCTCTCTGGATCCGTGCTTCAGTATGGGAAAGACCGTATGATGGCCATCCAAAGACACAGCTCACCAGTCTCCAATTGATTAAGCTGCCTTTTCTGATGGGAGCATCCGCAGAAGAGCGTGCTGACTGCGGCCACTGTGTTGTCAATGAGATGAGTGATGTTAGGAGGAGATGAAAATTTTGTGCGATGCTTCTTTCTGAAAGATACCAGTTCCAGATCGTTTTTGGGTTGAGATCATCCAAAGGGGAAGTGCTTTTTCCAGAACAAAGATGGGCCTTTCAGTGTCGCGGCAAGGCCAGGTGCAAAAGCGAAGGCAGACATGCACCAGCTTTCAAGAGAGTGATTTTGCAAGGTGATGCCAAATGGCAAGAGAATTCCGCAGTCACGGATGGTTCACTCACTTGTCAGCAAGAATTTATCCTGTTTTTGCTGCCGACTGTTCGCCATTAGTGCTACAGACACAACATCCAAGTTTGTGACTGGGTTTCACAAATGTTGAAAACTGAGCCCAAAAGTACATAACCACGAGACCTCCAAAGAGCACCTGTGTTACCCTGAAAAGTGGAAAACATTGGCAGCAGGACTGCGCCTGCACACAACCACTTACGCCCAAACTGTTGCTTTGATGGAAATGGAGAAGAGAAACTGCAGGGACCTCTGGCACAGATTGCTCGATATCACATCGCTTCTTGCCAAGCAGAATCTGCCATTCCATGGCCACAAGGAAGATGAGTCTTTGTTGAATGAAGGGTACGTTCTTGAGATGGTTGAGATGCTTTCAAAATACGGCCCAGTGCCAGAAGAGCACCTGATGGGATTGAAGCGGAGCACATGGAAACTTCAAGTCTCTGGCCCTTATCTTGCACCAAAAACCAGGTTGGGTTTCTAAGTGCCCTGGCAAATCACATGACGGAGAAGTTTGCGTGGACGTAAAGTCTATGAAGTACTCTGGTAGCATGAGTGACAATACACCTGGCAAATCACACACTGGCCAGATGTCCAGGGTGTGCAGATACGTAAAAACCAGCAATAGGAAGTTGAAGTGAAAGAACTCTTTGTAGGATTTTTCCCTTTAAAGGAGAAAAAATACTGCTGACATCAAGTCTGATAGTCTTAAAAGTCTGGAAAGTGAATGACTTGTGTTCTGGTTCCCTAGTGCTGCTCTGACAAGAATATAGCACAAATGGGATGGCTTAAACAAACCGTTTATTCTTACAATTTGGAGGCTTTAAGTCCAAGTTCAAAGTGCCAGGATCTAGGGGCTGGGTGAAAGCCCCTCAGCCTTGAGGTCCAGCTCTGCCTCCTGCTCCTGGCCCACTGGAGCAAGAGACACTTCTTCACTTAGACAGCTGCTGGCTGCTGAGGCTGAAAAACCCAAGGTTGACAATGAAAAAGGCACAGTCCCAATGTTACACAACTACACGGCAGGCCATTAATTCAAGTCCACTGTAAGTCCCAAGGTCGGCAGAGCACGGCAGGCTTCTGAACAATGACACAGCTACATGCAGGGTCCAAGTGTGCCATAGGCTGGAGACCATACCCAAAAGCTTCTCCTTATATACAGGAAGCAGACCACATACCCAAAGGCAGCTACCCAGCTGCTTGTGGTAGATCCCACCATGGAGTTGATTGCCAATCTCCTCATGGGGATTAACTACCACCAGCTGCCCAGCCACTCAACCAGGCCCAGCCAAGTTGACACACAAACCAAACTACCACAACTTGCCAAGCTCAAGGTTGTGATAATGCTGCCACCATGACTGGAATCCATGGAGGTGTACAAGCCGATCACAAGGGAAAGAACAAGAAAGGGGTTTTTAAAAGATGTGTGGACGTTCACTTGACTTGTTCAGTCGGCACTCTTGCTGAAAACATGTCATATGTGATGTTTTTTGGAACTCTGGAGACAATGTTTTCTCTCTTTGCTACTTCTACCCATTGATGAGCTATTTTAGTTGACCGTACTGGATTGTCTAAAAAGGCTACCAGCCGCACTGTGGGATGCCCATCACGCTGCAGTTAAGTCAGTTCAAGAAAAGTTCAATAGGTTTGTGGCAGCAATGGAAGCCCTCTGTGACCCATGTGAACATTTTGACACAAGAGGAGCTTTTGATACAAGGGTCTTTTGCCTGCTCATACCTGCCGCTGAAGAAGAATGAACCACCTCCATTCCAAAATGGACCACTGTCTGTGATGAGATGCCTAAGACGGAGTTTTTAATAGAAGTACCAGGGCTGACAAGGCACCTGAAACAGCAGAGATTGGTCTGGAAAAAGCCAAAGATTGGGCAACGATAGACGTTCTGACATTCATAGCTGAATAGGACTTCATGCAATCTCTCCCAACACAGTCACTAAGCCTACACTTATTTCTAACGATCTGTCAGTGGCTTCGTAGGAGAGGAGCTTTGCAAAGCTGACACTTACAAAGAATTATTTGTGATCTACCAGGGACAGTCAAGGCTTTCTGACCTTGTGATGTTATTGATTGAAAGTGAGTTGCTGGAAGGCATTGATGTGGAGAAAGTGACTCACAAGTTTGCAGTTTTGAAGGCCAGGAAAGGAAGGTTCAGATTGAATGGGGATGTTCACTAAACGCTGACATGCTTGTCCTTGTTCCTCCTTATCTTTATGCTATTATTTAATTTATGAATTTATTTCCCTATATTGTTGTTGTTGTTATGTGCTGTGGAGTCGTCTACGACTCATAGAGACCCCTCCTTGGGTTTCTGAGGCAGTATTACTACGGAAGTAGATTGCCCAACCTTCCTTCCGAGAAGTGGCTGGTGGGTTTGAACTGCCAGCCTTCTGGTTAGCAGTCAAATGCCTTAGGCACTTATGCTACCAGAGCTCCTATATTTCCATATACATTTGTCTAACTTCCACATTATTTGGGCCATTATGGATTAAGCAAACTTAATCCATCAACATATTTCATGTAACATTTACCATAGAACAAACAAAATTTTGAAGTAGTTTTTAAACATTTTTACTTCAAATTCTAGCGTTTTCCTACTGAATTTTCACTTTAATTACATGAAACTACATAAACGTAAATACCATTAGGCTGTGTGTGTGATATAATTTAAAGGTATAATTTTAATTTTACTATCTGTTTATGTCACTATTATTGCCATTACATTCAGGGAGATATGGGAATTACGACTGATGAGTAACATTAGTGCAAAAAAACCATTACGAAGGATTCTGTATGGACTAGAACAGGAGAAGGTCCACAGACGGTGACACCAAGAGATACCATACTGAGTGACACCAACCCTAGTGACATCACTGCTGCTCTCAAAGCACTTTGTACATGTTTCAACTAACACTTTGTGTTATGCACTTTAATTACCACTTTACAAGTCTTTGTCCTACAAGATCCTCAAAGCCAAGAGAAGGGTTTATTTATATCTGTGTCCTCAGCACACACACACACACACACACACAAGGGAAACCAAACCAGTCACCTCAAGTAAATTCCAACTCAGGGCAACCCCTCGAGTGCAGATTAGAACCACTCCATAGTGTTTTCAAGGCTGTGATCTTTTGGAGGCAGGTCACCAGGCCTGTCTTCTGAGGCACCGCTGGGTAGGTCAACCTTTTGGTTAGTCCTCAAGTGCAAATCCTTTGCACCACCCAAGGACCTCCACCTGACAGAGTTCTTCAAACTTGTTTTGCAAAGAAACTTTTTTTCTTCTTCTCTAGTGAAATCTTACTCAAAACCATAAAATATAAAGGGAAAGGGAGGGCCTACTCTTGATGAAGGGAAAGTAGAAAAGCAAAAGGCCCCTCAGTACAACCCCTTCAATCTGCCCTCAGGAAGAGGGGAGAGAGTTCGTGCAACCCAGCCATCCCAGGCTCCACCAATGCCGTCAAAAAGCCACTGATCCAAGTCAACACACCACAACCCTTACATCTGTGTTCCAGTCCACTGGTCCTTCACGTGGAGCACTTCCTTAGGATGACGTCCTCACTCTAGAACTCGGTCTCAGCCACTACTGTGTATCAGGCCCTGTGCTAAGTGCTGTCAAGCGTTCCAAGTCCTGGGCCTCAGAGCTGGTGTGCTGGCCCTGGGGTCTGAGAATCCACTTTGATTTCCAACTCTGCCAGTTCCTGGCTGGGTAGCTTTGGAAAAGTCACCTACTCTTCTCCTGAGTCTTGGCAGCCTCATCTGCAGAATGGCCCCAAGGCCTGGATTGAACAGGGTGAAGCTTCACACGTGTGACCACGCCTTGCTGTGTGGATTGCCACCTGGGGAGGCTCTCGAAGCACCCATTGTATCTGCTATCCCAGGGCTTTCCAATGTGGTATGTACATCCTGAAGGGTAGGTGACAGTTTTTGTTAGGGTGCACACAATTTTTTATTTTAAGAATTATGTGTTTATATTTACAATCCGCCACCCATCTGTCAGTTTCTCATATCGCTGTGCCTTGCACGCTGCTGTGTGGCTGGAAACTATGCCCCCAGTATTTCAGACTTGAGCAGGGCCATCACAGGTGGGCAAGTTTCAGCAGGGCTTCCAGACTAAGACGGATTAGGAAGACAGGCCTGAGACCCACTTCCAAAAACAAGCCAATGAAAACCCGGTGGATCACAACAGATTATTGTCTGACACAGTGCTGGAAGATGAGCCCCCAATTAGAAGCCACTAAAAATTCACAGTGGTTGCAACAATGACCTTGAACATACCAGATTTTTTTCTCAATTTTTTATTGTGATTTGGGTGCAGATCTACAAAGAAGATTCATTTTAGTCTCAACAGTTCATGCACATTTGGTTTCACATCCTGATTACCATCCCCAACCATAAAAAACTCTCCTCCCCTCCCCTCCCTGTGACTACCCCCTCTCCGTGCCCTTCTTACCTATGCATTTCTGACTGCCCAGCTTTCCCTCTGCATGAATGCTGCCCTTCTGATGTTTCATGGTTGATTGATCTAAGGGATGTATCTCCCTATGATAGGTGGGTGCATCTCTCTGGAATAGGTATTCCGCACAGAGATCTTTCTACTATTGGGCTAAGAGCCAGTCCACAGAAGTGAGTTCATTTCTAGGCCCAAACGGTAACCCAGGGGTTCTACCAGTCTCTATCTGACCAGTAATTCTGGTCATTTTTGTGGTTTTGAATTTTGTTCCACATTTTTCCTTCCACGCTCTCCGAGATCTCCAATTTTGATCCCTTTCTGAGTGGTTGCCGTTGGCAGCTGGGCACCATCTACTTCTTTTGTTCTCAGGGTTGTGAAGGCAGGTTTGTTCTCAGGTTGTGATGGCTCATAGTCCATCCTATCTTTGGACTAACTGTTTCCAAATGACTTTGATTTTCTTCACTCTTCTTTGTTCCAGAGGAGAGGAGACCAATAGTTGCATCTTCGTGGCTGCTCGAAAGCTTTTAAGACCCCAGTTGTTACTCACCAAACTAGGATGTAGAACAAGATTTTCATGTACCATGTTGCACCAATTGAGCATGATGTCCCCCAAGACTATGGTCCTGAGCACCCAGGCCCAGTGATTCTCTCCCTCAAGGTGTTTGGTTGTCTCTGAGAAGCTACTCCAACCTCATTCTCTGTTACTTCTGTAATGTATGTGGATAATTTTGTAGCACAAGTACACATGTAAGACTACCTTTAGCCAATTGTTTTTTAACATTTTATTGTGATTTGGGTGAAATTTTAAAGAGCAGATTCATTTTCCACTCAATAGTTCATACATATTTTTTTTTTCATGACATTGACAGCAATTCCGGCAATGTAAGAGTTTTCTTCCTGTGGTCACCTTTTCCCTGTGTCTCTCTCTTGTGTAGTCGTTCACCTCATAGGCCTGTCTGTTGTTTAGCTAGAAGTTAAGCCATGGGAGTGAGTTGAATTCCAGACCTGAAAGATGACTAGGAGCCATTGTTTCAGGGGGTTCACCAGTTTCTATGAGACCAGTAAACCTTGTCGTTTTCATGATTTTGAATTTTATTCCACAGTTTTCTCCCACTTTATCCAGGGTCTCCAATTTTGATCACTTCCTTAATGGTTGGCAGTGGTAGCCTGGCACCATCTAGTTCTTCAGGTCTCAGGATCATGAGGCTAAGGTTCCTATGGACCATTAGTTCTTTGGACTAATTTTTTCCATGTGTCTTTGATTTTCTTATTCTTCTTTGCTCTGGATGAGGATAGACCAAAAGTTGAATCTTAAATGGCTGTTTGCAAGCTTTTAAGACTCACCAAAGTAGGATGTAGAACAATGTTTTTGTGTACTATGTTGTGTCAATTGAGCTTGATGTCCCCTATGACCATAGTCCCAAGCCTGCAGGCCCAGTAACTCACTCCTTCAAGATGCATGGATGTGGCTAAGACATTTATCTTAACTTTGCCCCATTAGCTCTGTTAGACATATGGACATTTTTATAGCACATATAAATACATGTGTAGAATATCATCTGCCAGACTTATATATGGTCATGGGTATATTTCTGTTCACTTACACACACCTGATCATCTTGCCGGTCTACCTATGTATCCACCCATAGGTTGTTATTACTGATAATGCAGTATTGTATGTCTAATACCTTTGTTGTCTCTACCTCTGGTGCATCTCTCCATGTCTTCCTTTTTGTTATGTTGTCTTTCCTGTCATCCAAATCAATACATGTCTGTTAACTAGCTAGCAGGTTTTCCTCCCCTCCCAGCCCCGGTAATCAACAAATAAAATTTCCTTCCCTGTGTAAACCTTTCCTTGACTTTTTATGATGGACTCATACAATATTTGTCCTTCTGTGATTGACTTATATCACTCAGCATAATGTTCTCCACATTCACGGATTCTTCATTATTCTTTAATGTTGCATAGTATTTCATTGTGTATATACCATAGTTTTGTTATCCATTCATCTGTTGATGAGCACTTAGGCTATTTCCATCTCTTTGCTACTGTGAATGGTGCTGCAATAAATGTGGGCATATAGCTATTCAGGTCCCAGATCTCACCTCTCTAGGATATATTCCTAGTAGTGGGCTTGCTGATTCAAATTGTATTTCTATTTCCAGCTTTCTAAGGAAGCACCATACTGTTTTCCAAAGTGGATGTACCATTTTGCAGTCTCACCAACAGTCTACGAGAGTTCCTATTTCTCCACACCCTCACCAGCATTTGTTGTTTTTGTCCTGTTGAACTTTACTGTTATTGCTGGAGTGAGATGATATCTCATTGTTGTTTTGATTTGCATCTCCCTAATGGCTCGTGATCACAAGCATTTCTTAGTGTGTTTGTTGGCTGCCTGAATATCTTCTTTGGTGAAGTGTTTATGTCCTCTTTTTGAACTAGACTGTTTGTCTTTTTGATGTTGAGGTGTTGAAGTTTTCTATAAATTTTAGAGCTAAGTCCCTAGTTGAATGTGTAATTGCCAAATATTTTTT
>NW_006921693.1:4576488-4627728 GCF_000298275.1 Orycteropus afer afer
AATTTATTTTTATCTTTGTCTAAGCTGAATCTCTTGTAGGCAATATATTAATGGGTTTTGTTTTCTTATCCATTTTTATCTCTTTCTTTTGGGTGATGCATTTAATCCATTTACATTCAGTGTAATTGCTGATAGGTATGAATTTAATGATGTCATTCTTTTGGGCTTTTTATTGTGGTGTTGATGGTTCCTTTGTTCTGAATATTTCTGTGTCCTAAGTTCATTTTGTTATCACGTTTGCTTTTCCTTTTCTTCATTGTTGTTCTTTTTGTGTTTATTAAGTCCTTGGGATATTCTTCTGTCTTATTTTGGTTAGAAAGCTCATTAATTTTCCTTGTGGTTACCTAGTAGTAAATTTTTATCTTCCTAAGTTTGGAACAGTCTGTTCTATATTGATATTTTCCTGACTTCCTCTCCATTTGGAAGTTCTGCAATTATACCATTTATTCCCTCCTTTTGTTGTGCATTTCTTGTCATTTACTGATTGATGCCTCTGGTTGTCTATTTTCTGTTCTGTAAGCTTATTTTAGTTTTGAAAATTATTTTTCTGGATTGGTTTCTGGATGGTGTTGCCATGTGTCTTAATCTTAGGCTGTTGTCTATTCAAAGAACTTCCTTTAGCATTTCTTGTAATGTTGGTCTGATTTTTTACAAATTCCCTTAATTTCTGTTTGTCTGGGAATGTACTAATTTCATCATTGTATTTGAGGGACATTTTTGCTGGATATATAATTCTTGGTTGGTATTTTTTTTTTTTTTTCCAAGGATTTGTGTATGCCATCCTATTGCCTTCTTGCTTGCATGGTTACTGCTGAGAAATCAAAGTTTAGTCTTAATGATTGCCCTTTGTAGGTAACATTTCATTTTTCCCAAGCTGTTCTCAAGATTCTTTCTTTGTCTTTGATTTTGGAAAGTTTGATTATGATATGTTTTTGTGACTTTCTCTTGAGGTCTCTCTTATACGGGGTTTGTTGAGTTTCTTGGATGGATATCTTTTCATCTTTCATAATATTAGGGAAGTTTTCCATTAGCTAGTCTTTGTCAATTTTCTTTGTGGAGTTTTGTTTTGTCTTTTGCCCCCTCTTATTCTGAAATTCCAATCACATATAGGTTATTTCTCTTGATATTACCACAATATAACATCAATATAATGCTCTTGTATTTTCTTAATTTTTCTTCAATCTTTTTTTTCTGATTTTTCCCTATACAAGCTGGTGTCAAGGGATTTGTCTTCAAACTGTCTAATGCATTCTTCACCCAATTCAGCTGTATTCTTTTGTCCTTCCAATATGCTATCTATCTCTGTAATTTTACTGTTAATCTTCTGGATTTCTAATTGCTGTTTTTGTAGATTTATAATTGTCTATTCATTTTGTCATTTTGGTCCTGTATTGTTTTCTTGAATTCTTCTTATTTTTCTGTCTTTTCATTTTTTTTTTTTTTTTTTTTGTTTATTGTTTCTCTGAGCTTTTGGAAGGATACATAAATATCTTTTTAATTCTTTACCAGATATATTTCCTGTTCTCCCTCGGAAAGGTTTACTAGTACTTTTCTTTTGGTCCACTACCTTATCCTGTTTTCCTTTTCCCATTATCTTATCCTGTTTCTAAGCACTCTGGTGGTACAGTGCCTAAAGCATTTGACTGCTGGCTAGAAGGTTGGTGGTTCAAACCCACCAGCTGCTCTGCTGAAGGAAGATGGGGCAATATATTTCCATAAAGATTTACTGCCTTGGAAATCCAATGGAGGTCACTATGAGTTGGAATTGACTCAACGGCAATGGGTTATCCTGTTTCTTTATTTGAATTGAAGTTGTCTGTTGCCTCCAAGACAGTTTGAAGTTGTTTTTATTTGTTGATTATGTCTTGGTTTGTTTCACCCTGTATTTTTGTTTGTTTGTTTTGTTTTGTTTTGATATGTCTGGATGAGTGGGGTAGGTATGCTTCTTTGGTTGTTAGCTTGGAAGCATTGAGGCTCTCCCTAGCTGTCTCTGGGTTGGTGGAATAACTAGTGGGAATGTGGATGCAGGTATCTGTTATGAAGAGGAACTGTGGGTGTGATGAGCATGTGTTGTCCACCATCTGTCATTGATCCAATGAAGCATATCAGATCTTGAAGATGGCACATGACCAGGCAATATTACATTCTGTTGTATATAGGGTCTCTATGAATCAGAGCCAACTAAGTAGCAGCTGACAACAACATATTTACAGTGACCTGCCGTATCTGACTATGGAGTTGGTTTGACATATATGACGGTGATGTTTCTGTTAAATACATTTAGTTAGGTATGAAAACAAGTGCTGATTTCATTTCAAACATCAAGTAAGTAATGTTTCAGATGGCAAACAGATGTGGCCAGTCAACATCATGAAGGAGAACCTGAATGACATGGGTTCAGGAGTCGCCCGAGAATCTGAGAGTCAGAGGGAGGAGGTGTAGAAGGTGGGGCAGGGAGTTGTCCTTTGCATGTGGTTTATGTTTCCCCATTTCCAGCTGCTGTCTCTCTGGAGGTGATGACAGCTGCCGAGGAAGGACAAATTATTCTATCAGGTAGCACTGTGGAAATTGGAAGCCTCCCAGATTCCCTGCAGGCCTCTTAGGAAAAAGAGAGACTAAGAGATCTCAGGAAAGGAGCCTCTGGGAGCAGCTTTTGCTTTCTGCCTCTCATATCTGTGCTTCAATCTGAGAGGCAGGCAGCTGCCTGGCAGTGGCTGGGTTCTGCAAGAGTCTCCAGGTTCCAGCTTCAAAGTCATGTCTTATTTTTAACAATAATAATAAACCTCTAATGTGTACACTCATATCTCATACAGACCTTACAGGACAGAGTAGAACTGCCCACATAGGGTTGCTAAGGCTTTAAAGGCTTACAGAAGCAGACTGCCACATCTTTCTCCCACTGATAGACTAGGGGGGTTCAAACTGCAGACCTTTTGGTTAGCAGTCCAGTACCTTAACCACTGCATCACTAGGACTCCAGAATCACTTCAATGGCAGTGGGTTTGGGTTTGGTTCTGCTTCTGGAACTTGTGCATTGGGTCCCTGAGTGGTATAAATGGTTAACACACTTGGCTGCTAACCAAAAAGTTACAGGTTCAAGTTCACCCCAAGGCATCTCAGAAGAAAGTCCTGCCAATCTACTTCTGAAAAGTCAGCCACTGAAAGCCATACGGAGCACAGTTCTACTCTGACACATGTGGGTTGTCACGAGTCAGAAGCTACTTGACAGCAAGTGGTAATGTGTGTATTGTGGACCAAATCCTTTCATTGTGTCACTGCTTTTCAAATCCTGTATCTTATGGAAGAGATGGCAGTGTATGGGGCCACTATCCCTCCTTGACCGACAAGGAGACTGAGGCACACAGTTGCTGGTGAGCTGGAGGGGAGCTGTCATACAGTCTGGAAGTAGTAAGCACCTAGACTGGAATCCAGGAGTCTTGAGTCCAAATCTCTCATTCCTTCTAAAGCCTTTTCCTTCTAGAAACACCTACTAACCTGAGGCTTATGGAGAAGTGGGAGGGCAGAAGGGAGAGATGCTATGTCCCGTGGCCTCACAGAATTCCGTGGTCAGCCAAAGGGCCCTGGCAGACACACGGGCTCTATGCATGATGGGATTGCCCAGGGCAACGTGAGAACACAAGGCCTGTCCAGAGTACCCTTGCAAAATCTTGGCCTGGTGCTCTGGGACTGGCCCTGGCAATACAATCTTTTGTCTTCCTCTGTGGGAGGGCCATAGGAGGCGGGTTTCCCTGAGGCATCCTTTGCTATTCCCTTCTCTCAGTCCTGGATCCCTCAGACTGAGGCCAAGTTCAGAGGTCTCAGGGGCAGAGTGGAAGCCATCTAAGATGAAGGCTTTAAGAGGGCGTGGGGAGTGTTATCTGGAGAGTTTATCCAAAGTGCACAAAAAAAGCTTATCCACACTTTCTCCTGAGGTAAATCACAATTTCTGGGTGAGCTGGGTGTATGTATTTAGAACAAGCTCTCCAGCTAACTGACACTTGCTTCACCATAGAACCCAGCATCAAAGAAATGGCTCCACTATACAGAAAAGGAAGCTGAACCCCAGAGAGAAGTTTCTAATCAGGGATGTTGGTGTGTGGTGGTGGGGAGTGGGGGCATGCACACACTGTAGTATTTAGTATTGGGACTCTGTGTCCCTCCAGGACCAGGGATTCCCTACTCTGAGCCTCAGTTTGCTCACCAAGACAATGTGTTCTGTAAGGCCCCTGCCATCTGGCAATCTGCTTCTACTCCAGCCTTGAACTCTTAGGGGCCAAACAGAGTTTCAGCCAGAGGAGGCAGTGCCCCTGAAGAAACTAGTTTTCAGGGTCCTTCAGCTCTGGCGGCATAGTGACTGCTAGCCAGAAGGCTGGTGGTTCAAACCCACCAGCCACTCCATGGAAGGAAGACAGGGCGATCTACTTCCATAAAGATTTACCACCTTAGAAACCCAAAGGGGGTCACTATGAGTCAGAATTGACTCAATGGCAGTGAGTTTGTTTGTTTTTTTTGGTCTTTGGTTCTTCAACAGAGCGAAGGCTAAGTTTTTATGCTCCTACCTTAAAGCCCAATTTAAGGTTCCTCATTATTTAAAGAGGTATACAGGTCTTGCCGTCAGGTGCCCTCTACTTAGTGCTGACTCACGGCAATCCCATGTATAATAGAAGGAAACGTTGCCCTGTTTTGTGTGATCTTCATGGTCGTTGACATGTTTGAGCCTATTCTTGGAGCTATTGTGTCAATCCATCTCACTGAAGGTTTCCCTTATTTCCACTGACCCTCTACTTTATCAACATGATGTCCTTTTCCAGTGATTGGTCTTAGTTGGTTGTGTTGTTTTGATGCTGCAAGTTGTGCCACTGGTATTTCAGCAGGGTCACCCCTGGTGGACAGGTGTAAGCAGAGTTCTCAAACTAAAACAGAATAAGAACGGATGACTTACTTCTGAAAATTAGCCAATGAAAATCTTGTGGATAGAGAGTGGAAGAGGTAACAAAAGATGATCAGAGAAGATGCGAAGTGGACATTTGTGGGTGCTTCCCCAGTACCCATCCCCTTGTTCTCACTTCCTACTGTTTCCATCTCTGTGGTTCTGAGAAAGTTGACTCTATCCCCAACTCCAGGAGTGGAACATTGGCTAAGCCAATCATTGAGTTCCACATACTCAAAAATATTGATGGGTCCAAAGGTAGGCATGTGCCAAATCCTGTTCTTTGGCCAGTCAGAGTGGACCTCAGGGTGTTGGCTGGAAACAGGAGAAAACTCATCTTCTGTCCCTATCTGGATGTGAATGAAGAAATACATGCCAACATGCTGACAAGTTGTCTTGAAAACAAAAACAGAGCCAGCTTTAAATGCGATTGTCATCACGGAAGGAAGAAAGAAGAAACAGAAAAACCAAGCCATCAGTAGCATGTTCAAACTGCTGAATCAAGCATTGCCTGAAGCACACACTCTAGACTTTTTATTTACTCAAGCTAATAAATTCTCTTCCTTCTATAAGTCAGTTTGAACTAGGTGTTTATTGTTTTCAACCAAAAGATTCTTAACTGATATTGCTCCTGTAGCTCAGAAACACTGTTTACAGTTTTCTACTTACAGTAGAAATATTACAGTTTAGCTACTTACAGTAATAAAGGATCTTCATACACAATGTCACAGCTGAGATGTCAGCCAAGTAAGTGTTATACATTTCAGTAAAGTCCGTGCAGAATAGCAACATTCCCTCCCACTTGAATCCGCCCCCACTTGACTCATTGCCACACAAGAACAATATGCTACAAGACTGTGGCGGCCGACCAAATCCATCAGACTACAGGCAGGGACAGTTCATGCTCACCAAATACTCACTATGCTCCCCTTCCTTTCCCAACCTCCCTTGCTGTTAAGGGAGCATGCAGCTGCTTCTTATTAGCGGGCTGTGAAGATAAGAATCCAGGAGGTTACAAGATAGTATGCCTTCTTTGTTCCTCTGCTCTCTTGCCATGGGGGACTGTGGAGACCAGATGACACTTTGATTGTGTAAAACCACAAGGATCTCCAGGCTTATCTGTAATCCCGATGCACATGCTCAAAAATTGGATCTGGAAACACACACGGAGAATTGGACACCAGAGGGTTTCAAAGTTCTAGAGGAGAAAATAATGAGTTTTTGCTACTGGGAAGATGAGATCACTCAGTTGGTAGAAGTAGATTGTATCATGAGCAACTCTGTGTTGCCAAAATGCATTCCAACCTCCATGAGGCCTGATTGTGCTGAGGTTCTTGTCCATTTTGTGATGCTGGTTGTGGTGCATCTTGGTTCCCTGTGAAGCTTGGGCCAAATGCTCAACCTCCCTCTATTCCCACATGTATCCTCATAATTATCCTATTACTTAAGGTCACCTGAATGCCTCTCTTCTCTGCAACCCAAAATAGCTGCCAATACACCAGCCCTTCACAGTCTAGTCCCTACCAACTTTTTCAATCCTGTCTCACTTGCATGCTTCTCAAGTTTCCCAGGCCCCAGCCTCAAGCACCAGCCACGATTTCCCAAACTCACTCAGCCCTTTCATGCCTCCAGCTTTGTATAGTTCTTGCCTCAGTTAAGAATGCCCTTTCCAAAGATGCTGGAAGGAGTACAGAGTTAAAGACAATAAAGGTAAATACTAACTCACACACAATCCTGCAATAACAGTCATAACAATAGTCAATAATCTATACAAATATCTATGTAACCACAGATGCATAGATAGATGTGCAAGATGAAGAGATGTGGGGAGGAGAATGGGATTATGCCCACAAATATAGAGAGGTTAGACAGAGGATATTTCTGCATATGTATATGCACATGCTGCAAATATATTCATGAATATACTAGAACAAGCAGGGGACAAAATTATGCAAACTTTTTAGCCATAGTCGAAAACTCTTAAGGGAGTGAGTCACTGAATCATAGTCTCAGGGGACATCAAGGTCAACTGGCACAAAATAGTCCACAAAAATAATGTTCTACATCATACTTTAGTGAGTAGCAATTGGGGTCTTAAAAACTTGCAAGCATCCATCTAAGCTGTAGTTACTGGTCTGTCTCCATCCACAGCAAAGAAGAGTGAAGAAAATCAAAGACATATGGAAATAATTAGTCCAAAGAACTAATGGTCCACTCGAACCTCAGCTTCAACAACCTTGAGATCAGAAGAACTAGATGGTGCCCGGCTACCACTACCGGTTGATCTAAAGGGATCATGTTGGAATGTCATGGATAGAGGAGAGAAAAATGTGGAACAAAACTCAAAATCATAAAAAAAGACTAGGTTTACTGTTTGGATAGTGACCGGTGGAACCCCCAAAACTAAGGTCACCCTTTGGAGCTGGAACGGAACTCACTCCCATAGCTCAATTTTTGGCCAAATAGCAGACCACTCTGCAAGGTGAACCATAACTCTAGGAAGGTACACACTCTTTAGATAAATCAACTATTTGAGATCAAAATGTAGCATGTGTTCAAGGATGAAGTTGAGAAGGCAGGAAGGGTTAGGGGAGGAGGAATGGAAAGGAGAAAGACAGGGAGGGAGTGGGAAGAGCAATGTTACATTGCTATCAGTGACATGAAACAACAAGTAGAGGATTGTTGAAGGGAAAACTAAACCTTCACCCAAATCACAATAAAAGTTAAAAGAATGCCCTTTTCCACCACCTCCTCCATTTATCAAAGCCCTGTTCACCCACAAAACCAACTCAGAGCCACCTCTTTCATGAAGCTACCAGTTGCTCCATGTAGAGTGATCACTTCCTTTTCTTCCCCTCCACAGTATTTAAACCTGGAGATTTTTGTTTTAACCTATAACATGGGAATAATAATCATTCTTACTTTACATGGTTTCTGGCTGAGTCAAAGGAAACAGTGTGAGAAAACCCTTAGAAAAATATAACAAACTATGTCAACATGAATTTGTATGCAAAAGTTCTTCCCTCCAGTAGAGCATATTTCGTTCTGGGCGATGTGGTTTGCTATGTACTTTCTTCCTTTCTTTGTATCAATTAATATTGTTTTAGTTGCATACAGAATCTCTATCTACCTTACGCACACTCCTATGTTAAGAAAAAAAAAAAGGTGCAAAGGTAATAGGAAGTGTACAGACTGTGTATTAGTTTAGAGGTGCATTTGGTTGCAAGTAAGAGAAACTCCAAACACAGTGGTTTAAATTAGGGAGGAATCCTTCAGCAAGTAGTGCAAAGAGAAGCTCTTGCCTACCTGACATCATGAAGCCTCTGAGTAGTGTGAGGGCTGATATCTGTGCAGTTCTCTGAAGCTTTCCCTCATGCTCATACAGTGTTAGCCACAGCTCCAGCCATCATGTTCACATTCCAGTAGAAGTAGGAGAAAGTGGAGAGACATCCCCAGCAGACTTAAATTGCATCTCATAGTCTAAGTCATTTGAGCATCTCTAGCTACAAGGAAGTCTGGGAAAGTGAGTAGAGAAAACCAGTTTTGAAGGGAGTGGAATATAGTTTGGGTGAACTGACCTATAGTATCTACCACAAGGAGGAAAGAAAGGAAAAGTTAAATAGGCAGACTGCCCAAACTAAAGGGCAATTATCATCAGGATGTTACTACCCAATGAATCAGCTTTTCGGTTCTGGGGTCATGATTTACTTTCCCATAGTCAGATTTGCCAGTTTGGGGTAAGTGCCCAGCCCTTGGCCAGGGGAGTACAGAAAACTGTGACTGGCAAGCCCCCTGGCACAGCATTCAGCGAGGAACAGGAGAAAAAGGAAACAAAGGAGTTGGTAATTAAAGCAGTTCCTGGGTGGTGCAATCGGTTATATGTGTGGCTGATAAGTCAAAGGTCAGAAGTTCAAGTCTCCCAGACGTGCCTCAGCAGAAAGTCCAGGAGCTCTGCTTCTGAAAACTGTCGTTGAAAACCAAGCACTGTTCCACCCTGCACACATGGGGGCACCGTGGGTCGGAGTCTACTCTGACTAGTTTGCTGAGCAACTAGAATACAAGAAAGCCCTTCATCGTCCTTATTAGGATGCAGGCTCCACAAAGACAGAAGATCTGACCTTCTCATTTGTGGATCTGCCACTGTGCCCAGCAAAATGATGCTGTCAGCAAATCCGTCACAACCGGAATGATCTCATTCTTCACAGGAGCCCTGGGTTATTCTTGAATCTCTTTGTTTTGCTTTGTTTCACTGCTACTTGTATCCTCGTAGAGAGCATAAGTCTTGGAGTTAGACAGACCAGAGCTAGAAAATCTGTCTCCATTTTATCTCTTCTCTGTGGCTTTGGCCAACGTACTTCACTTCTCTCTGTCTTGGTTTCCCTATTTTGCAAAATAAACCAAAAACAAACAAATAAAACCAATGTCATGGCATCGATTTCACCTCATAGCAACTCCATTGGGTTTCCAAGGCTGTAAATCTCCATGGAAGCAGACTGCTTCATCTGTTTTCCATGGGAAGGTGGTGGGTTCAAACCACCAACCATTTGTTTAGCAGCCAAGTGCCTTAACCACTACACCATCTGAGCTCCTCTTATTTACAAAATTGTTGTTGTTATGTGCCGTCGAGTTGGCCTTGACTCATAGTGACCCCTCCTTGGGTTTCTGAGGCAGTATCACTACAGAAGTAGATTCTCCAATCTTCCTTCTGAGGAGTGGCTGGTGGGTTTGAACCACCAGCCCTCTGGTTAGCAGTCAAGTGTCTTAGGCACTATGCTACCAGAACTCCTATTTACAAAATAGGAAGAACTAATGCAATCTAATGAGGTTGCTGTAAGGATTAAACAGTACTGTATATGTGAAGCACTGTGCACTATACCTGGCACCTAGTAAGCACCCAATCATGGGATTTTAAGCAATAAGAGAGCAATGAAGACCCCTTTAAGTCCAACTTTCCCATAATTCCTGTTTGGAGTCCTACCGATTGCAGGTTTGATATGTAAGGAGAGAGCAAAGATCTAATCTTTCTAGTTCATCCTAAAAATAGATGGTAACAGGTTCTCTGAACATCCTGTCAGCTCAGCAAGTCACATCTAGGGAACTGGAAGATTGTGAAAGGCAATCTTTCCAAACAAGGGTCAAATGTTCTTCCTTACCCGAGAGTAACTTGCAGAAGACACACATGAAGATGACGGGTTGACCCAGTAGGGTTAGGGCCCCCCTACCCACATTCAAGTCTGGTATCTGAGACCTCAAGGACAAGAGGCAATGACCAAATTATGCTTCCTAGAGAGAAGAGGTATTTTTCTCATATTTATTCATTCACCCTTTCAAGTCTTCCTAAAGGCATTTACTGAGAGGTCCGACACTGTGGTAAATACAGACAAAGCAGAAATGACTAAGTGTTCCTGCTCTTAGAGCTCTGAGGCCGGGCTATTCAGTGAAATCCTCAAGCATTCCAGAATAATAATGGTGCCGCTGATCAAGGTAACTAACATTTATTGAGCACTTTCAGGTGTCATCTACAGTTCTAAGTTTTAGCTATATCATTCACTCTTCTGTTTTTTATGGAGGTAAAATTTACATTAACATAATTAACTGTTTTAAAGTTAATGACTCAGTAGCATTGAGTACATTCACAATGTTATGCAACCACTACCTTTATCTAGTTCCAAAGGGTTTTCGTTCCCCCTAAGGAGACCCATCTCCATTAAGCAGTCACTCCATCTCCCAGCCTCTGGCAACCACTAGTCTGCATTCTGTCTCAATGTTTCATAAGAATGGAATCATACACTGTGTGGCCTTTGGTGTCTGGCTTCTTTCACATAGTGTAATGTTTTCCAGGTTCACATTGTAGTACACATCAGGACTTCATTCCTTTTTATGACCGAATCACATTCCATTGCACGTATATACCACATTTTGTTTATCCATTTAGCCATTAATGGATATATGACTTGTTTCCACATTTTGGCTATTATGAATAGGGCTGCTATGAATATACGTTACAAATATTTTCTTGATTACCTGTTTTCAGGAATTACTGGGTCATATGGTAAATCTGTGTTTAACTTTTACTAACTTTGTTATTCAGTCTTGGAGATCTGGCAGTGTACTTATTAAGGCATTTGGCTGCTAACCAAAAGGTAGGTGGTTCAAACCTACCAGCCTCTCCATGGAAGAAAGATGAGGCAGCCTGCTCCTATAAAGATTTATAGCCTTAGGGAGTTCTGGTAAGATGGAGGAATAGGTAGGCAAGTGACACAGACCCTCTTCAACAAAGAAAAGAAAAACCAATTGACAAAGATACAGAAGATAATCCTCGAGCCCTGAGCTTTGAAAGGAACTATACAGAAGTGGATTAGGGACCAACTAGTGGAAAAACTGGAAGGAAAACAGTCAGAACTGTGGACCATCAGCTACTCTGATGGGATGGGACTAACAGCCTGAATATTTCCAGTGGTGTTAGGACCTAAGAATTGACCTAAAGATCAGCCCTGGTCACCAAGGGCTGCAGGACGACTGTGCTGGTGGCCTATGACTACAAAGGGAAGCAGCAAGGAGGGAGACAACCTGAGCTATTGACTTTCCACTGTCCGGAGGGTGCAGCCATTTTGAATGTTTACAAGCAGCAGCCATTTTGGATATTTAAAGTGACCAGAGTGCGGCCTTTTGAATCTTTACAGGCAGAGCCATTTTGGATATTTAAAGTGACCGAGGGCACAACCATTTTGGATTTTAAAGTGATAGCATTCTCATTCGGATTCCAGGAACTTAAGAATAGGCTCTTTTTGGCAAGGTTGGCAGGGACATACAAGAGGCTGACAACAGGAAAGGAGACAGGTTGCCAGTATATAAGTGCTGCCAACTAGTGAATAGAGGAGCACAGCACAGTACCATGCTTATATAGATAACATACAAACAAAACAAAGAAAATGAAAATCATGGGCAAGTCACTCCAACATACAATCACTAATTAAATATAAACATAAAAACGTCACAATGCCTCAGAGACAACAGAGCATCACAGTCCACACAAAGAAGCAAGATAAAGTAGGAGAAACAAGGGACCAGGGTACAGACCCAAAACACATCCCAGAAGAAGATGCAGCATTGGAACTCCCTGATAAGGAATACAAAAGAATTATATTTAGGTACCTTAAAAGAATTGAGAGACAGATCAAGGAAAACAAAGACAAAACCCTAGAAGAATTTCAGAAAAAAAAAAAAAAAACAAGAACAAAATGACAAAATAAATGAAAAATTAGAAATGATTCTAAATCTACAGATAGAAATCCAGAAGATTAATGCTAAATTGTCAGAAATAGATAGCACATTGAAAGGGCAAAGAAGTAGAATAGATGCAATGGAAGACAGAATTAATGAGATTGAAGATAAATACCTGAATACTTCTTTAGAAAGGGATCAATCAGAAAAAAAGATCAAAACAAAATGAAGAAAGCCTAAGGTTCATGTGGGATGCCATCAAAAGGAATAACCTATGTGTCACCGGAATTCCAGAACAGGAAGAGAAACATAAAACCACTGAGAAAATAGTCCAAGATTTGTTGAAAGAGAACTTCCCTAATATGATGAAAGATGAGAATATATCCATTCAGGAAGTCCAGAAAACCCCAAACAGAATAGACCCAAAAAGAAAATCACCCAGACATTATCATCATCAAACCCATCAAAACCAAAGACAAAGAAAAAATCATGAGAGCAGCACAGGAAAAATGAAAAGTTACCCACAAGGGGCAACCAATAAGACCAAGCTTGGATTTCTTGGCAGAAACCACGCAGGCGAGGAGACAATGGGATGGTATATATATAACACTGAATGAGAAAAATTTTCAACCAAGAATTATGTACCCAGAAAAATTGTCCCTCAAATATGATGGTGAAATTAGGACATTTCCAGATAAGCAGAAATTAAAGGAATTGGTTAAAACCAGACCAACTTTATAAGAGATGCTAAAGGGAGTCCTTTGGACAGAGAAGTAACAACAGCCAACAACAACTGACCATCAACACACATGATGATATAATCCAGAAACCAAGCCAGCTATGGAAGTATCCAAAGTAAATAAGCCTACAAGATTGTAAACAGGGAACCAGAGACATCAATTGACAAATGCGAACAACTACAAACCAAAAAGAGGGGAAAAAAAAGTGTGTCATTACAGAATTTCTAGATGGTAGGGATGTCAAGACAACTGCAAGATAGAACGGACTGTTCTAAACTTGAGAAGAAAACTATAAATCACAGGGTAACCTCAAAGGGAAATGATAAACCTTCACATCAAAATTAAAAAGAGAACCAGCACAATTATTTAGCAAATACTAAAACAATAACAAACAACAAAGGAAGTGATAACATGATTCATAAACAAAATGATATGGAACAAAGAAATCGACACCACGAAAAAGCACATAACAAAAATGAGAGCAACAAATTCATATTTGCCGATAATTATATATCTGGCAAGGGACTTACCTTGAAGATTTATAGAAAACTCCAATGTCTCAACACCAAAGGAATTAACAATCCAATTGAAAAATAGGCAGAAGACATAAATAGATACTTCACCAAAGAGGATATTCAGGTGGCCAGCTAATACATAAAGACATACTCACTATCATTGGCCATCAGAGAGATGCAAATCAAAACAACAAAGAGATACCGTCTCACCCCAGCACCAATGGCAAGGTTCAACGAGACAGAAAATAAATGCTGATGGAGATGTGGAGAGATTGGGACTCTCATACACTGCTGGTGGGACTGTGAAGTGATACAACCACTGTGGAAAGCAATATGGCGATTCCTTAGAAAGCTGGAATTGGAGATACCATTTGACCCAGCAATCCCATTACTAGGTATATATCCTAGAGAGGTGAGAGCCAGGACAGGAACAGATATATGCACACTCATGTTCATTGCAGCACTATTTATAGTAGCAAAAAGATGGAAACAACCTACATGCCCAACAGTGGAAGAGTGGATGACCAAACTATGGTACATATACACAATGAAATGCTATACAGCACTAAACAATAATGTAGAGCCTGCAAAACACTGCATAATATGGATGACCTTAGAGGACATTATGCTGAGTGAAATATGTCAATAACAGAAGGACAAGTATAGTATTAGTTCATTGTTGTGAAGGGTCAAGGAAAGGTTTGTATATGGAGGGAAACTTTGTTGGTTTGTTGCCAGGGGAGGGAACACTGCAAAAAAAAAAAAAAAGCATTGACTCATGTCACTTTAGTTTTGTGTATTTCACTGTACATAAATTATATTTCAATAAAATGCATTTTAAAAAAGGATTTACAGCCTTGGAAACCCAGTGGGGGTCACTATGAGCTGGAATCGACTCAATGGCAGTGAGTTAGGTTTTGGTATTATTTTCTCTTAATTTTTACCTTAAGGATTAGGCAGGGTGTAGATACATTATCCCCATTCTGCTGATGAGATAATTGGGGTACTAAGATGTTAAATAATTTGGTTTCTTTAGAAACTCTCTATAGAAGGCTCTCAGTTTTTGCAAGGAGTTGGGGGAGCAGATAACGTATGAGGGGACATGGGTTGTCATAGAAACAGCAGAAGAACTTCAAATCTAGTGCCACTTTGCCACTGAGAAGCAGATAATATTTTTCTTATTTGCCCTTGCTCAAGCTGTTTTCTGACCCAGAAGGCCTGACCCGGTCACTTCTCTGAGTAGCTACACCGTACAGAACTTTCAAAGCCTGACTCAGTTGCCTCTTCAATCAAGAAAACTTTCCAGATCCCCTTCCCACCTAGTTATAATCTCGCAAACCTGTCTTTGTCCATCTCTGTTGACCCTTAAATTTTGCCAGAGGGTCTGAATATCTGTATATTTGCCTTACTCATGTCTATTGAACTGCATTCTTCTTCAATGCAAAGGCACGGTTAGTCATGCCTGTGTCTCCAGGGCTGGCGTGCTTGTCTGGATGGAATGAGTTACCAAACCAACAATGCCTGGCTCGTAGCAAGCTCATAGTATGTGCTTGCTAACCATGTAGAGTTGAAATGAATGTGCAAATTCACAAAATGAGCCTCAATGAGGAGAAAATCTTGCACCTTGGAGATAAGAATGCCGCAATGTCCAAAGGCTCTGTGAGCAAGAAAGGCTAAGAGGTTGGACAATCAGGACTTTTTAAAGTTTAGCTCTTAGATCACCTACTCAAACATAACCAGCTCTGTCCCCTCAAGCACACTGTTGGATTCACCAATTGCCACCCAGAGTAGATGAAAAGCAAAAGTTACATTACTATTTTGTAAAGTAAAGAGTCATCGTGGTCAAATAAGTTTAAGAAGTCTCCCTACTCTGTTCGGCGCTTGAGTTGTTGTTGTTGTTGTTATGTGCTGTTGAGTCGGACCTGACTCAAAGCGACCCCTCCTTGGGTTTCCTAGGCAGTATCACTACAGAAGTAGATTGCCCAACCTTCCTTCTGAGGAGTAGCTTGTGGGTTTGAACCACCAGCCTTCTGGTTAGCAGTCAAGTGCCTTAGGCTCTACACCACCAGAGAAGATTCCCAATAACCACTTGGTTGCTCAAGATTATGAGGAATCCAAAAGTAGCTTTATTTAAACCTAGTTTTATAAACTTATTGGATCACATAACCCTTTTCTTTTTCACAGAATTTCTAAAAATATTCCATAGACTTACTTTCTAGAGGAAGCTGTCTTGAGAAAGACAGTAATGTGAAGTGGGTAAGAACCCTGGTGCCTGCAGCCAGACAGCCTCAATTTGAATCCCAGCAATGCCTCTCACTAACTGTGTGACACAGGCAAGTTACTCTACCTGTGCTTTGTGCTTCTGTTTTCCTAATCTGCAAAATGACAATGATAAGAGGACCTACTTCATTAGACAGAGTGCAAATGAGAAATAAGAGTTGGCCCATGGAAGTTCTCCAATGGATCCAGTATATAAGTGCTCAATAAATATTAGCAATTATAATTATTTAGAATGCAGGACTCAGGTCATTCAAAGGCATGAAGACATGGGTAGTAAACATTTCAGAATATCTGAGCCCTAAATTTCCAGGAAATATTAAATTAAAACCTAACGATACTAAGAAAATACAGTTAAAGCCAAGGCAAGATGGAGTCTAGGGAAGATACAACCAGCCCTTTGTGATGACTCGTGATAATGCTCTAACTCTGGTTGATGGAGGAGAGAAAATAGAAGTGGCCAGGTTCTTGGTTACTACAATAGCCCATGGAAGACAACTGCTGAGGATGAAGCCCAGCCATGCCATACATGACCTGTGTGACCCAGGGCAAGAAACCTCTCTGCACTTGGAGATAATAATAGCACTTATCTTCTAGAATTCTTATGAGACTTAACTGAGCTATTAAATGAACAGTATCTGGCTTCTAGCAAATAAAACTTAGCCCTTATTATTCTAGTCAAAATCTGTTATGTCAATCCTTTTGTTTTTATAATTTTGTTTTTCTCTTGGCAACACACAGAATCTTAGTGCTGACAGGTACCTGAGAGGTCACCCAATGCAACATCTTCGTTTTGCTGACAAGGAAACAATGCTCATAATGAGAAAATCATTTCCGTCAGGTTCCATGGTGAATGAGAGGTGAAAGAAAGCAAACGTCCTTCAGGGCCAGATAGAAAAAGTGGGTACTCCAGCCCTGACTGCAGATGCCTGGGGAGGAAGTGGGTTTCTAGAGAGAGACGAGAAAGGCCGGAAGTGGGTGTGGATTCCAGGAGAGGAGAGCACAGAAGTCATCCTTATCTGCTGCTTGAAAAATGATCCAATATGAAATCCTGCTCTGTTAGGCCAATTGCTATATAAAAATCCCACCAACTTCCATTGCCTACGTGCAAGAACGCCTAACTGGGGCAGTGGAAAGAGTAACCGTTATTCATATTTTCTCCCAACACTGTAGCTTCTAAAGGTCTTTTTTTCATACTTACTGCTATTTTTATTATTATTGTTTTGGTGAAAATATACACAAAGAAAAATACACCAATTCACTAATTCCTACATGTTAACTCAATGAGATCAATTACATTCTCCAAGCTGTACAACATTTCTTGCTATCTGTGCATAAATTATTCCACCACCATTAACATAAGTTCAATGCTCCTTTAGCAGAAACTCCTCCTTTTTTCCTCCCTCCTCCCTGGTAACCATTAATAATTTTTGGTTTCTAGATATTTGCTTGGGAGCTTTGGTTGCATAGTGCCTAAGGCACTTGACTGCTAACCAGAAGTCCTCGGAAGGAAGATGAGCCAATCTACTTCTGTGGTGATACTGCCTGGGAAACTCAAGGAGGAGTCGCTATGAGTCGGGTCCAACTTGACGGCACATAATAACAACAACAGATATTTGCTTATTGCCCATAATTGAGATCATACAGGACTTGTCCTTTTGTGACTGACTTATTTCACTCAGCAGAAAAGGAGCTCTGATGGTGCAGTGAATTTGCACTCATCTGTTAATCAAATGTTGTTGGTTCGAACTCACCAGCAGATCCATGGGAGAAAGATGTGGCAGTCTACTTCTGTAAAGATTACAGCCTTGGAAACCCTATGGGGCAGTTCTCCTCTGTCCTGAAGGGTTGCTGTGAGTCAGAATTGACTCAGCGTCATACAAAGTTTCCAAGGTTGCCTTTAAAGAACTTCTGCAGTCAACATCTCAATTTTATCCTCCTATCAAACTCATGCAGTAGGTGCTGATATTTTATTTTATTAAAGATGAAGAAATTTATATTCAGAAAGGTTAAACACTTGCTCAAGGTCACACATCTGGTGTGCCGGTCAATGAGGAGCATAAGCCAGTGTTTCAAACCCCTGCTGCAGTGCATTGCACCCTGACCTGGAGCCATCACCCCTACTCCACATGGGAAGGTAACGCTAATTCTTGGATTTGAGCTAAACTTGAATTTCTTACGAGACTCAAAATAATTCTCCCTTGATGTCCCTCTAACTGTTGTTTCCAATCCTACCTTCTCTGAGCAGCCTAGTCCTCTGAACACCTACAATGCTTGCTATATATACTTCCAATGGACACCTGTCAATCACATCCCAGTTTCAGAAGAAAGAATCTCAACAGCTCTTCATTCAAATTTCAGTTCAGCTAACAGTGCCTAAGCACCTACTATGTGCCAGGCTCCATGCTAGATAAGTTATATACCCATACCCAGTCTCATTGATTCTTGTGACAACTCAATGGCATAGGATTTGTGGTCCTCATTTTGATGGTGAGAAAAACAGAGCCCCAGGCCTGAGATGACTTGTCATATTAGCAGTCTACAGCTGCCATAGCAAATTATCACAAACTCAGCAGCTTATACAACACAAATTTATTATTTTATAATTCTGTAGGTTAGAAGTCTGACACAGATCTCACTGGGCTAGAATCAAGACATTGGCAACTCTTTCTGGAAGCTCTAGGGAAGAATCCATTTCCTGGTCTTTTCCAGATTCCAGAAGCTGCCTTCATTCCTTGGTCCATGACCCCCTTCCTGCATCTTCAAAGCCATCAGTGGAAGGTTGAATACTTCTCAAGTTGTATCTCTCTGACCCTTCTTCTTTCATCATTCTCATTCTCTCTCCCTTCCTTCACACACCTCAGAGCCAGGAAAGATTCTCTAACTTTAAGGACTTGCAGGACTAGATTGAAGCCACCTGGATCTTCCAGGAGACCTTATCCATCTCAAGGTCCATAACTTCAGTGATATATGCAAAGTTCATTTTGCCATATAAGATGACATATTTACAGGTTCTAGGGACCTGGGTCTGGACACCTTTGGAGGGCGTTTCTCCCACCTACCACACTTGTCTAGAACCACATTGCTAATAAGCGTGCAAATCCAGGCTTCCTCTTAGATCTATCTCATTCCAATCAGTCCTTCTTTCCTGCTCTTCTCCATTCTTCATGTCAAGCCAGCATCATTTATTCATTCCATCAAACAAATCAATTAATTAAGTAATTAATCAATCAGTCCTTGCATGAATACTCAGACAAGGCAGATACTCAAGAGAATGATAAGTAAAGGTGATTAGTAGAAAGAGACCAGACTGAAGTTGTCAAGGCCCAGTTTTGCCATTCACTAGAAACGCTACCTCGAGCAAATTACTTAGCCTTTTTAAACTTCCATTTCCTCATCTGTAACATGCAGGTGAGAATAATATTGATCTTATAGGGTTGCTGTGGTTATTAACTGAGATAGCATGCATAAAATTCTTTGCACAGTGCCTAACCTCCAGGAAATATGGACCAAATAGTAACTATGCGTGGTGCAGTGAATTGCTTGGTATGACTTTTCTATCCAATCTTTGGGACTCCCACCAGATTACTGGGTGCAACCATGAAAGTAAAGTGTATGGAACTCTAAAGTGAGGGTTGGTTAGTTTTGATATACTGCTGGGCTTAAAATGAGCCCTGTTAGAGGCACAAGAGGGGAACTCACTACCATCAAGGGAGAAGAGCTGGAGGTGGAGTGGAACACATTCTGGGACCCAAGATCCCTAAGCTGGACCTCTTTGGCAGAGATGTCCCCAGCAGAGACACCAGGCAGAGAGACACCCAGCCGAGAGACACCCGGCTGAGACATGAGGGAGTGGAACCAAGCAGCACAGGACAGAGGGGTGGGCTTTCGGGCCCACTGAACAAGAGAGTTAAGTGTGCTTGGGCAGGAGACTTGCTGGTGGAGTAGGGTGCACCTAGGTGTACTATTGGCAGAACTAAAAGAGCTTTGTAACACTTGCTTGAGCAGGGCAGAAGCCAGGCTGAGAGGCCAAGGGCCAGAGAGGTGTATCTGAGGGCATAGCAGAGGAGAGACTGTACTGATTGACGAATTGTGTCGTGAGCACATTCATGAACCTGAACTGTAGCCTGTTACTTCCCTAATAAATCCACTAATTGTTAGTATTGTCTATGAGTTCTGTGTATCCATTGCAATGAATTATCAAACGCAGTAGAGAAGTAGTGAGTGCCCTGAAAGGGATAGTTGGTGTCAGAGTTGGTAAAAAGGCTGGAGGGTGGTGGGATGTCTGGCTTCACAGGAATAAGCCTTGGGCTGCTGATGGTGACTCTGCCCCTCCTGAGGTTGAAGAAGGTCAGAAGATGCCGCCCCCATGCCCTTTCTGCACTATGGTTACAGAGGCGTCTCATCTCATGAGGCCCATGTGAAGAACAGAGTGCAGATAAGGTGGATGGACATGATAAGAAGTGACTTCAGAGTCAACAAGAAAGAACCATGAAGTACTTGTGGTCAGGAGAGTATGACACTGGACTTTAATTGGTCAAAAAGGATAAGACCCTGGAATCAATCCCACTGGACGGGGAGAACAGGATCATGGGGTCCCCAAGTGAGTATAACATCAGGCCTGAGGCATCTCCCTCTCGAACCCTGGATTTGAGGCTATTCCTTTCTGATAGTCTTGAATATTTACAATCAGGTGGGTAAGTTATCATCACAGTTAAGTAACTGAGTCTGTTATATATGTAAGCCACACAAATCCTCACAAGTGTAACAACTGGATGTTATTATCTCCATTTTATGGGAAAAGAAACTGAATCTCAGAAAGAAAAATTAACTTCCCTAAGGAGCCCTGGTGGCTCCGTGGTTAAAGTGCTCAGCTGCTAAAGAAAAGGCCAGTGATTCATACCCACCAGCCACTCTGCAGGAGAAAATGTGGTAGTCTGTTTCCATAACGATTACAGTCTTGGAAACCCTACCGGGGCAGTTCAACTCTGCCCTGTAGGGTGGCTATGAGTCAGTACCCCAACTTTTAACTTAAATTAGATTAACACGCAGCTGTTTTCAGTTTGATTTGGTTTGGTTTTAAGATCACACAGTGAATCAAATAACAGTAATACTGTTGACTGCGAGAACAACAGCATCCAAGACCTTAAGTGGACCTTGTACTAAGTTTCAAACAGGGTAGCAGTGGGTCTTAACGCCTTCATAACGTTCCTTCCTGGTTTTCCTGTCACTACTCACAGCAACCTGACCTCTTAGCCAGTTGCTGTTGAGGGAGGTCCAACTCATGGTGACCGACTCGTAGTGTGTCACAGTGGAGTTGTGCTCCACGGTGGCTGATTTTTCACAAGGAGAGTATCAGGCCTGTCTTCTGAGATTCCTCTGCATGGACTCAAACCTCCAACCTTTTTTTCAAAAGAACCTCCAACATTTTGGTTAGCAGCCAAGAGAGCTAACCGTTGATACTAGCCCAGGATGCCACTACAACCAGAAACATTGCTGTCAAGGTAATTCCAACTAATAGCAACCCTACCAAGTAGAACTGCTGCATAGCGTTTTCAAGGCTGTAAATCTTTACAGAAGTGGACTGTCACATCTCCCATAGATCAGCTGCTGGGTTCAAACCTCCAGCCTTCAGTTAGCAGCCAAGCACTTACCTACTGCACAACCAGAGGGATCCTTAAATCTTTACTGGCAGCATTTACAGCAGTGGCAATATAAATACAACATCTGTGTATAGAGTATTGAGGGCTTACATGGAAAACCCGAGCCCCACCCAAAGCTTTAAGAGCCAGGAAATTTTCATTTGAAAAGACATGCAGACCTACATTTGAAGGAAGGACCTGCAGGGGAAAAAAATAATGGGTGTTTTGCTTTTTTAATTTGGAGCAAGTGATCTGCCTTTGGGTGCATTGAGACAGGAAAAGTCAGTGCCTATTAGAATATACTAGGGAAAAAAGACCCCAGATTCAAACATGTTCTATAGAGACACTTTTATTAAGCCTTAAAAAGGACAAAGAGAAAACAGACATGATTATCCGGATGAGGGACACCTTCAGCATGAGGCCAACGTATGTATTGTACTGACTTACAACCACGATTTTTGTACATAGGTTAGAGAACGAAATGTATCATCACAGGATCATGATGGGTGGCAGGTCAATCCATCGCTGTCATAGGCGAGACTACAGAAGTAGAGAAAGGACCATGGTTGAGATACATACACAACTGCAGGTTAAAAAGCTTCCTGGATTAGTTCTGAGGCTTTGACTACCTGTCTATGTGGTGGTCAGGGTATGACTCATGACCAGGCAGCCCTGAGTCATAGTCACCAGGACCCCAACTTTTAAGTTAAATTAGATAACATGCATCTATTTTCGGTAAACCATTAAAGACACACCCAGACAAGTTCCCTAGTTCTTTGTGTGAGTATCATACTAGTTGATCATGCCAGTTAATCTACTTTCAACCACACTCTTCTGAGGGCAAACTGTCTTTCCCTGGCTTGTCCCTGCTTTGTCTAAGCATAGCCGCATTGTTGCTTTAAAACTCAGAAAGAACTCAAATGAAATCTGAACTTATGTTCGAGACTTAAAATGGAGTTAGGGCTCCCGCTGTAGGCCACAGACATCCACAAACTAAGAAGAACCCCTTTCCATGATTGGAAGTTAAAGGAAGCCAACAAGTCAACAGCTTAGTGTGCTCACTTGTGGTGGCCATCTGGGGCCACTGGATGAGTAGAAGTTGTCACTAAAGAGACAATTTTAAAAAATAGAGAGAGACAGGCTGAGTATGGACATGTTCCACTGGCATCCGTTGACCTAGCCTAAAGGGACTAGGGATGGGAGAGAGAAGGGCTTGGCTGGTCTGAGGTGCAAGGAGGTGTGTGGATTCCAGAGCCTATGGCTGGTACCCATTGACCTAGCTTGGATGGCTACATATGAATTGATCAGAAGCAGAGCCTGACTGAATGAAGAGATAGATGTTTGACACCATGAAAAAAAAAAAAAACTTTATTGGCTCATATGATTCCTTTGCTCAGATCTTCCAAAAGCTGCCCATTTCACCATGGCCTTCTGGCCTTCTAAGAACTGTTGTCACTGCCTCTTGATCTCACCTTGTATCACTCCATCCCTATTAGCTCCACTCTTCCTAGATACACCCGGCACACTCTTACCTCAGGGTCTTTGACTGGCACTCTCTCCTCATCCATCTGCAGGGCTCTCTCTCTCACTTCTTCCCAGTATCTGCTCAAACATCACATTCTCAGTGATGCCCTCCACGAACACTCAAAATAAAGTAGTACATTCCCCACACCACCACTTTTTATCTCCTTAGCCTCCTTCATTTTTCCTCTAAACATGCACGACCAGCTGACTAATTATTGTTAGCTGTGTTCGAGTCGTCTGCAACTCGTGGAGACCTGCGTCCGAGAGAGGGAACCACTGCCCAGCTCTGCGTTACCTTCATGGTTGTGGGTGTGTTTCAGTCCCTGGCTGTGGCTACTGTGTCGGGCCTTCCAACCTCGGGGGCTCATCTGCCAGCACATCAGACAATATTCTGTTGTGAGCCATAGGGTTTTCGTTGGCTAATTTTTGGAATTAGATCACCAGACATTTCTTCCTAGTCTGTCTTAGTCTGGAAGCTCTGCTGAAGCCTGTTCACCATGGCTGACCCTGTTGGCATTTGAAATACCGGTGGCATAGTTTCCAGCATCATAGCAACATGCAAGCCACCACGGTATGACAGACAGACTGGTGATGGCCTGGAAATTAGGATTATGCATGATTTATGTATTGACAATCTCTTCCCCCTAGAATGTAAGCTGCATGAGGGCAGGGACGTTGCCTGTCTTGTTCATGGCTATATCCTCACTACTCAGAAGTAACCAATTCTGATGGGCTTTGACTATGAGCACATAGCAGGTGTCCCACGTGTGTTTGTTGCATAAGAGGATGAACTAATAAGCCCCGTGGGGGCTTCCAGGCAGAGGGAGAGGAATGCAGGGGAGCAGCAGGCTAGGGAGAGCGGAGGGAGGTGGGAAAGCAGAGAAGCTGTGAAGGAGGAACCGCTGGGGCCGTGGACAGCTGCTGTGGGGGGCCCTGGTGGAGCGGAGCTGGGTGCAGCTGAGGAGGATGGGGAGCACCCCGGAACCACCCAGAGCTGAGCCCTGGCCCCAGATCAGGCAAAAAGCCACAAGGCCAAAGCTAGAATCTTATGATTGAACCAAGACGCGGAGTCTCAAGCCTGCTGATTCACTGCTCTGCTTCCAAGCCAAAGATGAAACTAAGCAGAGGGCTGAAAATTCCTACAATGAAAAGGAAGCTCGAGCGTAGCAGGGTGTTGACAATCAGAACACTAGCAGGTGTATCATCAGAGTCCCAGTAGGAAAGAGAATTCAGTCCACAGGGTGCAAATGAAGAGCCTCTGTGAAGGGACCATGTGGGAGAGATGTGAGGAACCCCAGGCCAGTGGGGAACTGGTACAGCCCTGAGCCGAAGGGGCAAGGGGAGGACATGGTGTTACCAGAGTCTTAAAAGTGGGGCCACCTAGTGGGAACAGTGGTTGTGGAGGAACACAGCTGCTGCCAAAGCAAAGCAAAGGGGCCAGTGCGAGAAGAGCCCTCCCTCCCTCTCTTGCTGCCCTCTGATCTCCTACCATCCCTCCAAGGACTGAACTCAACCAGGAGACAGGTGACAAGGGGCTGCACTTGGCAGGGTCAGCCTTCGGGCACAGCACAGGGCACGGCGTGGGCCATGGAGAAGAGCCAGCAGAGAAGGTCGCTGTGTAATAACCGGTCAGTGCGTCTCCCCACGGTGCATATTTGTTGAATGACTGGAAGAATAAATGTATGCCAGGAACCCCACCAGCCCCAGTTCCCACCTCCCAGTTCTCTCCAAACAACTGTCTTCAATACTCAGCCCAAGAACCATGTTCCCTTAAAAGCCCTCACACACACATGTTCACCAACACGCACTCATACACACACACTCAACACAAGCACACCTTCACATAGACACACATACTCTCTCTCACACACACACCATATATACTTAACCCTCTCACACACATACTTATACACATACTCACAAACACACATTCTCACACACATTACATACTTAACTCACACACACACAAGTTTACACACTCATAGACACACAAATAATTACACTCACATATATATCCACACAATATGCTCACACAGAAATTTAACACATACACAGCCTTACAGACACAGCACTCATACACACACACACACACACACATACCTAAAAGTGAGAAAGGAACCTCTTCCCTGTGTTTCCAAAACCCCCATGAGTAACATACCTAAAAGTGAGAAAGGAACCTCTTCCCTGTGTTTCCAAAACCCCCATGAGTAATCCTTGTCTGGTCTTCTTGCCCTAGACTGTGAGCAACCTGAGGGCAGGGACTGTGTCAGTTATTAACCTATGTTAATGTGATCTTAACTTCATGGCACAATGGTTAAGTGCTTGGCTACTAATTGAAAGGTTGATGGTTCAAACCCACCCAGCATCTCCAAAGGAGAAAAGACTGATAATCTGCTCCTGTAAAGATTATAGCCAAGAAAACCCTCTGGGACAGTCTTCTGTTCTATGGGGTTGCTATGAGTCAGAATGGACTCAATAGGGTCCAAAGACAACAGCAAAAATGTGATCTTACCACGTATAATGTAATAATAGATGCAAAAGAGATATTTCCTACTGAACTCTTACTATATGTTAAGCATGTTTCAAGCACTTTGCATTCATATAATCTCTGAGTATCTCATTTTTCAGACATGGAAACTGAGGCTCAGAAAGGTTGATAGCTTTCTTAAGGTCATGCAATTCATGAGAGACAGGGCCAGGGTTCTGCCTCAGGTGAGCCTAACTCAAAGACCCCAGCCCTCAGCCACAAGGTTGGTCATATCTGAGCCTAGCATAGGACTTCCCTGCCACGCAGTGGAGGTTAATGATCCCCATACATCTGCATGGAGGCAGGGGAATGAACGGCATGACTTCTCCTGTCCCAGGTCACTCTACCTCTGGGATAACTGGGGAAGCCCTTGACTCCCCAGTTGACTATAGGTCCATTTCAAGGAGACTGTCAATGCCAGCCTGGGCCTGTGCACTGTGCTACTAAGCTGATCCTTAGTAGACTCAACTCCTGTGGATAGAGTTTGGGGGAGTTGGTGATGGGAGCAACATGATGGATTTGTAGAAACGAATCTATTCAAAACTCAGAAAAATGAACCCAGAAAGAACACTGCATTGATGGTGCAACTCTTGTTTGCTTACCATTTGACTTCTAGCAGGAAGTATTTTTAAAGGGTATTTTTCCCCCCTTGCTGGTCAGTTCCTTATCGAGAAATTCTCTTTTGTGACACTTGGGCATCTCAGCTCCTAAAGTGATGATGGGACTTTTTTTTTTTTTTTTTTAATTATTTCCACTTCCAGGTTTGGGTTCACTTCTTCATTCATCTGGAAGAGCAAAAAGGATTTCCAAACACTTGCCAAACCACCCTTCTGAGCCCTGAAGATGGGCCTTGTCCCAGACCCTGGCCACCACTGCTCAGAGCCATGCAGCACAGGATGGATGTCTCCACCCCTGTTCCCCTCCCCCATCCCCTCCTCGGGCACTCAGTGCAGTTTATCAGCCCCCTCCATGTCCCACCATACGTTATGAAGCAACATGATAAAATCTCCAGTTAGGTTTGGTAAGAAATGCTGAAACTGTGGTAAACATCATGGCCCCAGGATGGTATTGGAAACTTCCTTACTCTCTGCCCTTCCTTGGGGGTCAAAAAAGCAGGAACCATCACGTGCAATGGGTAAGTGCTCAGCTACTAATTGACAGGTTGACAGTTTGAATGCATCTAGCAGCTCCATGATGGAAAAGAATTGGCAATCTGTTCCCATAAAGATTACAGCTTAGAAAACCTTACAGGGCAGTTCGACTCTGTTACATGGGGTCACTATGAGTTGGAAATCAAATAGACAGCAACTAACAGCACCAAATCACCCATTACAGTGACCCATGGACAAGATCACTGAAATCCCTTACACTCTCTGTTTAGCCCACCACCAAGTAGCCAGGCCCCTCTTGCTTCAATCCTTTGGTGGGCTGACTGCAAAGTGGACACAATTCTTCCAAGATTTCCATGCAGGTCCAAGCTCCTGCTTACTCCTCTGGCCTCACCTTTGCCTCATCTTTTCCTTGATTCAAACTCTGTGCCCAGCAGCACCAGCTCCTGACCTACCTGTCCCAGGTTGTACTGTTTCATTGTTCCACCTTTGCTCATGCCTGGAATACCTTCCCCTCTGTCTTCACCAGGCAAGCTCCTACTTATTCTAGAAGACTCAGCTTAGACTCACCCTAAGCATCATTTCCTGAGCCCCAAGCTCCTCTGTGCCCCCCAGAGAATATGTTTCCCTTTGCCTCCTCATTCACCATCTTGTGTTGAGAACATTGGCTCTCTGGTCTACCCCCCATAGGGGTCTCTGAGTTCTGGGAAGACCGAGTAAGCCATGTCTGGCTCATCCCCAATTCCTAGAGTCCAGTACAGTTCCTGGCACATGGTAGATGTCATCCATTGTCCGCTCCTGGCTACACCTGGAGAAGCACCTTCTCAAATCCAGCTCAACAACCTCCATTTGCCTTCATTGGCCAGGCACATGAATCGACTCAGCCCTGACCCAGAGCAACAGAATCCTGAGAGATCGGTATAAAATGACTGAACCCCTCAGTCCCAAGGGTCTCCCACCATTTGTGATGAGTTGTGAAACAAGAGTGAAGAGCCCAGAGTGAGAGGCCCAGGAAGCTGGGGGCGGGGGTCCCTAGAGTGAGATGATTCCACAGAGAAGTAGAACAGCTCCATGTGGTAGAGGTGTCATGGGTGCATGTGTCCAGTTTCCAAAACTGTCCCACCCCAAACTCCAGCAGTAGGAGGACTTTTTTTAGCTGATGTCTCTCATGGTGAGTGTTTCTAAATTGTTTTATTACTACAGCTTTCTTTATAATTACAAAATACAGACCAGAAACTGTCTCCATCATCTCATTTAATTTCACAACTCTTTCCTCCATTTTATTAATGAGGGAACTAAGATACAGAGAAACTAAATAAGTTGCTCAAGATCACACAGCTCAGAAATGGTAGAACTGGGCTTCTGATCCAGCACTGTCTGGCCCCATGGCCCTTTCTCTTACCCAAAAGGTTAAATTCCCTACTGAAACTAAGGAATAGACCCTGAACAGGAACCAGGAGACCTGCCACGTGACCTTGGCCTGATCTCAATCACTCTGACCCTTGATTTCCTCATCATTTCCTTCTAAATGAAACCCACACATAGCTCAAGACACATTTAGCATCACTTCCTCTTCAGAGAGGAGGCCTGGTGGCACGATGGTTAAGTGTTCAACTGCTAACCGAAAGGCTGGCAGTTCAAACCCACCAGTGGCTTCACAGGAGAAAAGAGCTGGCTATCTACTACTGGATAGATTTCAGCCTAGGAAACACTATCAGGCAGTTCTACCCCATCTCATAGGGCCACTGAGTTGGAGTCAACTTGAGGGCATATAACAACAACAAAAACCTCTGCAGAGCCTCTCCCAAACACTCCATGTCAAAGTCAATGGAGACTTAACCAATCCCTCTTGGTGTCCTCACTGGCCTCTTTATCCAGCATCTACTTCTCAGTTAGGTGTTGCTGTATAACAAACCACTTCAAAGCTCAGTGGCTCTCAATCAGGAGTCAGCAAACATTTTCTTAATGGCTCTCTCAGTAACCAATTGCTACTGAGTTCACCCCAACTCATGGTGATCTTATGTGTATCAGAGTGGAACTGTGCTCCGTGGGGTTTTCAATGGCTGATTTTTCAGGAGATCACTAAGCCTTCCTTCCGAGTGACCTCGGGGTAGACTTGCTCCACCCCTTCACTTAGCAGTAGAGCACGTTACCCATTTGCACCACCAGGGACCAGATAGTAAATATTTTTAGACTTTGCAAACTATATGGTCTGTGTTGCAACCACTCAGCTCTACTGTTGGAGCTCAAAATAAGCTACGGACAATATATAAATAAATGACTATATTCTAATAAAATTTTATTTATAAAAACAGGTAGCTAGCCAGCCCACAGGCCATAGTTTGGCATTTCTGCTTTATAAACAAGTCTATGTGTTAGCTGAACTGATCTGTTGTTCTAGGCCAGGCTTGGCTGATCTTGGCTGAGCTCACTCATGCATGTGTGGTCAGCTGGCCAGTTGTCTGGGAGCTGGCTGATTTAAGATGCTTACTCACATGTCTGGCAGTTGGCTGACTATCAGCTAATGTGACAGAGGTGACTGAGCCATGTATGTCTTATCATCAATGAGGCCAGCCTGGGTTTGTTCTCCTGGAAGCTGTGTACACTTCCGAGAGACAGTGGAAGCACGCAAGGCTTAAAATGGCACCTCACCTCTTCTACTGTATTTTATTGACCAAAACTACGAGCCCAGTCCAGATTCAAGGGGCAGGGAAATAGCATCAACCTCTTGATGGAAGCACTAGGAAGTCACATTGCAAGGAGCATGGATATAGCAAGGGTTGAAGAATTGGGTCCATGTTTGCAGGCAATCCACCACAGCCTGTCTGTATGTGTTATCTGTATCCCTTCCGCTCTTAAGACTGTAAGCCCTTCGAAGACTATAGTTTCTATGTCTTATTCATCTTGGTATTTCTGGTGCCTATCACAGTGCCTGGAACAGTCTACTTGACCTCCTAAAACCAAACCAAACTCACTGTCATCAAGCTGATTCTGACTCCTAGCAACCCCCACTGAGTCCTCAAGGCTATAACTACAGAAGCAGACTGCCTCATCTTTCTTCTGCAGAGCACCTGGTGGGTTTGAACCCCTGACCTTCTGGTTAGCAGCCAAATACCTTGACCACTACACCACCAGAACTCCTTTTACCTCCTAAAGAGCCCTCAAATCCATTTATCTCCATCGCCACCACCTCTATCCTGGTCTAAGGCTTTGTGAGCTCTCACTTAACTCACTGCCATAGATACCTGGTTTGTCTCCTCACAACCGCTCTAGTCTCCCTCCAATCCAGTCTCTACTCAACAGCTAGAGAGTGTCTTTAGTGGATTCATTTCCCCTCACATTGACCCCCACCCCTAAACTAGCTGTCATGGCCCTTTATTCCAATACCTACCTAATCCTCCAGCCCATCTCATCTCTCTTCCCCTTGCCCTCTGCCTTTCCGCCATAATGAAATGTCCACAGGCCCTGAGGGGAATTTAATGTTTACTGGACATTGGGAAAAAGTGCACATCGGTTGGATCAAGAGAACAAGGCGTGCACAGAGGAACAGCCACCACCTGGCCAGGGAGGTTGAAGGCTTCCACCAGCACAGGTAAAGGGAGCAGGAAGAGGATGGGGTACACTGATGCCCATGTCATGATTCTGCTCAGGGCTGGTCCTGCTGGAACACCCAACAAAGCACCTGGGGGTCAACAATGGTGGAAAAGTCCAAGGCCTCTGGCACAGGGGGCCAACATGATTTGGCCGGGAGACCCAGATTAGGGATCAAGGGCCCTGCTCTGTGTCTTTATTGGTTTTGGGAAAAATGACTTAACTTCTTTACGCCTGGTTTCATCACCCATAAAATGGGAATGAAAATAAATAACTCCCTGTTTCAAAAAGAGTATGTGTCAAAGGATGTTGTAATAGGTGCTAACATTTATTATTTGGCAGGAGGGATTCTGAGCACTTGACATACTTTAGCTAAATGTCCCTGGGTGGCCCAAACAGCTGTGCTTGGCAGCTAGATGAAAGGTCGGCAGTTCGAACCACCCAGTGGTGCCACAAAAGAAAGACCTGGTGATCTGATTCCATAGAGACTACAGCCCAGAAAACCCTTCGGAGCTCAGTTCTCCTTTGTAGCACTGGGGTCACCACAGTTGGGGGCCAACTTAACAGTAGCTAAAAACAACAACAAAGGCAGGTCCTGCTGTTACTCTTATTTTCCAGATGGGTAAACTGAGACTGGGAATGTTATGTTACCTTACCCAGGGATGCACTTCTGGTAGCTGTGGATCAGGGATTTGAGTTCAGTCTCTTTAGTTCCAAGCCTGTGCTCTCAGCCCTCTCCGAGGCCAGGCATGTCTTTCTCCTTCCTTCTTGTCTTCACTTTCCAGGCCAAATCATGACACAGAACCTTGGGATCTGTCCTTGCCTCTATCATTACCTCATCACCTGACCTTGAGCAAGTCAGGTCACCTTTATAAAACTTAAGGTTTCCTCCTCCATAAAACAGCTCTCATACTCCCTGCCACACTCCCAGGGTCATCATGAGGAGGAAGCGAGGCATCCAGGTTGACGGCACATAGTAAGTGCCAAGAGATGCCCAAGTGGAAAGGGCTGCAGGGTGGGACAAGGAGCCCTGGTGGTGCAAAGGTTAAAGCATTTGGAGCACTTGGCTGCTAACTGAAAGGTTGGGAGTTCGAGCCCACCAGGGTCTTCGCAGCATCATCTGTAGCCCTATTTTACAGGTGAGGAAATGGTGGCACAGAGAAGTTAAGTAATGTTTCCAAGGTCGCACAGCATATGAGTGGTGGAGCTGGAATTCAAATCCAGCTACTCTGGCTCCAAAGTCCACACTATGAACCTCTATGCTGTAATAGAAAAGAATACAAAGCCATCTGTATACGTTTATTCTTTTTTAATGTGATTAAAATACATCACAGGAGAAAAGATCTAGTGATCTGCCCCCATAAAGATTCCAGCCTACGGAGCCCTATGGGTGGTCCAGCTCTGTCACACAGTCTTTATGAGTCAGAATCGACTTGATGGCACAGAATAACACAGGACAAGGCACTGCAGGCTTGAAGAATGTCAACATTAACGGGCCCAAGTCCCTGTCAGAGGGTGGCTGCCTGCCGGCCCAGGAGCAGGCTTGTTTACTCAGTGAGCAACCCATCCTGAAACCCAGAGAGGCCGGCCATCTGCCCTCCGGCAGACCCGGACGCTGCACCCCTGCTTGCTTCGCTGGTTTCAGGTGGCTTTTTGTTTCTTTGCTTTTTCTTTAAAAATAATAATAAGTTTTGGCAAGGGATATTGTCCCTCAAATTTTAAGTGGTTTGGTTTCCTTTCTCTTTTCTTCCTGATTTTTTTCTCTTTGATTGCATGCAACTTCAAACAATGGCATCATTTATGGGCCCTGGAGGCCTCCTGCCACAGCTCCCACGCTGAGCTGTGCTTTCTAAATCTTGGGCCACTGCCACCCTGACTCTGAAACCGCAGCTCCCCTTTGAGGTCGGGTTACGAGGCAGCTGAGGGCTCGTAGCCTTGGAGTGGTGGCGGGGGCTGGCCTGCACTCTGGTTTTGATTTTAAACCCATTGCTGTTGTAAAATGACTCTCCTCTCGAGGCATCTCCAAGGTCCCCAAGGTTAAGCTCCATGGGGGTCTCACCCACCCACTCCTGACTCCATAACCTGGGAGACGTGTTAAATAAGGTTGGCCAACGTCCGTGGCACTTAGAGACGCAGAGAGCCAGGGCCAAGGAGAACATCACCATGTGTGACGTGCAGTTTCTGTCCTGCTGAGAAAAGGTCCAAACAGGAATTTTGAAGAAGAGGTGTATGCAGGCCCATCAGTCATTGATGCTACAGTATGAACTGGCCACATGAGGCGCTTGTGGTTCCGTGATAGAATTTCACCCTCTATGCAGGAGGGAAAAGAAAGTAATTCCTGGCTAATGCACCTCATGCCCAGCTACCACCTGGAGTGGAGTTTCATGTTGCAATGATGCTGAATAGGTTTCAACAGAGCTTCCAGACTAAGACAGACTAGGAAGACAGGCCTGGAGTTCTACTGCTGAAAACCGGCCAGTGCTTCACCTGGTCTGATGCTCAGCCCCTCAGTGGACGGCGCGGGCCTGGGCAGCGTCTCGCTCCATTGTGCATGAGCTGGGCCTGACTCGACAGCAGCATGAATTGGCTTTTGACAGGTCTGAAAACCATTGTTAAATGGAGGAGCCAAGGCTTCTGCTGGTTAGCAGCAGGGCAAGAAAGGGGTAGGAACAGAGTGTGAGCGTGTGCTGCAAATGAGCTTTACCTCTGTCCTGACCTTGTCATGGGCTAGGATCTTGTCAGAGTTTTACCCTGAAATGGGGTTGTCTGAGAGACTTTCATATTCCCTTTGACTTTATCTGACTAATTTTATACAGTGCTTCTCTATGTTAAGTGCTATTCTAAGCTCTTTGCAAATATTAACTAATCTAATCTTCATAACAAACTGATTAGATAAGTATCATTCATATCCCTATTTTACAGGTGAGGAAATGGTGGCACAGAGAAGTTAAGTAATGTTTCCAAAGTCACACAGCATGTAAGTGGTGAAGCTGGAATTCAAATCCAGCTAGGCTGGCCCCAAAGTCTACACTATGAACCTCTGTGCTATAATAAAAAATAATACAAAGCCATCTGTATAATTTTATCCTTTTTTAATGTGATAAAAATATATAGAGAAAAACATTTACCATTTCACATGTACAATTCAGTGACATTAATTCCATTCATCACGTTGTGCAACCATCACTATTACCCATCTCCACATTTTTCTATCACCTTCAACAGACATTCAGAGCCCCCTAAGCATTGGCTTCTCCTTTCCTCTCTCCCTAATTTTATCCTTTTTTTGGACAAGTAAATAAATAAACTTTTATGACTAGGAAGTCATTTGCAACTTTTAACTCAAAAAGTATTATCAGGATTGTCAGAACCAATACTCTGAGACTGGCTTACGAACTTGATAGTGACAATCACTACTGCACCTTCTGACTTACTCAGCAACAGGTGTTACTGAGCACCCTCCACCCCTCAGGTCCTGACCAGGCACTGAGGACACAATTGTTCAAAAGACAGTCCCAACACTGCCTGCCCAGAGCTCGCACTCTGGAGAGCAGCCGGAGCCTCGGCAGGTGATTGCAATGCAAGTGGTAGGTCCACAAAGCTGCACCTAAGTCAATCGCAGGGTGGGGATCTCACAGTACTATAGAGCAGTAATATCTAAGCTGAGGCCTGAGAAAGGATTGGGAGTTGACCAGAAAGTGAGGACAGAGTGAACCAGGAAATGGAAATACCAAAAACCAAACTCACTGCCATCGAGTCAATTCCAACTCATAGCAAACCTATAGGACAGAGTAGAACTGCCCCGTAAGATTTCCAAGGCTGTAAATCTTTACAGAAACAGACTGCCTCATCTTTTGCCCATGGACTGGCTGGTGGGTTCTAATCCTTCTCATTAGCAGTGGAATGTTTTAACCACTACACCACCAGAGATCCTTGGAAGTAGAAATAGCATGTATAAAATCCCAGAGGTGACGGAGCACCTGGACTGTTATTGAAATGGAGGGTTGAGAGGGGCTGGTGGACACGGTGTGAGGAGGTGAGCAGTGGAGCTGAACTTGGGCATGCAGCAGGGCCAGACTCCGAGGGTCCAGGTGGTCCCTGATGTGGGATTTGGGTTTACGCTGAGGTCAAAGAGGAGTGATAGAGGAGGCACCAAGGGTTTTTATGCCAGGGAGGGCCAGGTACAGATCTGAGCAGAGGGGTCCTAGAAACACTAGGGGCTTCCAAAAGCTGTAGGGAGTAAAAGACAAGTCTCCCCTCATGCCCTCTTAGTTACCTAGCACTGCTATAACAAAATTACAAGGGGATGGCTCTAACAAACAGAAATTTATTCTCTCACAATTTGGGAGCTCTGGTGGCATAGTGCCTAAGGCACTTGACTGCTAACCAGAAGGCTGGAGGTTCAAACCCACCAGCCAGTCCTCAGTAGAAAAGTTGGGCAATCTGCTTCTTAGAGAAAGCTAGAAGTCAGAAATCAGGGTGCTGGCTCTAAGGAAAAACTTTCTCTCTGTGTCCCCTCTGGAGGAAGGTCCTTGTCTCTTCGGCTTCTGTTTCCCAGTTCCTCGGCGATCTCCACGTGGCTCGGCATCTCTCTTCCCCCATCTCAGCTCTGCTTCCTTGTTTAATCTCTTTTATATCTCAAAAGAGAGTGACTCAAGACATACCCTCCACTAATAGCATAGTGGCTAAAGCACTTGACTGCTAACCAGAAAGCTGGCGGTTCAAACCCACCAGCCACTCCTCGGAAGGAAGGTTGGGCAATCCTACTTCCGTAGTGATACTGCCTCGGAAACCCAAGGAGGGGTCGCTATGAGTCGGGGCTGACTCGAAGGCACATAACAACAAAAACAACAACAATCCTGCCTCATTAACATAACAAAGTTATGTTCCCAAATGGATTTATACCCACAATCTTAGAGGTTAGAATTTACAACACATATTTTGGGGGGCACAATTCAATCCATAACACCCCTTCTCAGTGAGCCTCTAGATCTGTAGGTAGATATAAAGGAAACTGAACTTGATCATCTAAAGTTCTATGTGCAGGCCCAGGAAGGCATCACTTCTGTTTGAAACAATACAGACTTTGCAAAGAGAAACAAAACAACACAACAGTTGCTGTTAATAATAAATAATAATTATAGCATAAGTACTGCAGAGGGAATACAAGCCTTAAGCCTGTGGGCTCTGGAGCCAGACCTCTGGGTCTCAGCCCTACCACTATGAGCTGTGTGACCTTGGACTGGTCACTTCACCTCTTGGAAGCCCGTTGTTCTCATCTGTGAAATGATGATGATAATGTCATTGTTAAGGAGCTCTGGTAGCCTAAGGCACTTGACTGCTAACCAGAAGGCTGGCGGTTCAAACCTACCAGCCACTCCTCGGAAGGAAGGTTGGGCAATCTACTTCCATAGTGATACTGCCTCGCAAACCCAAAGAGGGGTCGCTATGAGTCAGGGCCGACTCGATGGCACATAACAACAACAACGCCATTGTTAGTTGCCCTTGAGTGGGCTTATGACTCTTGTCTATGTTTGAGATCACAGTTGCGGCCCTTGTGTCAGTCCGTCTGTCTGTCCATTGAGGGTTTCCCTTGCCCTTGCTGAACCTCCACTTGGCCAGACAATTGGTCCTTTCTGACAACATGTCCAAAGAAAGCAAGTGGAAGTCTTGGACTATCTTGGGTATTTCCTCAGGTTTTCATTGGCTGCTTTTCAGAAGGAGATTGTAAGGCCTTTCCTCTTTGTCTTAGTCTGGACCCTCCTCCACTGAAGCCTGTCCACTATGCATGATTCTGTTGCTTCTTGAAATATCAATGATATAGCTTCTAGCCTCATAGCAGCATGCAAGCCACCCCAGGATACCAACTGGCAGATGAGCGACGGGGTAATGATACTAGTGCCTACCTCATAGGACTGTCATGAGGATTTTGTAAGTAAATACCTACAACGTGCTTTGCACACCTCTGTGGATGGCACCTATAAGTGCTGGCCCTCAGCTCGGCCTGGGTTTTCACACCTGCTCCCCACAGAGTGACAGAGATGATTATTTCATCAACTCTTCTTCCTGACAAGCGAGGAGTGAGGTCAGTATAGAAAACCAATCATTACAAATTGAAACCAGGAACTGAGAGGTGCGGAGCCTCCTGGAAATGCAAGAAGGGCTTGCCAGAAAGCATTTCTGCAGGGTTCTGGGAGGCCTTGCCCCGAGCAGGTTAGCCTCTGAGGCTCCGTAGGTTTGTGACGCACATGGGAAAAGGAACCGAAAAGGGGACCTGAAAGATAAGTCTTCTCAGTAACAGGCAAAGGAGGCTTCAGGGGCTGCAGAGCAGTGTCTCGGAGGCTCCGAGACAGACTTGTCTCCCCTCAGAGTTCAGAGGCCCTTAGAGGTCATCGGGCAGCAGATGCCAACATGGCGGCCACTGGACTGGGCTTGGCTCAAGTCATAGTCAATCTCCTGCCTAGCCCTCCACTGGCTCCCCGGGCCTCTGGAGATGGAGTCCATCCTCTCCAGCCTCTGCCTTGCTCTCCAGCTTCCTGTCTCCTTCCCCTCATGGAAGTATGTGTGCCCCTGGGCCTTGGCACAGGCTGATCTCTCTGCCTGGGATGCCCTTCCCTCCATTCTCTGATTGGCAGGCACTACCACAGAGCCTCCAAAGCATCTCCTCTGTGCAGGCATCCTGGATGGTTAAGTATCCCCTCGTCAGCCCTGTGTCTGTGTTCTGTACGTGTTTCAACACCACATGACTCACACAGGGTGCGTTACCTTACGCATCACCGTATGCTTGTCTCCCTTGTGGGGTTAGGAGCTCCTTGAGGGTGGGGCTAGGTTTTACTCATCTGGTCCAGACGACATAGCAGGGCCCAACACATGTTGTTCAAGACAAGCACACGGATCCCACTCCTTGTCTGGCTTGCAGTCCTGTCCTGCTCATTTTAACCTATCAGACCGAGTTACCATAGCTGAGGGACATCACAGGGTCAGCCTCTGGTGTTACTCCAATCACTCTCATCCCTGCTACCCCTCAAGACAACCCCTAAACAGCAAGGAGCATCCGAATTCAAGCTGAGTGAGGCCTCAGGGAACATTCAGCCCAAACTTTGTATTTCCTAAATGCGGAAATTGAGGTCCATAGAGGAGAAATGACTTGCCACCAAAATCACCCAAAGCTCCCGAGTGCTGGTCAGGGGTCTTCTTGTGACCCCACGTCCATTTGCACACATTGTCTTGGCTCTTCAGCACCCCAGCTTAACCACCACAGCAGAGCAGGAGGGAAGCTGGTGGGAGTCAGGGAAGCGGATTTCCCACCCAGGTCTTCCATCTCTTGCCTGCCTGACCAAGGCCAGGCTAACGCTTGCCTCACCCGAAGTCCAGGCCTCTGACACTGCTCTGCAGCCCTGCGGCTGGATATGCCCAGCCACCTGTGAGGCTTCTGAAAGCTGCCCTCGTCACCCAGGCGCAACCTCAGAGCTCCCGGAAGGAGAAGCTGATGGAAACATCAAGCATTTGGTCCTCCTTCCAGACCAGGGCATCCATAAGGAAGGACCCTTGCATCATCTCCATGTATTCCACTCCCATCAGTCAAAGGCTTCCCAGGAGCTGAGAGCCACCCCGACTAGCCTGAGGCCTAAGGCCTGGCCCACATGTCACCAGTCCTGCAGCCTCTTCAAGCTGAGGGCAGAGCAGCACACGTCTGTGGAGCTCAGTGTCCTCCAGACCCACCCCCACCAGTCCACACTGTGAGAACTCAAAGATCTTCCACAGCACCCATGTCTGCGTAGCAAAACTCCTCCTCGTCTGCGTGGCAGGCAAAGCCTCCTGTCTATTTCAGAGCCTTGGTCCCCGTGAAGAGCACGGAGCCTGCAGTCAGATTGCTTGGTTCAAATCCTGTCTCTGGCGCTTTCAAACTGTGTGAACTTGGGCAGGGAGCTCTGGTGGCGTAGTGCCTAAGGCACTTGACTGCTAACCAGAAGCCTGGCGGATCAAACCCACCAGCCACTCCTCAAAAGGAAGACTGGATAATCTACTTCCATAGTGATACTGCCTAGAAACCCAAGGAGGGGTCGCTATGAGTCGGGGCCAACTTGACGGCACACAACAATAACAACAACAACAACAAAAACTTGGGCAAATTACTTGACGTCACTGTGCCTCACTTTTATAATCTTAAAAATGGGGATAATAGTAAGACTTTCCTGTGGAATTGTGATGTATCTTAAATGAGGTATTGTGTATAAAGTACTTACAGTAGTGCCTAGAATATATCAAATTTTATGTAAGTACTGTTACCAGTTGCTGTCAAGTCAATTACAACTCTTGGGAACCTATTGTGTATCAGAGCAGAGCAGCGCTCCATAGAGTTTTCAATGCTGATTTTTCGGAAATAGATCACCTTTCTTCCCAAGGACCTCTGAGGAAACTTGAACCTCTAACGTTTTGGTTAGTAGCTGAGCATGTTAACCATTTGTATCACCAGGGACTGTGAGAAGGAGAAAGAGTGAGCTAATTAGACAATTAAAACACAGTATAAAAGAGGCCTGGAGGAAGGGCAGCTGCAGCTGAACTTGGGGGACAGGTGTCTGGAAAGAGTTTCCAGAAGTGGCAAGTGAACTGAATGGCACCTGAACTTGGGCAAAGGGGAAAGTAAAGGAAAGGCGTTCCAGTCTGCAAGAGGCACCAGAGCGTGAAACCACAGGTGCCTTCGGAGACCTGCTTTTCCCTGGCTCAGCCAGAGCAAAGGACACCCAGGAGGCCTGGAGGAAAGGGGCTCCAGAGAAGGACTCTTAGAAGGGAAAGGGCTTGGTGAGAGAGATTTCCAAGAGATCTCTGCCTTAGTTTGAGTTCCGCCAACAGCAGAGCTTCAGACAGGAACAGGAGTGGAGGTCGGCTGCTTGAGAGGTGGTCACAGTAAGCAGCAGGGACAGAGGAAGGAGAGGGAGGGGGGATGGAAGAAAAGACAACAAAGGGTATACTTCTGCGGGCAGCTGGGGCCCAACCCTAATGAACCTCAAGTCGTCACTAACTTTCATCCCCCACTGCTTGAGGGTTGTCCCTGGAGACACTAACTGTGCCCCACCCCACCACATTGCTCTTCCAAGCAGTACCTAGGCAGGGGCTGATTGGCCTCCTGTGACCGAGAACAAGGCTTGCATGTTTCAAACAGGAAACTCACAACATGCCTGAAACTGTCCTCACAGCTGTACCATAGTCAGGTGGTCCAAGGGGCTGCGTAGGGCACAAAAGCATCTGTGGTAACTTCCCTGGGCATAAGGAACATCCTTTGGAATTAGGTTCAGTTGCAAATAAGAGAAACAAAAAATAAAAGTAAGATATCTATTTTGCTCTTGCACTGAAGAAGTCCAGAGTACTGGTCTACGGCTAATGTACTTGTTGAAGGTCAATCTTCCAGCCGAGGAAGACCATCAGCCGTATCCAAGATAGCTGCTAGAGCACCAGTCATCGCTTCCATGTTCCAGACAGCAGAATAGAACCAGGAGAAAGAAGATTGTGTCCCTTGCATTTCAAAGAAACTTTGTAGCACTTCCACATGACTTTTCTATCTATATCTTGTTGGCCAGAACTTAGCCACATGACAATTCTTAGCTGCAAGAGAAGCGAGAAATAGTGTGTTTTAGATCAATGGCCATGTACCTAATTAAAATGTGGGATTCTCTAACCAAGGAAGGGAGAATGGGCCTTAAGAGACAATCAGAAGCCCCTGCCATAGGATAGAAGATGGGACTTGGGAAATCAATTAAGAAGCAATTGTAGTAATCCAGGGAATTAAAGTTTGTAATTGTTCACAGCTCCAGCTGGCATCTGAGAGACCCCTGAAGGACCTGTGTGCATGGGTGGGATGCCATCAGAGCCTTTGTTCTGAGTTGTAGGGCCAGATACCTACAGCCCTGTGAAGCAAGGGCTCTGTGAAATGGAGATGGGTTGTTATCAATGCTTAATAAAAATGGTGGTGATGGATCAACTAGGTGGTTCTTCAGCCTCCTCCAAGCCCCCACTCTCAGGCTCAGCGCCCCAACCATCCTCCAGAACACCCACCTTGTACTGGGCCATCACTCTTGCTAGGTCCCCATTGTTGCCCACTTCCTGCTCCCATCCCTAGGCCATACAGAGATATGCAGTTCTGGCGCACGCCAAGCATGGATGAACCTTGAAAACATTATGCTGCATGAAATAAGGCAGTTGTAAAAGGACAAATACTGTGTGGTCCCACTTACACGAAATAGGCAAATGTACTGAGAGCAAAGTTTATTGGTGGTTACCAGGGGTGGGAGAGGGAGGCGAGGAGTCATTGCTCAGGGGACATTCAGTTTCTGTTAATGGTGGTGGAATAACTGGGAAAAGGACCGTGGTGATGGTTGCACAGCACGGTGAACATAATTTATATCACTGGATTATACTCTCAAAAACTGTTGAAATGACAGCTGTTTTGTTATATATATATATATAGAGAGAGAGAGAGAGAGAGAGAGAGAGAGACAGAGAGAGAGCTATGATGGCATAGTACCTAAGGCATTTGACTGCTAACCAGAAGGCTGGTGGTTCAAACCCACTAGCCACTCTGCAGAAGGAAGATTGGGAAATCTACTTCCATAGTCATTCCATAGTCATACCTCCTTGGAAACCCAAAAAGAGGTCAGTATGAGTCAGAATCAACTCGATGGCAGTGAGTTTGGTGTTTTATATATGTGTGTGTGTGTGTGTGTTATATGAGTTTGGTGTTATATATATATATATATATATATATATATCCACAATTTGAAAAAAAAAATTGATGTATCCACTACATCAAATTCCTTCTTAGAATCATATACTTTTAGAGAAAGAATTTCTCATGGTGAGCTCATTCCTCGAAGCCAGCAAAGACCGTGAATCTGTTTGGCTCATAATAAGTCACATGGACGTGGGTATGAGAGCTGGACTGGAACTCAGGACTTTGCACAACCTGAGCTCTTCCAGCGTCGTCAAACACACACAGAGCCCTCACCTCACAGGGCTGTGGATTTTTAGCCCCATGATTCAGAACAAAGGCTCTGTTGGCACCCCAGCCACACACAACGGTCTCTCAGGGGTCTCTCAGATGCCAGCTGGAGCTGTGAAGAGTTACGGACTTTAATCCCCTCCTCTATTTTGTTGTGAACTTGGGAAATATTAACAAAGGCCAAGCAACCCTCCTGGCCCTGTTCACTAATGTCTGTGAGTCTCTTGGGTCCCTCCGCCCACCAGGTCTAGTCCTCAAGTGTAAAAACATGGAGCTCCTTGCTGAGGAAATCAGCACTTAGACGGGCCTCCAGGCCCCAAGAAGGCAGGAGTCAGATGGTTCAGACATGGTGATCAGCTCTCTCGGATCACAGAGCTAGACAGGGCAGGTCAGGGTCAACTTGCTCTTTCTGTCCTGCCCTTTGGCTCCACAGCTGCCAATCTGCAGAGTGAATCCAAGCATTCGTTCTAGAAAGACCACCAACCCTTCTACCTACAAGTCTTCATTAAGTGGCAGGAAAGTGGGCACTGTCCCTCGCTGAACTCCAGAAACCAGAAAACCAGTGACTTTCATACAATGGTATATTCAATCAGATGCTCAATTTGACAAATCTGAAGACTTGTCGGCATCAGAATAGCCCGAGGAGTTTCTTCAAAGACAGGTGTCTCGACTCCAGCGCAGACACCCAGGGTCAGAATTCCCCACAGAGTTCCAATCGTGTGTGTGTGTGTGTGTGTGTGTGTGCGTGTGTGCGCGCGCGCGGGCGCGCTCCTGAGAAAGGCAGCTCTGATACGTGGCCAGCACTGGGAACCATCACGTCTAACGTCAACCACAGGAAATGCATACTGAGAGCCTACTAGGTGTCAGGCAGTGCCATCCCAGCAAGCCTCACCACAACCCAGCACAGTGGGTTTCCTCAGTACATTTTATGGATGAAGAAGGAGGTGCTCAAAGAGGTTAAGGGGCTGCCCAAGCCCCACAACTCCAAGAGGCACAAACAGGGTTTGAATCTGAGTCTTTCTAACCCTCAAAGTCAAGGTTTCCTGCATCCCTCTACACAACCCCACCACACAACAGGCTCTGGAACCACAAACCCAGGAGTTAGACTCATGCCTTAGTCTAGAAGCTGACACTGAATGGGGATGGCTGACACATAAACAGCCCCTGGGTGGTACAAACGGTTAAAATGTGCTCGGTGGCTAACCAAAAGGTCCGAGGCTTGAGTCCACCCAGAGGCACCTTGGAAGAAAGGCCTGGGGATTCATTCCCATAAAATCTGCCACTGAAAACCCTACAGAGCGCATCTACCCTGACACGCATGGGATCACCATAAATCAGAATCAACTCTACAGCAACTGGTGGTGGTGTTGGTAAACATATAAACAGTTAACTGTAACAAGCTGCCTGGCAAAAATAAGCAGAGGCACTGAGGACTTTGAGGGTCCAAGGTACACTGGGGAAGGATGAAGGAGAGCCTTCTGGAAGAGGAGGCCTTTGGGCAGATCTGGAAAGACACTTGGGTCTTTCCGTCAGTCACCCAAGCCCTCCCTGCATTTGCCTACATGCCTACTACACGCCAAGCACTGTGCTTGGCCCTGGGGCTAGGGAGGTAAACAAGATGCTCACAGTTGAGTGTTCAGGGCTTCTCTGACCCTCCCACGTTCTCTGCCTCCCTCCCACCCGCACCTGTCTCCCTGTCTGCTTCCGACAACAACGCAACACACTGCCGTCAAGTCAGATCTAACTCATAGCGACCCCTCCTTGGGTTTCCGAAGCAGTATCACTACGGAAGTAGATTTCCCAACCTTCCTTCCGAGGAATGGCTGGTGGTTTTGAACCGCCAGCCTTCTGGGTAGCAGTCAAGTGCCTTAAGCTCCATGCCACCAGAGCTCCCTCTGCTTCCTACGGTGGCATTAAAAAAATAAAACCAGCTTCGATCCAGTTACTTCCAAGCCATGCAACCCTACATGTGTCAGAGTAGGACTCAGCTCCACAGGGTTTTTGATAGCTGATTTTCTTCCAAGGCAGCTCTCAGTGGACTCGAACTGCCAACTTTTTAGTTAACAGCCAAGTGTGTTAACCATTTGTACCACCCAGGGGCTCCACGTGGCCTTAGCTTCCAGGGATGAAAGCAGGGCGGGTACCATCCTTCCTGTAGTTCAGGTGCTCTTTACAAGGAGCCAGGCCTAAATTGTCCTCCAGGAAATAAGAGCGTTCCAAGCCCAAGCTCAACGGAAGAACAGCACGGGCCCCACCCAGGCCGGGGGAGGATGGGGTGAGCTCCTGTGCCTTGGAGTGAGTCACAGCACACAGACACCTGAGAAATGGGGATAATGATACCTACTTTCCTGGGAAGTCAGGAGACAGATGAGATAAGGAGAGAAAGTGCTTTGAGCTCTGCAGAAGAACGAAGCCATAAACAGGCACAGGGTGTCATTACCACAGTCATTACCCTCTTCAATTAAAGGGACAAGCATCTGACTGTGTGAGGAATCATTAACTTGCCCTGCAACCCACACACTGTTGTATTTTTAATATAATTTCATTTTTATTATAACAGATAAGCCCATGGAATACTCTGCGAGTCATTCTTACATGTAAATAGCCCTCTTCGGCTGGGTGGGGCCTCCTCCTTCCCACACAGCTGGGACAGGGTCCAGCCCAGGAAGAGGCTGAGACCCCCAGTAATCCACAGTTCCCTGGGCCCTCCTGGGAGAAAGATGTGGCAATCTGCTCCCATAAAGATTCCATCCTTGGAAACCTTATGGGGCAGTTCTAATCTGCCCTACAGAGCTGCTATGAGTCAGAATCGGCTGCACAGCAAGGGGTTCCCTGGGCCCCGATGCCCCTCACAGAGATCTGGAGCCAGATCTCAGTACCTAAGTCCATAGTCCAAACTCCACTCAGCCACTCATACTCTTCCTGGCTTCACAGGCCTACTCACACCTGCCTAATCTACACTTCAAATAAGTCTAGCCGGTGAGCTGACAGAGGAAAGAAAGGAGAGGAGAGTCCATCTCGCTCACACCCCCCACCAGCTCTGAGCATTTTAGCCGAGGTGCCGGCAGGCAGCAGGCACTCAGAGCAGTGAGGTGAACAACACACATCCTGTCCATAGGAAAGTCACAACTCGGAGGGGAGACTGACCACAGCCACTCACACAAGTGCCCGTTAATTGGTATTATCATTCAGCAGTGCCCCACATATGCCGAGGAGGCTCAATGGAAAGAAGAATGAAATCTGCCTCAGACAAAACTGTAACCAGGAGTCATCAAGTCAACTCCGAATGGTGCTCTGTAGCGTTTCCTGTGGCTGGTTTTTCAGAAGGAGGTTGTCAGACGTTTCTCCCAAGGCACCTCTGCATGTACCTGAGCCTCCAACCTTTTAGTTATCAGCCAAGTGTATTACCTGTTTGTACCACCCAGGGGCTCTGTAGAGAAGTAAAGAGACAACTCAACCACAAAAAGGGAATCCAATTAAAAAATGGGTAAAAGACATGCACAGGCTTTTCACCAAAGGACACACTCAGGCAGCCAACAAACACATGAAAAGATGCTCATGATCACTAGCCATTAGAGAGATGCCCATCAAAACGACAATGAAATACCATCTCATCTCTGCTAAAATGGCACTGATGAAAACCCACACAACCAATGCTGGTGAGGACGTGGGGAGACTGGAACCCTCATCCACTGCTGCTGGAGTTGTAAATAGTACAATCATTATGGCAAATGGTGTGGCGCTTTCTCAAAAAACTAGAAATAGAAACACTTCATGATCCAGTAATCCCACTCCTAAGCATATACCTTAGAGACCTAATAAAAGAGACAGTGAAAAGATCAATGGTGGTCCGGGTTCAGGAGGAAGAGGGGAGGGATGAACAAGTGGAAGACAGAGCATTTTAAGGGCAGGGAAACCAGTCTGCAGGAGGTTGTAATGATGGGCACAAGGCATTATGCATTTGTCAGAGTCATAGAACCATATAACACGGAGTGAACGCTAATGTACACTAACTGAAAAAACTCACTGCCGTTGAGTCAGATCTGACTCATAGTGACCCCTCCTTGGGTTTCCAAGGCAGTATCACTATGGAAGTAGATTGCCCAACCTTCCTTCTGAGGAGTGGCTGGTGGATTTGAACTGTCAGCCTCTGGTTAGTAGTCAAATGCCTTAGGCACTACGCCACCAGAGCTCCCACTATGAACATTAAAAAAACATAATAATGTATCAGTACTGGTCCTGCAACTGTAACAAAGGTACCAAAAAATGTAAAGTGTCCCCAATATTTATTTATTTACTTATAAATAAATATACATGCATAAATTATGTATAAATATTATGTGTTATGTATAAATTAATATTAACATAAACATTTATGCAAATATTTATATTTATTAATGTCCAAATGTTTATTTCCCAATATATTTCATTTTTAGACAGAAAGTATAGAGTTCCAAATTTTTCTGTAAACCTAAAAAACCTTTGGTGTCACTAGGGAGGTACAAGGGCTGCAGACCATACCAGGTGGCACTATCAGAGGGGGGTGACACCAGCATGGCTGTCTAGAAGACTTATGTGCAACATTTCAGCAGAAATTTATTATTTTTTATTAAAATATCCCTGCAGTCTGTTACAACAACAAAAACATTTCTTGTAAGCCCAGCTTAAACCCCCTGCAATCAAGTCGATTCTGACTCATATGTATCATGTACCTACAAGGCTAACAGTCCATGCTAATTTACTTTTTAAACCTTCTAATGCACTCTGGTCAGAGCCATCATTATTATGCAATTACAATGACACTTGAATCCCGTGTTTTCATCTACATGTCACCCACAGTTGTCTTCATTCTTGATGTTTTTATTATTGTTGTTGTTGTTGTTGTTAGGTGTCACTATGAGTCATCTCCAACTCATAGTGACCCTATGCACAGCAGAATGAAACACTGCTCAGGCCTGTGCCAGCCTTACAATCCCTACTTTTATAGTCACTGATTGTGTCAAATTTTTTTGGTGTTTTAGCTACAATATTGTGCAGTGCCTAAGGCATTTGACTGCTAACCAGAAGGCGGGTTGTTCAAACCCACCAGCCACTCCTTGGAAGGAAGACTGGGCGATCTACTTCCGTAGTGATACCACCTCAGAAACCCAAGGAGGGGTCGCTATGAGTCAGGTATGACTTGACGACACATAACAACAACAACATCAACAACAACATTGTGGTAAGTAATGTTTGTGAACCTATGTCAATAAGATTTTTTGAGAATGAAGTCATAATTAAAGGAAACAAGGAGAAAAATCAAAAAAGGCTTCCACTCAGTTACGAGTAATGTAATTAATAATGTATTTCAACGTAGAAAGTTTTACAAAGAAATTTTGTTGTTAGTACTCATATAGTCTAAGAGCTATTACATTTAAGCAATTTATAACTGTATTTATCACACGCTATTCTGATTCAAGCTGATAATAAACATCACTAAGGATTCGGTATGGCCTGGTACAGGAGGAGGTCCACTGAGAGGGGGGCTGACATCATGAGTTACCACACCAGGTAACACCAACCCTAGTGACCCCACTGTCTAAACCTGCTTTAGAAAGTAAAGTGCACCAACACCGGGAGAGTGGGGCTGGCCAAAGCATGGAGGCTTCGGCGGAGCAGGTTTCCCAGACAAAATAAGATATGAGCTAGACTGTGGGCTGAGTTGCTTTCCCCTTTTGCCGAGAGAGAAGTCAGGACATTGCAAGCAGAGGGAGCAGAGTGAGCACTGACACTGGTGCAAGAAAGAAAGCAGTGTGCTCAGGGGATGGGGAAGAGCTCAGTGTGGCTGGAGGTGGGCAACTGGCAGGAGGGATGCAAAAAAGGAGGCAAAGTGAGGGGCCGGTTGAGAAGGGCCTGGGATGCTGTAACCATGGTAACAGGCAGAGTATACTGAAGTAACTTTGAGCCACTAGGTATGAAGTGTTTTCCTTGCAGTAAGTTACTTAATCCTTACACCTTTATCACCTTCTTTTTACATGTCAAGACATTGCTGTCAAGATCACCCAGCTAGTAAAAAGAGAAGCAGGTCGGAGGAGTCATGGCTCTTAACCACAATGCCAAAACACGGGGTTTGTTTGAGAATGGGGGAGTCTCAGGGTGGTGCAAATGGTTATCTGCTCAGCAGCTACCCTAAAACTTAGAGATTCGAGTCAACCCACAGGTTCCATGGAAAAAAGGCCTAATGATCTCCTTCCAAATATGTAACCATTGGAAACGCTGTGACACCCACAGGGCGACAACTAGTCGGTGTTGATTCAACAGCAACTGGTTTGTTGTTTGTTTGTTTGTTACTTTCATTGTGATTTGGATGCAAAGTGTTTATTATTATTATTAGCTCTGTTTTAGAAATAAAGAAACTAAGGATGAAAGAGGCTGTTAACATGCCTAAGGTCATGTATGTCAGGATATGAACCCAGACCTGTCCTTATGGAAACATGTTCTAATAAACTCACTGCCGTCAAGTCGGATCCAACTCACAGCAACCCCTCCTCGGGTTTCCAAGGCGGTATCACTATGGAAGTAGATCGCCCAATCTTCCTTCTGAGGAGGGGCTGGTGGGTTTGAACCGCCAGCCTTCTGGTTAGCAGTCAAATGCCTTAGGCATTACACCAGCAGAGCTCCCAATAAAGTGCTGGCAGACATAGCAGCCCAGGACTCCAAACTCTTCCAGCCCCAACTTTGACTTCAGTTTCTGCTCCCAAAATGAGAAAAATTAGTCCCAATATTTCTTGATGTTTTGCCCACAGCAACCTGTACATCTTTCTACAAAATATAAAATTTTATTTTGTGTATCTGTGTCCCCAATTACCATGTTAGCCCCACAGGGACTGTGACCACGGTGCATCTGTGTGTCTACTCCTTGCTGGCACAAAGAAACCATTGGCTGAACTGAGTAAAATATGATGGAAGGGAATCGAATGACCTCTGTTTTTGAGTGGCTTGCCCAGTAAGCCCTTCACGAGTTAGGGTTGTGTTTACATACGCATTCTACCATCACATCTCTTCTCCACACAGCCCTCCTATCACCCTAAACAGGCCCAGTGAGAACAAAAGATCTTGAATGGAAGGCACTAAAGACAACAGGGACCACAGAAGGAGACAAAGAAAAAGGAAGGAAAAATTAGACAGAGGTTCCATGTAAGATCTTCAACATCCCATGTGGAAGGTTTCATCGACCACTCAAGCCCACATTTCCAAAACCATGTCACCTGCCCACCCATCCTCCACAAGGCTGCCGCTCCTCCAGGGCCCTGTAGCCCAGTGAAGGGCAGCCCCACCTGCCTAGTTACTTAAGCAAAAAGCCCAAGAATCATCCTTTGATGCTTCCTCGTCCCTTCACTCTCCATACCTAGACCATTCCCTGTTCTAATTTCTCCAACTTTGCACTCCAACTTTCCATGTAGAGCTGTATATTAGGCCTTGGTCTTCCAAGCCCACATCTTATTTTATGATGCCTGTCCCTGAACTCAAGTCAGTATCATCTCTCTATTAAACTGCTTTAGCCCATCCATGGCTTGGTTTCCTTGGGCCCCTATTTAAAAAAAAAAAAAAGCCACTAACTGAATAGCTTATAAGAGCAGAAGTTTATTGTCTCAGTTCTGGAGGTGAAAGGTCCAGATTCATGGGGTTAGTAGGGCCATGATCTCTGTTCGCTGGTACAGAAAATCCTTCTGGTCTCTTGCAGCTCCTGTTAGCCCTGGGCGCTTCTTGGCATGTTCAGCTGCGTGTTCTCATGGCGTCTTAGCCTTGTGTAACCCTGTCTCTGTGTCTGTTCTTCTCTTTAATAAGACACCAATCAGAAGGGATTAGGACCCACCCTACTCTAGTATGACCTCATTGACTTCAACTGATCACATCTTCAAAGAAATACCTTATTTCCAAACAAGGTCATGTTCACCTGGAGCTAGGATTCAATGTTTCTTTTTGGGGGGACGCATTTCACTCTAGTCCAAATTCCTTGTTATGGACCAGAAGGCTCTGTGTGACCCCTTTCCATCCTTAATGCCAACCCACCCCCTAGACTCCCACTTCCATCTTGCTTATTCCTCCTCACTTCCTCCCATCCCCCACTTCCTACCTCTTGCCCTGCAGGACTTTGTGTAGGAGCACCTGGCTCTTTCCTGTCCCTGAAACTTCATCTCCCCCTCTGCTTGGAACACTTCTGGCCATTTCGCCATCTCCCATGTGCCATTTCTAGGCTGACTTCCCTTATCCTTCAGGGTCCCGCTCTCCCTAGCCCTCCCCCAACCCCTGTTCAACACTCCTGTGACAACCAGCTCTTCTCCAGCTGATGTTTTTGTCACTTGTAACACCTGCCCATCATCTGGCTCCAACACACGTTTATGCCCTGGATTTGTTCACATCTCTGTCCCCAAACCCCAGATTGGTGCCTGGCACATAGCAACCTCTTTAAATAGTTCTGGTGAATAAATGAATAAACAAGAGGAAGAATGAGCAGATGGGTGCATGTGCAGGCCCTGCAGGCCGCGTACCTCACGTTGCTCCTCCACACACCTGCACCAGCCTCCTTGCTTCTTACTTGCAAGGCCCAGCTTCCGTCCACTTGCGGCATTTGCAACACAAAATGAACACTCCTCTTGATGGCCGTCATAGGACATGTTGTCTGAACAACTACTTGTGCTTCAGGAAGGGGCAGATTACCTAATAAGCAAAGTAAGCACGGGTTTATTTGTGCTTACTTACTAATCTGCAGTGACTAATTTCTCGAAGACGTAGTGAAAAATATGTGAAGCTGTGCACTATAGATTAGTAAGTAAGCACAAGTAATCCCGTGTTTACCTTGCTGACTGGGTACTCTGTCCTTGTCAGGAAGGTGCTGTGGGGTTGGGAGAGAGTAATGCCAGCCATACCTAGGAGCAGAATCTTTGATGTGGTGAAAAAATGTGCAATTGTTCATTACAAATGAGTAAGTAAGCACAAGTAAGTCCATGTCTGCCTTGCTTATCGGGTAACCTGGCACTGGCTTTGGGGAACCCACTGTAGCTGTGATTATATCTCCACTGTATGTGTAAATCTAGGCTCCCTGGTTAGAAGGGAGTTCACCACTGCTGGACTCAGTTACACGTGGAGATGGGTGCTGGATCGAGGACATGGGAGGTGAGCCTTCTGGGGTCCTGAGGGGTTCACATATGAGCTCAGTGTCCACAAGGGGCTGCCTCATACCAACAACCTTGTCCTTCAGCCTCACCCCAGGCTCTCCCACCGTGGAGCAGAGCAAACAGGCCCCAAGCCAGCAGTTTCTTGTAGGGGAGTTTCTATTCACTTCCCCTGAGCCTTCAGACCTCCCAAGGAAAGATGCATAATGATGAGCCTTCCTTCTTCAAGCATCACCCCTTCTATGGTACCAGGCTAATCACAACCCAGGAGGCTATCTGAAGGAGCCAGCCCCATCAGGGAGCTTCACTGCATCTGGTCACCCTAGAGAAAATAGCTGGAGGGTGATCTCAGGTGTTAGGGCAATGACTTTAGGGGTCAAGATGAGGGAGTGTCATAAAGGAAAGGCAAGGGCTGGTCTCTATGCTTCCTCTCCCACTTAAATACAGCAGCAGCACATATCGGTGCATTGTGCTGAAGATGGCTTGACACAGTGGCCACAACAACGGACCCCAACATAACCATGATCATGAAGATGGCTCAGGACTGGGCAACATTTCATTTCGTTCTATTGTACATAAGGTCACCGTGAGTCGGAGCCAAAACCAGGGCAACTAACAACACACACAGTACTGAAGTTCTCTCTAAAATGTCATGTGAAGGAAAGGTTGGGCTAAAAATGGGAAAACTTTAGGTTAATTCTGTGCTGTGGTAATGTGGAGAAACTATTGATTTCCTGATATGACCAGGAGGTCATGTGACATGTTGGGTGGTCACTGGTATTTAATAACCTGAGAATGCCTGAGAGTCAAAATGACATCTACTAACTTCCTTTCCAGTGTGGCCACTTCAAGTGCTCAGGACCAGTGTGTACTCAGCAAATACTTATTTGATTATTTTGGAAATAGAAACCGGTAATGACAGTACAACATGAGGAGTATAAGGGATGTCACTGAATCCTACACTGAAAGTGGCTAAAATGGCATACATACATACATATATATATATATAT